>NC_091783.1:49787572-50096972 GCF_029378745.1 Bos indicus
CATGATCCAGTGGATATTAGCAATTTGATCTCTAATTCCTCTGCCTTTTCTAAAACCAGCTTGAACATTTGGAAGTTCACAGTTCATGTATTGCTGAAGACTGGCTTGGAGAATTTTGAGCATTACTTTACTACCATGTGAGATGAGTGCAATTGTGCAGTAGTTTGAACATTCTTTGGTATTGCCTTTCTTTGGGATTGGAATGAAAACGGATCTTTTCCAGTTCTGTGGCCACTGCTGAGTTTTCCAAATTTGCTGGCATATTGAGTGCAGCACTTTCACAGCATCATCTTTCAGGATTTGAAATAGCTCAACTGGAATTCCATCACCTCCACTAATTTTGTTCACAGTGATGCTTCCTAGGGACAACTTGACTACACAGTCCAGGATGTCTGGCTCTAAGTGAGTGATCACACCATTGTGATTATCTGGGTCGTGAAGATCTTTTTTGTACAGTTCTTCTGTGTATTCTTGCCATCTCTTCTTAATATCTTCTGCTTCTGTTAGGTCCATACCATTTCTGTCCTTTATTGAGCCCATCTTTGCATGAAATGTTCCCTTGGTGTCTCTAATTTTCTTGAAGAGATCTCTAGTCTTTCCCATTCTATTGTTTTCCTTTATTTCTTTGCACTGATCACTGAGGAAGGTTTCTCATCTCTCCTTGCTATTCTTTGGAAATCTGCATTCAAATGGGTATATCTTTCCTTTTCTCCTTTGTTTTTTGGTTCTCTTCTCTTCACAGCTATTTGTAAGTCCTCCTCAGACAGCCATTTTGCCTTTTTGCATTTCTTTTTCTTGGGGATGGTCTTGATCCCTGTCTCCTGTACAATGTCACGAACCTCGTCCATAGTTCATCAGGCATGCTGCCTATCAGATCTCGTCCCTTAAATCTATTTCTCACTTCCACTGTATAATCATAAGGGATTTGATTTAGGTCATACCTGAATGGTCTAGTGGTTTCCCCAATGCAAAAAGGTGATAAAAAATAATGAGATGTTATCTATATGAGTAGAACTAATAATACAAAGGTCTGGTAAGCTGACTAGATACATAATACCCCAAAACTGTTCTTTAGCAATGTCCAAGTAGAAAAAAAAAAAAACCTCATAAAACTACACAAGACCTTCATGGGAGAAAGCAATAAACCTTTGCACTTTACAGGTGGATTGAGGGTTAAAGCAGGATTTTTCAACAGCAGCTCTCTCGAAACTTTGGGCTTGATAATTTTGCTGCAGAGACTTCATCTGTGTTGCAAGATGTTTAGTTAGCAGCAGCCCTGGCCTCCACCCTCTAGATGCCGGTAGCACCCCCTCCCCAATCATGACAACCAACACGTTTCCAGACACTGCCACATGTCCCCTGGGGAGGTATGTGGAGGACAGCACATAATTTAGGTAAACTAGGAAAGCTGAAGAAGGGGGGATGAAATCCAGGCAAAAGTTTGGTCTCTTCAGTTAATGGCTTTAAATTTTAGCATTAAGTCATTGGTTTATAGTAGCTACGTTCTACTGACTCTGTTTCCTCATTTTAGTTAGCTAGTGTAATAGACATTAATGACAACATTTCCTTCTGACTGCTGGGAAGTGTTGGTGAGGTGCACGAGAAGAGGCATAGTATGCCTTCTTCTGAGCCTTGACTTGCAGCCTTTCTCAACCCCACATATTGTCATTTACAGATCTGGTCCTTAAAATGAACCCAAATTTTCTTTAAGGAAGCTATGCTCCCACTCAAATGTATTTGAAAAGTTATAATACATAATCAGCACTGTCTTTATCCAAGGGAAAAATCAAGCTAATATGATATCATTTATTAACATCAAGACTAAATTCGGTAATTTTGCTCCTTTGGGCATTTATCTCATAATGAATTATGAATATCACTTAACATACAAATTGAACTGACTTCCAAAATAATTTTTAAAAATATAAGCCAGCTCAACAACAATAAAAAATAATTCAACTTAAAAAATGAGAAAAGGACTTAAAATAGGTATTACTCTAAAAAGGATAGCTGAATGGCCAACAAGCACAGGAAAAGATGCTCAATATCACTAATAATCAGGGAGAAGCAACTCAAACCACTGTGAGATATCAGCTCACATTCATTAAGATGGCTATTATAATAAACAAACAGAAAACAGCAATTATTGGTGAGGATGTGGAAAAATTTAAAGCCTTGTGCTTTAGTGGTGGAAACATAAAATGGTACAGCTGCTATGGAAAACAGGATAGCAATTCCCTGAAACCTTACAACCAGAATTGTCAAGTGACTCAAGAACCCAGCAAGACCACACCTGCACAGTGTGTGTGTGTGTTAGTCGCTCAGTCGTGTCCAACTCTTTGCAACCCCATGGACTGCAGCGTGCCAGGCTCCTCTGTCCACGGGGATTCTCCAGCTAAGAATACTGGAGAGGGTTGCCATGCTCTCCTCCAGGGGATCTTCCTGACCGAGCGATCAAACTCAGATCTTCTGCACTGTAGGCATATTCTGTACCATCTGATCTGCCAGGGAAGCCCCAGAATACTGGAGTGGGTTGTCATGCCCTTCTCCAGGGGATATTCCTGACCCAGGAATCAAACCAGGGTCTCCTGCATTACAGGTGGACTTTACCAGCTGAGCCACCAGGGACGCTCACTATGTTTAGAGCAGCTTTATTCACAACAGCCAAGAGGTGGCTTCCCTTGTGGCTCAGCTGGTAAAGAATCTGCCCACAGTGTTCGATCCCAGACTTGGGTTTGATCCCTGGGTTGGGGAGATCCCCTGGAGAAGGGAAGGCTACCCACTCCAGTATTCTGGCCTGGAGAATTCTATGGACTGTATAGTACATGGGGTCTCAAAGAGTTGGACACAACTGAGCAATTTTCACTTTCACTTTCAAGCAGTGGCAGCAACCCACCTGCCATCAATGGATGAGAGAAAAAACAAAATCTAGTATAATAGAATATATAATGGAATATTATTCAGCCTTGAAAAAGAAGAAAATTCTGATAGGTGCTATAACATGCATGATTCTTGAGAACATTATGCTAAGTGCAATAAGCCAGGCACAAAAGGACAAATTTTGTATGATTCCACTTATATGGTGCTTCCCTGGCGGCTCAGAGAGTAAACTATCTGCCATATAGTGTGGGAGACCTGGGCTCAATCCCTGGGTTGGGAAGATCCCTGGGGGAGGGCATGGCAACCTACTCCAGTATTCTTGCCTGGAGAATCCCCATGGACAGAGGAGCCTGGTGGGCTACAGTCCATGGGGTCGCCAAGAGTTGGACATGACTGAGCAACTAAGCACCACTTATACGAGGTACCTACTGGAGTCAAATTCATAGGACAAAAAGCAGAATGGTGGTTGCCAAGGGCTGCAGAGAGGACAGAACAGGGAGCTGTTGTTTAACGGGTGTAGAGTTTCAGTTCTACAAGATGAAAAGAGCTCTGGAGATCGATGGATAGTAGTGATGGCCACACAACAATGTGAATGTATTTAATGCCACTGAAGTGTGTGCTCAAAAACGATTAAGACGGTACATTTTATGTTATATGTATTTTACCTCAATTAAAACTTTAGAAAAATAAAAGAAATAACAGGAAAGGATTAGCTGAAGTTAAGGCACTATTTATTCAATTTCCCTGCAATCATATTATTTAAGGTGTAAGTGATGGTTATTTGGCAAGAATACAATTCCCTTTAAAGCCTACATTAGTTGGATTTCAGTTCAGAAATGCTGCATATTTGGTACAAATTTGAGAGAATTTATTCTGGCATGGGCTCTTGTTTATGATAAATGGGTCTCTGCTTTACCATGCCTTGCCCAAACCCAGTCACTCTCAGTGCAGAGCATGGCTGGCTTTGCATCTGCTCTGAAGGTCACCTGGTTCACTGTGGCCTAGTCAAGTCATGTGAGCATGGACCAGGGCAGGCTGCCTGCTCTTCTC
The DNA here is from genome assembly GCF_029378745.1 of Bos indicus. Taxonomy (NCBI): domain Eukaryota; kingdom Metazoa; phylum Chordata; class Mammalia; order Artiodactyla; family Bovidae; genus Bos; species Bos indicus. Next base: position 49,791,503 of record NC_091783.1, read on the forward strand.
AGGCTGTGTTCTCGATGATGACCGCAATTCCTTGGCCACCTCCAATGCAGGCTGATCCTACAGCATATTTTCCACCCCGACGCCTGAGAAAGAAAGCAGTGGCTGAAAACTAGTTGAATAAAGAATGTACAGAATTAGATAATCAATTAAATAGAATTTATAATGGTCACATTTGCAATATTCATTCTTGTTCAGCTCATCAGCTCAATGTTTTCTCCAGTCCTCAATATTGGGGAAAAGAGGAGAAAGGATTTGGAAAGCTGAGTATTCTTACTTTTAAAAGTGTAGTAACACAGAAGATGGAGGTAGAAAAAACATAAAACAGGAGGTAACTAGAATGGGCTGGTAGTTGAAGAAGGGGGAGTAAATATTAATATTCAGCCTCCTTGATTTATTTGTTTTAGATTTTTATGGACCTTAGAATAAGTATAATTACTGAAGTTTGTCTGTTTGAAAGGTCAGATAGTTTAGAAATATTTCATGTCCCTTTCATAAAAATTAAGACTCCTTTAAAGTACCATCCACTGTAATTCTTCAGTCCTGATAGAGTGACCTTGAGAAACCATCCAGGAATTATTTTTTGTGCAATCAGTCACTCATTTCAACCCAATTATTGAGTGAAACAGGAGTCCTATTTACCCTAATGTCACAGGGAGCCAGAGTGATTTTCAAGCCTGGCATATTTGGTTTTGTTTCCAATTTTCCTACTAACAGAACAAAATGGCCCAAAAGACACGGTACAGAAGGAGAAACTCTTCTGTTAAAACTGCAAAGTATCAAATGCACAGAAGGCTGGAGCCCTGGAAACAGTGAAGGAAAAACTTAGACCCCAATTGTCAGTTTGCTTAGGTTTCTTAAAGGACAGCATCTTGATCAGCACTTTGTTTTCTGAAATAATTGTGTCTTACTCCTGTAACTAGCACTAGAATGCAAGTGCCCTGAGAGCAGGGCCTCATTATGGGCTCCCTGCTGTGCACCGGGGTGGGCCGCACGAACACTGGGCCCCCAGTGAACTCGTGCCAAGTGGCTACTCGGCCCATGCGGGGAAGAGCCAGTGTCACAAGAGTGGACACCAACAAATCAACTGTGAAATGAAATGTGAAGAAGGGGTGCGCAAATCACGGAGAAAAGCAGGGCAAGGGGCTATGAGGAAGAATGGGCAAATGCTGGATTGTTCTGGGGAAACCTAAATTCATGCATTTACACAAAAGACAGCAAATCTGAAAACCAACAATTTCTAGCACGTACCTTAATTCATGAACCAGGTGTGCAGTAATTCTTGACCCAGATCCTGCTAATGGGTGACCCAAAGCAATGGCCCCTCCATTCACATTGGTCTTACTTGGGTCAAGATTCAAACTCTTTTCAACTGCCAAGTACTGAGGAGCAAAAGCTTCATTCACCTTTAAAACAATCAAAACACTTAATAAAAATCCTTATTCACAAACTTATTTTTAACCGAGAACTGTCCAGTCCTAATGATTGCTAACTTTCCTGTTTTTTTTCCCTACTTAAATTACCTTGCAAGGTTATTTTATCTTCAATCATTCTTCATAAATGGGTGTATTTACTAAGCGATACTTTAAGTGTTAACGCATCCCTTAGAGTGGCAGTCCCCAACCTTTTTGGCACCAGGGACCAGTTTCATGGACTGGAGGTGGGGGTGGGGATGGTTTTGGGATAATTCAAGTGCATTGCCATTTATTGTGCACTTTACTTCTAGTATTATCATCAGCTCCACCACAGATCACTCAACACTAGATCCTGGAGGTTGGGGACCTCTGCCTTAAAGGAATCCTCAGTGATACTACACATGGATCCTGGACTGGAAGCAATGGGGTACTATAGAAAACCCATAGGTTCTAGAGCCAGATGGATAGTTCAAATCTTGGCTGTATGCATGTTCTTTAAATTCTCTTGACACTCAACTTTCTTCACTGGTAAAATGTGACTGTTGTATCATCTTAAGAGTTACTGTTAATGTTAAATGAAATCATGGGTATTAAGTGTTTAGTGTATTATCTGTACAAGCAAATATTCAATAAATACTTGCTCTTATTATTACTACTAACCCATATTACTAGCCATACTTCCAAGAAGAAACTGATAGACAATAAAGAATAAACCTGCAGAGCCAGACACCTGAGAGGAATAGTTACCATGTTGAAACACGGCCAGAACTAGAAAGTTTCATATTGTTGCATTGCACTTAACAAGGCTGGCCAAGAGCATTACCTTATTTCATGTTTACAGAATTATATTTTCACATGATCTCAGCAGAGAATTTTATAGAGAAGGATACTGATTTTTAAAAAGGCAGCTTTTCCAGGGCTGGGATAAAAATCTACCCTTGTGTTCTCTCCTACTATATTTTGTGCTCTCCCGAGATGGTGCTTTACTTTCCTTAGATCCAACATTTATTTTTCCATTTTATATAGTCACGAGGTACTGAGAGACCTAGAGTATGCTGTGAAACTAGGCTTTTGAACCCAGGAAAAACTATCTCATGATCATCAAAAGTCTCAAAGACAATCACATCAGGGTATGGAAAGGCATATCCTTGAGTGTTTACACATCTATAAATGCTGATGAACATCTCTACAGAGATGAATATTTTCAAGGTTTAAGTGTGAAATCTGAAGTCAGAAATTCAGTGGTACTTATTTGCTAATATAAATATAGTAATTAAGCAGCTTAATTACCTAAAATGTTCAAATACTTCCCAAATGCCGAATGTATATAACCCATCTTTAAGCATATTCTTAATCCTTTCTTTTAATTGTACTAAACATTTAAGATGCTTTTGTTCTAACATAAAGAAATCACTCTCCCAATAAATCTAAGTTTCCAGTGCCAAAAATTATGACAGATGCATTCCAAATCAACCCACAACAGTGGTGTAAAAGCCAAACCTAAGTTTTGGGGTTGGGGTTGGGTTCTGTTAACTTGGCAGAAGTGTAAGAAACTTAGATTTGGGGTTAGATTATTGTTTTTCTATTAGGTCAATTTTTTTTACCTGTATTTTTCTACTTTAATCCATAAAATAAAGTTATTTATTTCTCACCCACCTTAACAAACATTCAATTCAGTTCAATAGGCACATTAATAGTCTAAAATGTATTATTAATAGCAGAATCTTACAAGGTCATAAAAAGTACCCAAGAATTATACTTTAGTAGAGGAAAAAAGGCCCTTTGAATTATTCAGATATAAATACAGCATTTTAATAAGGTAGGGCCTGATTATCTGTCAACACAGGCACACAATGAAAGTAATACTTGTTTAGATTCACATCATTTGGAAACTTTAAAGGTACTAAAACATAAAGACCTATAAAAATCGAACTAAAGCCATCTGTGCTATAGAAGTTGACGGCTTATTCCATGTTGTGAAAAATGTAGAACACTTACTTCTACCAAATCCATATCCTTAAGACTCAGCCCTGTTTTCTTCAGTGCTCCACTGATAGCAGGGACAGGACCTGTATTAGAACAAAAACCAATTTCATCTTGTAAATATCAAATTTCTCCTTTTTTACTAAACAGGTAAGTAAGGAGGAAATAATGTGACAGTAACTAAAAATCTTGCTACCCTGATAGCCCACAATATTAAATGACATGACAGTAAGAAACAGAAAATGGGACAAGGATGAAAAGCTGTTCATGCAAATTGTAGACGAGAGACTTAACATGAAAAATTCTACCATAAATGACCTTAAGAGTTCAAACAGCCCAAGGAGTGAGGTTTTGTATAGACGGTTTGTTAAAATGTATCTTATTTTTTTTAACTTTAGTTTTTAAAAAAAGTTTTGGCCGCTCAGTGCAACTGGCACAGGGATCTTAATTCCCTAAAGAGGGATCAAAACCAGGCCACCGCAGCGAAAGCACCAAGTCCTAACTACTGGACTGCCAGGGAATTCCCATGTATAGATAGTTCTTAATACCAAATGCCAAGGCAAACTGAGTACTCTCCTGGAATACAAATCATACATTCCCAGTAGAGAAGTGACTGTGGCTATGCTCTGAATTTTCAGGCCCGTTTTGGACAAAAGGCAAGAAATAGCACTGGTATCTCCACATGGGCACACCAAGATAAAAAGCTACCAGGCACTTCAGGGAAAAGATAGCTAAAGCAAGGAGATGTTTGTAACCCCAACAGGAGGCAGAGATTCAAAATAAAACATAACTCTCACTGAAGAAATGCAAATCCACCTTTAAAAACTTTGGAAATAAACTCTAAGTCCCAGATTTCTGATGATCACTAATGACAGTTCAATTTTGTTGTTCAGTCGTTAAGTCGCATCTGACTCTTTGCAACCCCATGGACTGCAGCACACCAGGCTTCTTCGTCCTTCTTTATTTCCTGGAGTTTGCTCAAATTCAGGTCTACTGAGTCGGTGATGCTATCTAACTATCTCATCTTCTGCTGCTCCCTTCTCCTTCTGCCCTCAATCTTTCCCAGCATCAGGGTCTTTTCCATTGAGTCAGTTCTTCACATCAGGTGGCCAAAGTATTGGACCCTATTTTTAATATTGCTCATAATTTTAAGTAAATTGATATTTCTTTCCAAAATATAAAAAATCTGGCTAGGGATGATTATCTACTTCTCTATCCTCCCTTAGAGAATAAAACTTCCATAAACATCTAAAAAGAAAAATATGTGGTGTTTTGTTGAATTCAAGTAGTCAAACATTTTATAACAAGCTTCACAAACATATGTAAGGTAAAATGGGAAATCAGTCTTCACAAGAAAAGCATAACACAATCTAAATATAATAATTAATTTGGTCACCTAGTTAAAAAGCTTCTTGGACAATTATCTGTTGATGGGTAGGGCTACCAAAAAATGCTTTCCAATTTAAAGCATCAGTTCTATATGGGCTACTGATTTAATATAGAATCTAATTCCAGATTCTCTTTGTATCTTTAAGACATGAAAATGGATAGATAGTCAGTAGCAGAGCATCGATTATCCAGCACGGTCAGGGGATGCAGTACCCACAGGTGTGAAAGCTACACACAACTAAAAGCTGAGGATGTAAAACCACTGTTCATACCTCCCTGCCTTCATAATCATGACTAAATGTGTTAGTATTAACTTAGAATTGTTATAGTCAATTTTAACAATATGCTAGGCTACAAGCTAATTTTTAAAGGACTGTTTCCCTACCACTTTGCTATTTACTGGGCCTTAGGAAGGTATAGTAGTTTTGCTGGGAAAAGGACACCTTATTTCTAGTAATGGCTCCTACCACTAATAGCTGTGTAACCCTTGGGTACCTTTGGTAGCTATAAGCTTCTCATCCAAAGTGCTTTGAGCTGGTTTTTAACCCGTTACTTTTAAGGATATCTTTCTACAAATGAAGCCCAATAACAGGTAAAGCTATAGCTGTCCCAGTTGAAGAGGCTCAAAGTTCCATGTACCCATCCCCTATCACTGCCTCTCATGGGGAGGTCCAGGGAGCACTGCTTCTCCATAACTGTGTCCTTCCTTGGAACCATTAATTGCGCCCTTCAATTCCTGGCTTTCCACCTTTTTATGGATCTGTACCTACTGGGCAGGGCTAAGCATTGCTATATGTTGAATAACTGCATAACTGGAGAACAACTGTTCTTAGAATTTGGATTGATGAATCAATCTCCACCACATACTCAATAATCTACTCTCCCTTATTTATTCAGCTGTGCATTTCATGCAGTTACCTTGTTTGGCCCCATATTACACCTGAGAGATGAGCTATTTAGGTGAGGCGGAGGACATCATATGGTGTGGGACAGAGCTCTGTCCCAACCCTGAGGAAAATTAGAATTCTTCCACAATGGCATTTATTGTATACTACAGGGCAAATATTCAGGCCCAAGAATAGAAGGAAAAAAACCTAAACTTTCTTGTTCACTGACCATGTCAATGTATCAGAAACTCTTAAGAGAGGTTAAACTGAAAACTGTAAAATAACTACTTATCTATATCAAATAAATATGGTTGATCATCAAAACCAGCTATACACTGAAAAAAACCCATATTCCACGATTCTACCTGGACTTACTAGATCAAACAAAATTTTGAGGTGGACTGGGGTTATGGTTAGATTTTGATCATCATTTGAGGTTGGGAACTACTGCCATAAATACCAAAATGATAAATGCCATACCAATACACAGATGTTTAATTTTAAAAGCTATCTTTCATTTCTAAGACAAAAGTTGTACTTTGTTGACAGTAGGTAGCTAAAAGTTAGTAAGTTTTTAAGACCATAATAAAGAAAAAACAAATGACTTTTAACAGATGGTTCCAAAGCTTGCAGTTCTGGTTGACATAATTTACAACACAGTGAAAAATGACAAGGTATGGACATGCCAGCTTTCTTTCTGAGGAATTCTGTACAGAGATGAATCTCTCAAGGACACAGCAACAAACATGGCTGGTATTAATTTAGTCCCAAATCAACATAAGTGATTTTTATCTGAGTAGCACCTAGAGGCTTATACTGAAGGATTTCTGAGAAGGCAGGCTGAAAATAGGTGATCTCCCTTTAAATCTTAGGACCTACTTCAAAAACCCATTTAGTTAGTCAAAAAAGGCCTAAGTATATAGGAAAATCTTTTGGCTCACCAAAAATCTGAATCTATAACCTAGGGCAGGCTTTTTCTTGGGGTATGAAGGTATAGGTGGGATAGATCAAAGCCAATTTTATTTTTGTGAGGCACATAATTGGCTCCCTGTCTCCCCAGAGAATGATGCAGGAACTATTAAAATTCAGTATTATCTACAGTTCCTAGGAGTGTATCCAGCAAAAAGTTTTTTGTTTTCCTTCTAATTCATATTTTTGGAGCCAAGACTATACATATTCGTAGGGAGCTCCAAATTTTCTCCTGCTAGTATTCTGCCAATTGAGATGCACTGTTTAGAATTCTTCATTTTCCTATGAAGTCATAGATAGGCCAGGTGCATTATTTCTTTGACTTCCTGAGGCAACAGAGGGAAAAGAGCACTGGGACAAGACTTGGATTCACACCCCCATTTCATCACTTACTGCTTTTGAACTTTAAAAGACCATCCCCCCAAGCCTCAGTTTTTCTATTCACAAAGAAATCTCACTAGGGTTGTGGGAAGATTAAATGAGCTACATGTAAAATCACATGTAAAACACCCAGCGGGGTCGTATCTTCTCTACTTCGTCCCATGATCTCTCCCATCTCCCATTTTTGTCTGTCTTGTCATTACCTTGTAATGCTTCTCTGTTGTTTACTGTGTGTTAATTTTATATATTTTAAATGGACAACATGACACGATTATTGCCCACAAGGAGTCTACATGGTCTTGGTCTTCCCGTTGTGTCAAGCATAGCTTTTCATAAAGATGGGTTGTTTAAATGACTGATGACCAATTTCCTCTTCCCCAAAAGTGACCTTGAATGTGGCTACTGTTTCAGGAATCTGAATGCCAAAGGAGATTTATCTCCAGAAACATAACCGAACCAATTTGTATCACTATAAACTTACCAATACCCATGATAGTGGGATCACATCCAGACACAAAATAGCCCACAATTCTTGCCAGTGGTGTGAAGTTATGTTTTTTAACAGCATCTTCACTAGCTATGATAACAGCTCCAGCACCATCGGAAACCCCCTTGGAAACAAACACATGATTAACTAGAGGATAGAAGAATATAGTTCATCAAGCTTTGAGCTAATGGAGTGCTGTTAGCATTATGGCAACATATAGGAAGCAGCCCCATAATCTGGAACACAAGTAGCACTAGTGATAAACTGCTGTATTAAAGAGATTGTCTCAGGCACAGAACACGAGCTCACTAAGCGGAACAGGAAAGAATGTAAAGGAAAAGCTTATATCCTGATGTGGGTAGATTTAAGAAGAAATCTGATGAGGTGCACACATGAGGAAGAAAAAGTAAAATAATAAACCAGGTAGATTTCACTGTACAGCACATGGAACTCGGCTCCATGTCATGTGGCAGCCTGGATGGGAGGGGAGTTTGGGGGAGAATGGATACATGTATCTGTACGGCTGAGTCCCTTTGCTGTTCACCTGAAACTATCTCAACATTGTTTGCTAGTTGGCTACAGATCAGATCAGATCAGTCGCTCACTTGTGCCTGACTCTTTGTGACCCAGTGAATCGCAGCACGCCAGGCCTCCCTGTCCATCACCAACTCCCAGAGTTCACTGAGACTCACGTCCATCGAGTCAGTGATGCCATCCAGCCATCTCATCCTCTGTCATCCCCTTCTCCTCCTGCCCCCAATCCCTCCCAGCATCAGTCTTTTCCAATGAGTCAACTCTTCGCATGAGGTGGCCAAAGTACTGGAGTTTCAGCTTTAGTATCATTCCTTCCAAAGAAATCCCAGGGCTGATCTCCTTCAGAATGGACTGGTTGGATCTCCTTGCAGTCCAAGGGACTCTCAAGAGTCTTCTCCAACACCACAGTTCAAAAGCATCAATTCTTCGGCGCTCAGCCTTCTTCACAGTCCAACTTTCACATCCATACATGACCACAGGAAAAACCATAGCCTTGACTAGACGAACCTTTGTGGGCAAAGTAATGTCTCTGCTTTTGAATATGCTATCTAGGTTGGTCTTAACTTTCCTTCCAAGGAGTAAGCATCTTTTAATTTCATAGCTGCAGTCACCATCTGTAGTGATTTTGGAGCCCCCAAAAATAAAGTCTGACACTGTTTCCACTGTTTCCCCATCTATTTCCCATGAAGTGGTGGGACCGGATGCCATGATCTTCGTTTTCTGAATGTTGAGCTTTAAGCTAACGTTTTCACTCTCCACTTTCACTTTCATCAAGAGGCTTTTGAGTTCCTCTTATAAAAAGTTAAAAAAAGAAAAAGGTAGATTTCCTTCTAACAGTCTGAAAAGACTAAGAAATTGGCAGAGTATTATATAAGGGTCCCCTAATTTATTTTGGAGTATGAAAACCCAAATTAACAGAATATGAACACTACTAGCTTAGGCTAAGTAACTAAAGATCAGCATGAAAAGCATCTAAAAGATATTGCCTGATCAGTCTGCAGTGAACACAGTAAGAAGAGTTCAAGGTAGGCCCAGGTGCTACCTACCGACGCATTCCCTGCAGTAACGGTTCCTTCTTTCTTGAACACTGGAGGAAGTTTATTTAACTGCTCCATGGTTGTTTGGGGCCGAGGATGTTCATCTACTTGCATTGTCTGTTTTCCTTTCCTTGTCTTCACCTCAACTGGTGCCATCTCATTATCAAAGTAGCCAGCATCATTAGCTAAAATAGTAGAAAGACTGTTCATAAGAATGGGGAGAAAAAAAGAACATAAACTAGAAAAATGAAATCAAATATATCCTTCAATTTAATTTCTGTTCTGTCCTTTCCTCTCAGTCTACTTTAATATAAGCTTTTATTACTTACATAACTTACCTTGTCTATTGGAGGATTTAATATACTGTCACCTATGCAGATACATTCTGTAATATTACAATTTTGACATTTGTTTTACTACAACATTTTTTATAAGGTACTGCTAGATTATTAGTGTTTGTCTGCTACCTACAGATGTAGTGACATCAAATGGATTTAATGCCCTTTTTTAACTTCTCTGGGTGAGATACGAAATAGTTTAAAAAGTTACCAAGTTGTACTAATACTGATAGTCTACAAGAATGTACACTTAAAGTTTTACTAAGAGGATAGATCTCATGTTAACTGTTTTTAGCACAATAAGGAAAAAGGTTACCAAGTTATCTATGTCACCAAGTCATTTATCACTGAAATTTAATGACAGGCAATGTGAAGAAATTATATGTGCTATTACTAACACAGTTCTAAGTAAAACAGCTTATCTACTTCCAACCCCATTGACTGGAGTGGACGATAGTTAATCTAAAGCTTCAGAAACAGAGTAAGTCAGGAATGCATGCATGCTCAGTCACTCAGTAGTGTCTGATTCTTTGCAACCCCATGAACTGCAGCCCTCTAGGCTCCTCTATCCTTGGCTTTTCCAGGTAAGAATACTGGAGTGGGTTGCCATTTCCTCCTCCAGGGGACCTTCCCAACCCAGGGATTGAACTCAGGTCTCCTGCACTGGCAGGTGACTCTTTACCACTGAGTTACCTGGGGAGCCCAAGTAAGAAATAATACCACCTTAAAGTTGATGCCACTTCATAACAGGCTAACACTTCATTTGTTTTTCACAACAATTCTGTTAGAGAAAAAGGGAAGGCAAATATTTTTACCTCTATTATTAGCACAGTGAATAAATGCTTGGTAAATAAATGATTGAAGTCAGAAAATCTGCCAGCGGCAAAACTAGAAACAAACTAACTCTTGACCTTTAGACCAATACCCTTTCACTTAAATGTGTAACTAAAAACAGGAAGACTTGGATCAGTTCCATTCCACTTATCCATCTGAAATACTAAAATGAACTTTATCCTCACTATTTCACTTATTTAATACCCCCTAAATAAAGTGTCTGCTCATTTATAATAGTTTAGTTTTCAAAACTCTTTTCAGGGGACTAACACATTTTCCGACTCACCACACTGATAAAAGAGCAGCTGTCGTTTTGCCCGTTTTGGACTGGCTCCCCAGCAGTGTGCAGTGTTACACAAGGGCACCACAGCTGCGGCCTTGGGCTAGTTCTGGGTCTCTGAGGCAGATGCAATGATTCTCAATTAGGAATGGGAGAGGGAAGTCATAAAAGGATCCCCAATGAGTCTTTCCCAAACATACCATCCCCTTCTTGTGAGTATAAGATGCCTCTTGGGGGACCACATCCTCTGCCCCAGGGAACTAGCACTTCCAAGAGACTGTATCATAGCCCTCAGAGTCTTCTACCATTTGGGGCAAAATTCAAGTGTTTAGATAAGACCAATCATCCACACTACTTTTTAAGTAGCATTCACATACTTCAAAAGAGAAACTTCCAGTTAATTTGCAATCATTAACAGAATATTCAATATTTAACCATTAAAAACAAAGAAATAATAAAAAAAAATGTGAGTTTCAAAAGACATCATTTTAAACAATATTATTATATGGCCTTTATAATCTAAAAGGATAAAAACCTTTCCTAGCTTTCTTTCTAAAGATATCTGTAATAACGACTTTCACTGACCAGTTTTCCACCTCTGCTGTGATTGCAGGGCGTATCTGTCACAATCTTCTCTGCTTATTTGATGTTTTACAGCAAGATTCTCTGCAGTAATTGCCATCGGCATTTGGACATGCGTATCTGTTAATCCTGTCCACAGAGTGTCTTCCAGCTGTTAAAAGACATTAATAAAGTCATTTGTAAAATTTGAAAGTAATATGCTAACATTTCTTTAAATAATCAACAGTTCCAACAAAAAAGGTAAAAGTAAAATGAGGTTTTCTGATGAGCATTTACTATTACTATGATTTATATTTGGTTTTGAGACATTTTCTAAAAAAACTCCTAGAGGAAAACATAGGCAAAACACTCTTTGACATACATCACAGCAGGATTCTCTATGATCTACCTCCCAGAGTAATGGAAATAAAATAAACAAATGGAACCTAATTAAACTTAAAAGCTTTTGCACAACGAAGGAAAGTTTAAGCAAGGTGAAAAGACAGCCTTCAGAATGGGAGAAAATAATAGCAAACGAAGCAACTGACAAAAAATTAATCTCAAAAATATACAAGCAGCTCCTACAGCTCAATGCCAGAAAAATAAACGACCCAGTCAAAAAATGGGCCAAAGAACTAAACAGACATTTCTCCAAAGAAGACATATAGATGGCTAACAAACACATGAAAAGATACTCAACATCACTCATTATCAGAGAAATGTAAATCAAAACCACAATGAGGTATCATCTCAATCCAGTTAGAATGGCTGCTATCAAAAAGTCTACGAACAATTAATGCTGGAAAGGGTATGGAGAAAAAGGAGCCCTCTTACACTGTTGGTGGGAATGCCTCCCAAACTAGTACAGCCACTATGGAGAACAGTGTGGAAATTCCTTAAAAAACTGGAAACAGAACTGCCATATGACCCAGAAATCCCACTACTGGGCATACACACTGAGGAAACCAGAATGGAAAGAGACACGTGTACCCCAATGTTCATCGCAGCACTGTTTATAATAGCCAGGACATGGAAGCAACCTAGACGTCCATCAGCAGATGAATGGATAAGAAAGCTGTGGTACATACACACAATGGAGTATTACTCAGCCATTAAAAAGAACGCATTTGAATCAGTTCTAATGAGGTGGATGAAACTGGAGCCTATTATACAGAGTGAAGTAAGTCAGAAAGAAAAACACCAATACAGTATACTAATGCAAATAAGTGGAATTTAGAAAGATGGTAACGATGACCCTATATGTGAGACAGCAAAAGAAACACAGATGTAAAGAACAGTCTTTTGGACTCTGTGGGAGAAGGTGAGGGTGGGATGATTTGAGAGAATAGTATTGAAACATGTATATGATCATATGTGAAGCAGATCACCGGTCCAGGTTTGATGCATGAGACAGGGTGTTCAGGGCTGGTGCCCTGGGATGACCCTGGGGGATGGGATGGGGAGGGAGGTGGGAGGGGGATTCTGGATGGGGAACACATGTATGCCTGTGGCTGATTCATATCAATGTCTGGCAAAAACCACTACAATACTGTAAAGTAATTAGCCTCCAATTAAAATAAATTAATTAAAAAATAAAAAATAAAAACACCATCATAAAATGCACACGTTCTCTGCTCTAAACACAGGGCTCTAAGGACGACCAACAGTGCTAAATGTGCAAGGTAAGAATGTAGAAAGTCATCCTACAATCAAAGCTTAAACCCTCAAGGTTCCACTTCGTAAGAAACTTCAGTTCTCATGCAACGTTTCCCTGTAGCCCACCTCTGTAAGGCAGTTATGAACACCCTCAGAGACTATAGCTGTGCTCTTTTTTCCATCCCACACCTCCAGTGGCAGCAATAGCAGGTTCTACCAGTTATTATGAGACTAAAAAAGCCCGGGATAGGCTGGGTTTTGTTATCCAATTAGTTAGTCTCTGATAAATGGGCCCCACCTGTTTCTTCTAGACTGCCTTGTCACCCTTTGAGTTGCTGACCTGTCTTTCCAAAGGTTTTCTCAAATGTATTAGGAATCTTACATATTATCTCATATTATTTAAGTGTTATTCAGTTCAACTTTCAAAAAGGCCAGGTGAGAAACAGGGTGGACAGGATAAATCAATGATTATGACTGGGAAAGCCTAAGAACATACAATGTCATTGGCCCTTTGATGCACAAAGGACAGCACACTATCACTCTTAACAGTACTACTCAGGTGGTTTGTAAAGGACTGTTGTTTATCTGACTGACTTGGACACTATAACCTATTTCAAGAGAATGTTTTCTGTGGTAAAGAAGAAATCTATTTGATGGAGATTGCTCCAGAAATAAAATTTCCATTAATTACGGCAAAGATTTAATTATCTGGCTTACCAGTTGTTCAGTAGAGAGATTAATTTGATCTTTACCCATCTGTTTAATCCATTACTTCCCTTGCTTCATCTCCCCAAGTGTTAATTACACTAGCAGACGTGTGCTGAGATAAAGTCAAATTTTATGTGAGTTAAAATGTCAAAATCAACAACTATGAAATAGTTTACAGATTTCAAATAATTCATATCTTGCCAAATCCCTATTAACAGAACTGGTTTAAGTTTTTTTCTCTGCCCCAAAATGGTGTTATTAAAATTACAGTATAATAGCATAGAAATAATTCTTAAAAATTTTAATGATTCCAACCTTGAGCTCTGATCCAAGCTTAGTTCCAAAACGAATATTTCTGACACAGTAGGGAGCCTGGCTCATGCTTTCAGTTCCTCCACACAGGACAACTTCAGAGTCTCTAGAACAAATTTCCTATTTAAAAACAAACAAACAACACCCCAAAATCCTTTTATTGTGACGGAAATATGTATTAAGCAGTAAACCAACAGTGAAGCTAATAAGTGCCCTTCTTACAGTCAAACGTTCACATTACAGTGTCTCAAAGGGAAATACAAGTGATTTCAAAGCGGATGTAAAATATTCATTCCCAAGATACAAGGAGGAAAAAAGCTAGCAGACTTTTCAATAATTTACGTAGAAGTAACAAATCCTACCTACATTTTGACAAAGAATGGTAATTCATAACTCAATACACATCTTGAAAACTAGCAGAGATATTATAGTATAAATGTACAGATTGCCAGCAGATAAAGAATAAGCCATTAAAAAGGCAAAAGTAAAATTTATCCTATTAATCAATGGACTTGAAGTAGACCAGCTTTATAAAAACTATGTTAACCTATGGTAGTCATAAAGAGGAATCTGTTTATTCCAATTTTTCCCACTATTTGCATTTCTCAGAAAAACCCCAAATAACAATCCTCTAGGAGCCCAATGTTTAAAATGATTGCTAGGAAAATCAGGGTACATATATTGTAACAGAAATAAATAAATGTGAAAGTAACTTGTTCATTACAATATGTTTTATCTTTCATTTTGTAATAAAAGATGAAGACTTTGAAAACATAAAGACATTGACAAATTAAATTTTACTGTGTCCCTTTTCCCTATGCTCAACTATCCCTTGAAGAGATACTAGTTTGTCCTTTGACCAACAGTATTATTCAGTACCTTTATAATAAAATACATTTTGTATCATCCTCTAAATTCTCCAACTCCCTTCCTTACCTTATAGTCTTTATTCACTGTTTTGAACTGCCTTACCTGGAACTCTTGTAGACCTGGCATCAGATTCTGCCACTACAACTTAGTAAACTTAATGCCTTTAATAATCAATTTCCTTGCCTATAAAATGGGAATAACAGTTTTTGCCTCATAGGACTGTTGTGACGATTATGTGAGACACTGAATGTAAATCTATGTCTGGCACATAGGAAGCACTCAATAAAAATGAGTCACGACTAGCTTTTTAAAAACTGTGATAAAATACACATAGCATAAAACTTACCATTCTAATCAACTCTAGCTGCGCAAGTCATTAAGCACATTCACAATGTTATGCAACCAACTACCATTACTTCCATAAGTCTTATCAGCTTCCAAAATGAAACCCTGTATCCATTAAAGACTAACTCCCCATTTTCTCTTCCCCACAGGCCCCAGCAATCCCCATTTTACTTTCTGTCTCTATGAATCTGACCAATCTAGGGACCTCATATAAGTGGACTCATACAGTATTTGTCCTTTAGTGACTGGCTTGTTCCATTTAGCATGGTGTTTACAGGGTTCATCACTAGCTTTTATGAAATGATTTTCTTGCATGCTCATAATGTATATATCCAAAAAATGATTTTCTTTCTATGAATATTTTTCCAAGAAAAATCAAATATTGACCTCTCTTCATAAATACTATAAAATTTAAAACATAGTGTTACACTGAAGTGAGGCATTTCCTCTCAGTTCAGTTCAGTCACTCAGTCCTGTTCGACTCTTTGCGACCCCATGAATTGCAGCACGCCAGGCCTCCCTGTCCATCACCAATTCCCAGAGTTCACTCAAACTCACGTCCATCGAGTCGGTGATGCCATCCAGCCATCTCATCCTCTGCTGTCCCCTTTTCATCCTTCTCCCAGTCCCTCCCAGCATCAGAGTCTTTTCCAATGAGTCAACTCTTTGCATGAGGTAGCCAAAGTACTGGAGTTTCAGCTTTACCATCATTCCTTCCAAAGAACACCCAGGACTGATCTCCTTTAGAATGGATTGGTTGGATCTCCTTGAAGTCCATGGGACTCTCAAGAGTCTTCTCCAACACCACAATTCAAAAGCATCAATTCTTCGGTGCTCACTTTCTTCACAGTCCAACTCTCATATCCATACGTGACTACTGGAAAAACCATAGCCTTTCCTAGATGGACCTTTGTCGGCAAAGTAATGTCTCTGCTTTTGAATATGCTATCTAGGTTGGTCTTAACTTTCCTTCCAAGGAGTAAGTGTTAATTTCATGGCTGCACTCACCATCTGCCGTGATTTTGGAGCCCCAAAAAATAAAGTCTGACACTGTTTCCACATCTATTTCCCATGCAGTGATGGGACCAGAGGTCCTGATCTTCGTTTTCTGAATGTTGAGCTTTAAGCCAACTTTTTCATCAAGAGGCTTTTTAGTTCCTCTTCACTTTCTGCCATTAGGGTGATGTCATCTGCATATGTGAGGTTATTGATATTTCTCCCAGCAATCTTGATTCCAGGTTGTGCTTCTTCTAGCCCAGCATTTCTCATGATGTACTCTGCATATAAGTTAAATAAGCAGGGTGACAATATACAGCCTCGATGTACTCCTTTTCCTATTTGGAACCAGTCTGTTGTTCCATGTCCAGTTCTAACTGCTGCTTCCTGACCTGCATACAGGTTTCTCAAGAGGCAGGTCAGGTGGTCTGGTATTCCCATCTCTTTCAGAATTTTCCAGTTTATTGTGATCCACACAGTCAAAGGCTTTGGCTTAGTCAATAAAGCAGAAATAGATGTTTTTCTGGAATTCTCTTGCTTTTTCCATGATCCAGCAGACGTTGGCAATTTGATCTCTGGTTCCTCTGCCTTTTCTAAAACCAGCTTGAACATCTGGAGGTTCACGGTTCACATATTGCTGAAGCCTGGCTTGGAGAATTTTGAGCATTACTTTACTAGCACGTGAGATGAGTGCAATTGTGCGGTAGTTTGAACATTCTTTGGCATTGCCTTTCTTTGGGATTGGAATGAACACTGACCTTTTCCAGTCCTGTGGCCACTGCTGAGTTTTCCAAATTTGCTGGCATATTGAGTGCAGCACTTTCACAGCATCATCTTTTAGGATTTGAAATAGCTCAACTGGAATTCCATCACCTCCACTAGCTTTGTTCATAGTGATGCTTCCTAAGGCCCACTTGACTTCATATTCCAGGATGTCTGGCTCTAGGTGAGTGTTCACACCATTGTGATTATCTGGGTCATGAAGATCCTTTTTGTACAGTTCTTCTGTGTATTCTTGCCATCTCTTCTTAATATCTTCTGCTTCTATTAGGTCCATACCATTTCTGTCCTTTATTGAGCCCATCTTTGCATGAAATGTTCCCTTGGTATCTCTAATTTTCTTGAAGGGATCTCTAGTCTTACCCATTCTGTTGTTTTCCTCTATTTCTTTGCACTGATCGCTGAAGAAGGCTTTCTTATCTCTTCTTGCTATTCTTTGGAACTTTGCATTCAGATGCTTATATCTGTCCTTTTCTCCTTTGCTTTTAGCTTCTCTTCTTTTCACAGCTATTTGTAAGGCCTCCCCAGACAGCCATTTTGCTTTTTAGCATTTCTTTACCATGGGGATGGTCTTGATCCCTGTCTCCTGTACAATGTCACGAACCTCATTCCATAGTTTATCAGGCACTCTATCTATCAGATCTAGTCCCTTAAATCTATTTCTCACTTCCACTGTATAATCATAAGGAATTTGATTTAGGTCATACCTGAATGCTATGCTATGCTATGCTAAGTCACTTCAGTCGTGTCCGACTCTGTGTGACCCCATAGATGGCAGCCACCAGGCTCCCCCATCCCTGGGATTCTCCAGGCAAGAACACTGGAGTGGGTTGCCATTTCCTTCTCCAATGCATGAAAGTGAAAAGTGAAAGTGAAGTCACTGAGTCTTGTCCGACTCTTAGCGACCCCATGGACTGCAGTGTACCAGGTTCCTCCATCCATGGGATTTTCCAGGCAAGGGTACTGGAGTGGGGTGCCATTGCCTTCTCCATCATACCTGAATGGTCTAGTGGTTTTCCCTACTTTCTTCAATTTAAGTCTGAATTTAGCAATAAGGAGTTCATGATCTGAGCCACAGTCAGCTCCTGGTCTTGTTTTTGCTGACTGTATAGAGCTTCTCCATCTTTGGCTGCAAAGAATACAATCAATCTGATCTCGGTGTTGACCATCTGGTGATGTCCATGTGTAGAGTCTTCTCTTGTTTTGTTGGAAGAGGGTGTTTGCTATGACCAGTGCGTTCTCTTGGCAAAACTCTATTAGCCTTTGCCCTGCTTCATTCTGTATTCCAAGGCCAAATTTGCCTGTTACTCCAGATGTTTCTTGACTTCCTACTTTTGCATTCCAGTCCCCTATAATGAAAAGGACATCTTTTTTGGGTGTTAGTTCTAAAAGGTCTTGTAGGTCTTCATAGAACTGTTCAACTTCAGCTTCTTTAGCATTACTGGTTGGGGCATAGACTTAGATTACTCTGATATTGAATGGTTTGCCTTGGAAACGAACAGAGATCATTTTGCTGTTTTTGAGACTGCATTCCAAGTACTGCATTTCAGACTCTTTTGTTGACCATGATGGCTACTCCATTGCATCTAAGGGATTCCTGCCCACAGTAGAGGATATAATGGTCATCTGAGTTAAAATCACCCATTCCAGTCCATTTTAGTTCGCTGATTCCTAGAATGTCGACATTCACTCTTGCCATTTCCTGTTTGACCACTTCCAATTTGCCTTGATTCATGGACCTGACATTCCAGGTTCCTATGCAATATTGCTCTTTACAGCATCGGACCTTGGTTCTATCACCAGTTACATCCACAACTGGGTATTGTTTTTGCTTTGGCTCCATCCCTTCATTCTTTCTGGAGTTATTTCTCCACTGATCTCCAGTAGCATATTGGGCACCTACTGACCTGGGGAGTTCCTCTTTCAGTATCCTATCATTTTGCCTTTTCATACTGTTCATGGCGTTCTCAAGGCAAGAATACTGAAGTGGTTTGCCATTCCCTTCTCCAGTGGACCACATTCTGTCAATGCTGCTCTTACCTGACATCCACTCACAATGGACTGGAAACCAGAGCCACAGAGCCTGTTAATAGTGATAGCTGGGGTCTCTTTTGGGATTCCCACACGCAAACCAACATGTCTTGCCAAGTATATAGCATCTGAAGAACTCTGGAACAGAAGGAAAAGAAAAAGAATTGCCTCTATAAATCTAGGAAATCAAGAAAAAGGACAAAATATACTAAAATGTCCATAATCTTTAAAAAATTATAAACAATTTGGCTCTAAGGTATGACATAATACATACAGGTATAACATATTTTGTACATTAAGTGTGAATGATTTGAATATAAACTGTAATTTGGTTGACTGGTTTTTAAACAAACTAAGTATGAGAAATTCTTATATTAAATCTTCAGGAGAATACAGAATTTTATAACAATCAGAGCTGTTTAAAAATGTAATAGGCTGTCTCAAAGTAGTATGTGCTTTACCAAAGGATGCATCTGAGACTGTGGTTCGCAACCTTGGCTGCACACTGTAATAACCAGGGAAGCTTTGTTAACGTAGAAACACACATAAAACAAGGTTATTTTTTGATCTGTTAACAAATATGTTGTGGCTGGAGGCTCACAGGAACTGTCATTTCACTGGAAACGGTTGTTCAGCAGTTGCTAATTCAGCATACTCTATATGCTGAATATACAAAACGACAAACTATACAAAACATAACTAGTGTGAATATTGAGAACTGACTACCATGAACAGTTGTGTGCCAATAAATTATATGCATGCATATTAAATCACTTCAGTGGTGTCTGACTCTTTGTGACTCTATGGACTATAGCCTGCCAGGCTCCTGTGTCCATGGGGATTCTCCACACAAGAATACTGGAGTGGACTGCCATGCCCTCCTCCAGGGGATCTTCCCAACCCAGGGATCAAATCTATGTCTCTTAAGTCTTTTGCACTGGCAAGCAAATTCTTTAACGCTAGTGCCACCTAGGAAGCCCAATAAATTACTTAGGTGAAAAGGAAAAATGCCTTGAAAGAAATAACCTTCCAAAACCAAGTCAAGGAAAAATGGACAATCAGAATAGAACTATAACAAGTGAGTTCAGTTCAGTTCAGTCGCTCAGTTGTGTCCAACGCTTTGCAACCCCATGGACTGCAGCATGCCAGGCCTCCCTGTCCATCACCAACTCCCAGAGTTTACTCAAACTCATGTCCATTGAATCAGTGATGCCATCCAACCATCTCATCTTCTGTCATCCCCTTCTCCTCCTGCCTCCAATATGTCCCAGCATCAGGGTCTTTTCAAATGAGTCAGTTCTTCATAGCAGGTGTCCAAAGTACTGGAGTTTCAGCATCAACATCAGTCCTTCCAATGAATATTCAGGACTGATTTCCTTTAGGATGGACTGGTTGGAATTCCTCGCAGTCCAAGGGACTTTCAAGAGTCTTCTCCAACACCATACTTCAAAAGCGTTAATTCTTTGGTGCTCAGCTTTCGTCATAGTACAACTCTCACATCCACACATGACTACTGGAAAAACCATAGCCTTGACTAGATGGACCTTTGTTGGCAAAGTAATGTCTCTGCTTTTTAATAAGCTGTCTACGTTGGTCATAACTTTTCTTCCAAGAAGCAAGTGTCTTTTAATTTCATGGCCGCAATCACCATCTGTAGTGATTTTGGAGCCCAAAAAAATAAAGTCTGACACTGTTTCCACTGTTTCCCCATCTATTTGCCATGAAGTGAGGGGACCAGATGCCATGATCTTAGTTTTCTGAATGTTGAGTTTTAAGTCAACTTTTTCACTCTCCTTTTTCATCAAGAGTTCTTTAGTTCTTCTTTGCTTTCTGCCATAAATGTGGTATCATTCTGCATATCTGAGGTTATTGATATTTCTCCCAGCAATCTTGATTTCAACTTGTGCTTCATCCAGTCCAGCATTTCTCATGATATACTCTGCATAGAAGTTAAATAAGCAGGGTAACAATATACAGCCTTGAAGTACTCCTTTCTTGATTTGGAACCAGTCTGTTGTTCCATGTCCAGTTCTAACTGTTGCTTCTTGACCTGCATACAAATTTTTCAGGAGGCAGGTCAGGTGGTCTGGTATTCCCATCTCTTTCAGAATTTTCCACAGTTTATTGTGATCCACACAGTCAAAGGCTTTGGCATAGTCAATAAAGCAGATGTTTTTCTGAAACTCTCTTGCTTTTTCGATGATTCAGCAGATGTTGGCAATTTGATCTCTGGTTCCTCTGCCTTTTCTAAATCCAGCTTGAACATCTGGAAGTTCATGGTTCACGTACTGTTGAAGCCTGACTTGGAGAATTTTGAGCATATTTTGCTAGCATGTTGGCTTCCCTGTGGCTCAGCTGGTAAAGAATTTGCCTGTAATGCAGGGGACCTGGGTTCGATCCCTGGGTTGGGAAGATCCTCTGGAGAAGGGAAAGGCTACCCATTCTAGTATTCTGGCCTGGAGAATTCCATGGACTGTATAGTCTATCGGGTCGCAAAGAGTCGGACATGACTGAGCGACTTTCACTTTCACTTCACTTTCACTTGCTAGCATGTGAGATGAGTGCAATTGTGTGGTAGTTTGAGCATTCTTTGGCATTGCCTTTCTTTGGGATTGGAATGAAAACTGACCTTTTCCAGTCCTGTGGCCACTGCTGAGTTTTCCAAACTTGCTGGCATATTGAGTGCAGCACTTTCTTTTGCTGGCATATTGAGTGCAGCACTTTCACAGCATAATCTTTAAGGATTTGAAATAGCTCAACTGGAATTCCACCATCTCCACTAGCTTTGTTCGTAGTGATGCTTCCTAAGGCCCACTTGACTTCACAGTCCAGGATGTCTGGCTCTAGGTGAGTGATCAAACCATCGTGATCATACAAAGATCTTTTTTGTACAGTTCTTCTGTGTATTCTTGCCACCTGTTCTTCATATCTTCTGCTTCTGTTAGGTCCATACCATTTCTGTCCTTTATTATGCCCATCTTTGCATGAAATGTTGTTCCCTTGGTATTTCTAATTTTCTTGAAGAGATCTCTGGTCCTTCCCATTCTATTGTTTTCCTCTATTTCTTTGCATTGATCACTAAGGAAGGCTTTCTTATCTCTTCTTGCTATTCTTTGGAACTCTCCATTCAAATGGGTATATCTGTCCTTTTCTCTTTTGCCTTTAGCTTCTCTTCTTTTCATAGCTGTTTGCAAGGCCTCCTCAGACAACCATTTTGCCTTTTTGCATTTCTTTTTCTTGGGGTGAAGACTGAATTAATTAGTACAAAACACTACTCACAAAAAAAGCCAGATGGGCTTCATTACTGAATTCTACCAAACATTTAAAGAAGATACCAATTATTCACGAACTGTTCCTAAAGAATAGAAAAGGATCACTTCCCAACTCAGCATGAAGCCAAAATTATACTGATAAAAAATCAAAGATATCACAAAAATTACTGATTAATATCTCTTATGAATATGGATATAAAAATCTTCAACAAAATACTAGCAAACAGAATTTAGCAATTTAGAAAAAGAATTATACACTATGATCAGTGCAAGGGTCATCGAGAAATGTAAGGTTGTTTCATCACCTGAAAGCAATTAATATATCACATTGTATCAACAGAATAAAAACCAAAAATCATATTATCTCAGTTGACATAGAAAGAGCAACTGACAAAAATCTAACAACTTTTCATGATAAAAACACTCAACAACCTAGGAACAGAAAAAGAATTTCCTCTATCTGATAAAGGAAATCTACAAAAATCCACATAACACCATACTTAGTGCTGAAAGACCAGAGGCTTTCCCCCACAGTATCAGGAACAAGAGAGCAACATCCATTTTTTGTCACTTTTATTCAACATCAGAGGTTCTAGACAGAGTAATGAGGCAAGAAAAATAAATACAAAAGTAAAAGAAATACAGATTGGAAAGGGAGAAGCAAAATTATCTCTGCTCTCAGATGACATGATGTTATATACAAAAAATCCTAAGTAATCAACTAGAAAACCATTAGAACTAATAAATGAGTTCTGCAAGGTTTCAGGATATAAGATTAAATATAAAGATCAACTGTATTTCTTTTTTCTTAAAATCAACTGCATTTCTATACACTTGCTATGAACAATCTGAAAATTAAATAAGAAAACAGTTTCATTCACAGTAGTATGTAAAAGAACAAAATAGTAATAAATTTATAAAAGAAGTGCAAAATTTATATTCTGAAAACTGTAAGACATTGTTGAAAAAATTAAAGAGGATTTATACAAAAAACATGCCATATTCACAGATCAGAAAACTTACTAATACTGTTGAGATGGCAATACTCCGCCAACTGACCTACAGATTCAAAACAATCCTATCAGAATTGTAGCTGACTTCTTTGAAGAAATGGATAAACAGATTCTAAAATTCATATTTTAGAATTGCAGGAGACCCAGAATAGCCAAAACAACTTTGAAAAGAAAAACTGAGTAGGAGACTCACATTTCTTTGATTTCTAAACTTACTATGAAGCAGTGATAATCAAGATAATCAAGACAGTGTGGAACTGACATATAAAGGATAGACATACAGATAAGTGCAATAGAATGTGGAGTCAAAAAATAAAATCACGTGTCTATGGTCAGCTGATTTTCAATAACAGTGCCAAGACCATCCAATGGGAGAAAGAAGAGTCTTTTCAAATGGTGCTAGAACAACTGGATAGTCATATGCAAAAGAATGAATTTGAACCTGTACCTCAAAACATATATAAAAATTAAATAAAAATAAACCAAAGACCTAAATGTATGAGCTAAAACTTAGAAGAAAACATAGGAATAAATCTTCACAACCTTAGATTTGGAAATAGATTCTTATATAATGACACCAAAAGCCTGAGCAATAACAACCAAAATTGGGCTTCATCAAAATTCAAAATTTTCATACTCTAGAGGATATAATTAAGAAATAAAAAGATAATCAAGTATAGAAAAATATTTGTAGATCATAATTTCTGTTAAGGGACTTGTATCTAGGATATAAAAACAACACTTATGAATCAATAATGAAAAGACAAATAACTTAATTAAAAAGTGGGAAAAGGATATTAATTAGACATTCTCCAAAAATCCACCTGCAATGCAGGAGACCCCAGTTTGGTTCCCAAGTCGGGAAGATCCACTGGAGAAGGGATAGGTTATCCACTCCGGTATTCTTGGGCTTCCCTTGTGGCTAAGCTGGTAAAGAATCCGCCTGTAATGTGAGAGAACTGGGTTTGATCCCTGGGTTGGGAAGATCCCCTGGAGAAGGGAATATAGCTACCCTCTCCAGTATTCTGGCCTGGAGAATTCCAGGGACTGTGCAGTACATGGGGTCACAAAGAGTCAGACAACGCTGAGCGACTTTCACTTTCAAGAAGATATAGCAATGGACACAAGCTCATGAAATTATGTTCAGTATCATCAATCATCAGGGAAAGGCAAATTAAAACCACAGTGAGATACTACTTCACATTCACTAGCATGGCTACAGTAATTTAAAAAAAAAAAAGACACACAATAACAAGTGTTGACAAGAATGTGGAGAAAGTGGAACCTTCATACCCTGTAGACGGGAATGTAAAATGTTTAGCCGCTTTGGAAAGCAATCTGAAAGCTTTGAAACAACTAAATGTAGAGCTAACATATAACCTAGCATTTATACTCAGGCATACACCCAAGGGAAATGAAAACCTGTGTCCACACAGAAACTTGTACATGATGTTCAAAGCAGTATTATTCACAGGGGACAGTTGTGCACCTCTCTCGGAGCCTTCTCCCAGCTCTAAGAGCTGAAAGCACGCAGTGGAGGAGGTGGCAGTAGTCTCAAGGCGTCTCACCCAGTCTGGAAACACCTTATAAGCCAGAAGAGCAGTGACTGGGGCTCTAGTACTGTCAGTGGCAGGGCTTCCCAGGTGGCTAGCGGTAAAGAACCCACCCGCCAATGCAGGAGATGTTAAGATGCACGTTCAGTCCCTGGGTTGGGAAGATCCCCTGGAGGAGGGCATGGCAACCCGCTCCAGTATTCTTCACTGGAGAGTCCCATAGACAGAGGAGCCCGGTGGGTTATATAGTCCATAGGGCTACACAGTCAGACACGACTGAAGGGACTTAGCACACACGCACTGGTGGTGGCAAAGCACTAAATGTAGAGCCTCCATCCCATCAATGAGGTGTGGGAAGAGTAAGAGCATCCCCATATCTTGACCACACTTTGAAGGCATATTCAGCTTTCAATTACTGCAAATGAGTGATCTATTTTGTACACCATATACAGCAAGGTAGAGGGTAAAAGAGCTTCTCATTCCCCAAAACAAACATTGACCAAACTTCTACTGTGTGTAAGAAATTATACACGACGTACTGCATTGCTTAGGCTTGCTATTCTCCCCAGGTGGCACACAGAGAGAACCAATTTACTTCAAGTAAGTCAAGGAAATTAATCTGTTATTTAAGAAGCAATGAAATGTATCCCAAGTCCCAGACAGATATGTAGTTTCCAAACATATGCTCCTTTGAATTATATATGCCACTGCTTCGGGGGTCAGGGAATTGCTTAAATTATGAATACCTTTAACTATTATTAACTAGTACACCATTATGACATGTTAAAGGAATTATTTTTAGAAACTGATAAAAGAAAGCAGTAGGAGTGAACACTTCCCTTCTGCCCTACTAACCTGCATGACATTGCCTACGACGACACTGTCGACAGTTTCAGGTGAGACTCTGCCAGCAGACAAGGCAGCCCTGGCAGCAAACTCAGCCATGTCAGTAGGTGTGAAGTCTTTCAGAAGACCTCCATAAGCTCCAAAGGGGGTCCGCTTAGCAGCAACGATGAACACACCTATTGCAAGGAGAATTTATAAGCAACTGCAGATTCGTCAGCAGCATCCCTAACATGCTTTAAATAATTCTCTGTGCACTTTACTATAAAGCACAATTTTCAATTAAATGACTGAAAATCTCCGTCGCTTAATACATAGCATGGGTCTCACACACACACAAGCAGTCCTAAGGGTTATCATTTTGATCAATACCTGCATGTGGCACCAAGAACTGCTTGGCAGGCTACGATGCAAATGCAAATCCATGTTGGCTGGACATTTTTATAAACTGATTACTTGCTGATGATTTGTTGAAAATGGAAATGCTTCTATTTGCTGAAATATATTGCTTAGTCACAGAATCAAAGAATCTCCCAACTAAAGGTGCCTGAAGGCCAAGCACTCACACCATGCACACCCTCCAGACTATTTCTGATGAAAGGTCCTCTCTAACTTATGCTAAAGGCACGCTCTATTGTGTGAAGCAGTGTTACCATGAACGGGCAATAGAAACTAACGATTTTTTTCTCATACTGAACTGGCTTGGCTTACCAAATCTTCCATCCACCAATCCCAGTTCTATCCAAATGCATCCCAAACTCAATTTATATAGCTTCTAGAACATATGCTGCTTTGAATTTGTATTATATATGTCACTGCTTCTAGAGTCAGAGGATGACTCAGATTACAAACTTCAAATAACTGGAACTATTATCTGTTACTCTTAGAATAAAACAGGCAAAATAGATATGCTGTTATCATGGGTAGCCCCTCCAGTACCTGATGTCAGCTAACATGTAAAATTCCCCAGACCTAAATTCTCTTTTCTGAAGTACGTAAAAAGTATCCTTTCAATAATTCTTTAATTCTGGCTGTTTTCTTCTAAAGATACTCTCGTTCACTAATATCCCTCTTTTAATGTGTGTCAGAGTATAACAAAGTTTCCTACATTTGACCTAACCACAAAGGATACAGAGGGATTATCTATACATCTATTAATACAAAGACTACAAATCTGCAGTATCACTATTGGTTCAACTGGTGTCCCTGTACAGACAGATACAAACTGCCCCTTCTCAAGGCACTCTAGTGCCACCAAAGGAAAAAAAGTCATGTTTAACAAATCTACAGGGACTAGGATGTGAGTGGCACCCACTAGAGTAGCAAAATGCAAAAATGCAAAGCCTGCGTACTGGGGAACAACATCAGTTAACAGCTGCTTCATCACATTAACATTTATTAGGCACTAGACATCTCGTCACTTGTCATATAATATCTAATCGTCCCAAACAACTCTGCAAGGTAAATATTATAGTCAACATATCGGGGGTACTTACTGTATGACAGACTTCAGGCTTTATGCTTTACATAGGCTAAATTCTCTCAAAGACAATCTGAGCACACATTTTCACATCTTGCCAAGAAACTATGAGACTTTTTAACAATGGGTTTGTGCCCAGATACACAATTCTCCTTTATGTTAGGGATCTCTTTTGATAGAACAAACTAAACCTATCCTAAAAAAAATTCCAGCTTTTTCTTTGGTTTCTACTTTGAGAAATTTACAGTCTAAAAGAATGTTAGGAGCAACATACATAACTACAATTTAGAACAGATCTGATTGGTTCTTTAAAGATAAAGTATTCAGATATTTACAAAAGGCCATAAATATTAGTTTAAAGTGAAAGTGTCACTCAGTCATGTCCAACTCTTTGCGATCCCATGGACTGCAGCCCATCAGGCTCCTCTGTCCATGGAACTCTCTAGGCAAGAGTGTTTGCAATTTCTTTCTCCACGGGATCTTCCCGACCCAGGGATTGAACCCGTCTCTCACATTGAAGGCAGACTCTTTACCGACTGAGCCACCAGGGAAGCAAAATATTAGCTTAGTGCATTACAAATGTTTTCCTCTCATAGATGGGTTATTCTGTGGCACTGCACCTTCCCGTCTGCGTGCTCAGTTACTAAGTCATGTCCAACTCTTTGTGATCCCATAGACTGTAGCCAGCCAGGTTCCTCTCTCCATGGGGATTTCAGGTAAGAATACTGGAGTGGGATGCCATTTCCTCTTCCAGGGGCTGTTACAGACTTAGGGATCAAACCCTTGTTTCCTGCATTGGCAGGCGAGTTCTGTAGCACTGAGCCACCAGGGAAGCCCATGCCTTCCCATAAATGTCCTCTGATCCTCCTTGATTGACAGTCTCAGCCTTTTTTCATATCAGTGTTTACTTTATTTCATTTTTCTTTCCCCTTTGTTTGCTTTCTTCCTAATTTTGGTACAGTCCTATCTCTGGTCATTGCCTAGTATGCTCCTATTTGGCCAACTCCAATAGACACTGACGACAGAGAAGAATGGCTTCCTCAAGTGCCCAGAAAATGAACAAAAATAGGCAAGTGAAGCGTAGATATGGAAAAAGGGAATAGCACATGGTGAATCTTAAGTTGCTTATAGTTGTTAACTTGAAGGCCAGCATTCTACACTGAAGAGAATGGCTAGAATTAAAAAACTCAGTCTGGCTGGCTTGAAGAATAAGAAAACTGAGTTTGCAGCAATCACAGCTACAGGGAACTGAGGGGGGTTTGTGAAAGTAAAGGACCACAGTGGGGAGCCCAAATATCCAGCTGAATCCTTAATCATGTACCTGTGGGGCCAACTACATGCACCGCCGCTAAGGCGAAATGAATTGAAGTTAGCTTTGAGCTGCTGCCCTCTACAGGGCAGACAGAGTTTGCAGTTTGAAGTGAAGTGAAAGTCACTCATTGTGTCCGATTTCTTGTGACCCCAGGGACTATACAATCCATGCCAGAATTCTCCAGGCCAGAATACTGGAGTGGGTAGCCTCTCGCTTCTCCAGGAGATCTTCCCAACTCAGGGTTCTAACCCAGGTCTCCGGCATTGCAGGTGGATTCTTTACCAGCTGAGTTACAAGGGAAGCCCAAGAATACTGGAGTGGGTAGCCTATCTCTTCTCCAGTGGATCTTCCTGACCCAGGAATCAAACCAGGGTCTTCTGCATTGCAGGCAGATTCTTTACCAACTGAGCTATGAGGAAAGCAGTTTGAGTTCAGCCAATTAAATGTCTACAAAAATAAATAGTTAACAATAAATAAGTCAATACTTTTTGGAAAGTAGCAGAATTCAGTCTCTACCACGGTTCATCTGCACTGTCCACCACACAATCCAAAATTAATCCACATAGGAACAGGAAGATACAAACATATCTCCGAGGTATTACAGGTTTGGTTCCACACTACTGCAATAAAGCAAGTCACATGAACTTTTTGGTTTTCCAATGCATATAAAAGTTATATTTGTACTGCAGCCTATTAAGTGTGCAACAACATTATGTCTAAAAAATTTACATACTAACCATCATCTGAGCCTTCAGTAAGTTGTAATCTTTTTGCTGATGGAGGGTTTGAAACATTGTGAGAATCAAAATGTAATACATTTTGGGAGAAAATGTTGTAGGAAAAATGGCACAAATAACTTGCTTGACTGCAGGACTGCCACAAACCTTCGACTTGTAAAAAACAAACAAAAAAATCTGCAGTATCTGCAATTCACAAGCAAATGAGGTATGCCTGTGCAACTCATCCTGAAGATAAAAGACAATTGACAGAGATGGACCGCAACATGACCCAGATGTTAGAATTTGCAGATAAGGATTTTAAAGCGGTAGTCTCTCATAACTATGTTCCAAAATATATAGAAAAATATGTTCATAATAAGGGCTCAGACAGCTCCACAAAGAAAAAGAAGATTAAAGGAAAAAACCAAAGTGAAAATTCTAAAACGGAAAAATACCTGAAATAAAACGTGTACTGAATGGGTGTAGTAGCAGAATGGAAGTGAACGGAGTAAGAGTCAGTGACTCTGAAATAGATAAACAGATATTATGTAATCTGAAGAACAGGGGGAAGAATATTGGGAAAAACAAAATAAAAACCAAAAACATGGGTAGAACCTCAAAGTCTACTGCAATTGACCTCAAAGTCAAAGGCAAGTCAATGGAAAAACCATAGTCTTTTCAGTAAGTGGTGCTGGAACAACTGAACATTCGCATGCAAACAACAACAAAGCAGACAGACCTTACACCTTTCATAAAGATTAGCTCAAACTGGATAGACTTACATATAAAATGCAAAAACTATAGAACTCCTAGAAGATACCAAAGGAGAAAACCTAGGGGACGTTTGGTTTGGCTTGGTGATAACTTTTTTAGATACAACACTAAAAGCACAATCCAAGAAAGAAAAACTTGGACTTTATTAAAATTGAAAACTTCTACTCTTCAAAAGACACAATTAAAAGCACAAAAAGACAAGCCACAGACTGGGAGGGAATACCTGCAAAATACTTATCTGATAAAGGATATCAGATAAGTATTGTATGTGTATCTAAAATATACAAAGATATGTGTATCTAAAACATACAAAGAACTCTTCACACTCAATAAGAAATTAATGACCCAGCTAAAAATGCATAAAAATGTGCTAATCAAAGATACTATACAAATGTCAAATAACCATATGAAAAAATGCTTGATATCGTGTTATTAGGCAACTGAAAATTAAAACAACTCTGAGATTCCATCTCCCAACTAAAATCCAAAACGCTGCCAACACCAAACATTGGTGATGATGGGGAGCAAAAGAAGTTCACTCGCTGATTCTGGGAATGCAAAATGGTACAGCCACTTTGGAAGAGAGTGTGGCAGTTTCTTCCAACCCTGAAACTAAACATATGCTACTCACATGATCCAGTAATCACACTCCTTTGTGTTTACCCCAATGAGTTGAAAACATGTCCACACAAAAACCTGCACACAAATGTCTATAGCAGCTTTACTCATAACTGCCAAAACTTAGAAGCAGACAAGATGTTCTTCAGTAGGTGAATGGATAAGCTGTGGTACATTCATACAATGGAATATTATTCAGCAATAAAAAGAAATGAGGTATCAAGTCATGAAAAGACATGAAAGAAACTTAAACTCATACTGCTGGTGAAACAAGCCAATCTGAAAAGACAACACACTATATGATTCCAACTATATAACACCTCGGAGAAGGTGATGGCACCCCACTCCGGTAACTCTTGCCTGGAAAACCCCATGGATGGAGGAGCCTGGTGGGCTGCAGTCCATGGGGTCGCGAAGAGTCGGACATGACTGTGCGACTTCACTTTCACTTTTCACTTTCATGCACTGGAGAAGGAAATGGCAACCCGCTCCAGTGTTCTTGCCTGGAGAATCCCAGGGACAGGGGAACCTGGTGGGCTGCCGTCTATGGGGTCGCACAGAGTCAGACATGACTGAAGCGACTTAGCAGCAGCAGCAGCATATAACACCTAGAAATGGCAAAATTATGGAGACAGTAAAAAGACCAGCAGCTGTCAGGGGTTGGGGGTTGTAGGGAAGGAGAAATGAACAGGTAGAACACAGGGAAATTTTAGGGCAGAGAACTACTCTTTATGGTACTATAATGGTAGATATATGTCATTATACATCTATCAAAACCTACAGGACTACACAACACAACAAATGAAACTTAATGTAAACTATGACCTTTAGTTAAAAATAATGTACCAGTATTGGTTCATCAACTGTAACAAACATACCACATTAATGAAAGCTGTTAATAATAGGGGATAATGGAGTGGGATGAGTTAAGTGTATGGGAATGCTCTGTACTTTGTATTCAACTTTTCTATAAAACTAAAAGATAAATGTACAGATTCAAGCTCAGTTAACCCCAAATTGAATACATGCAAAACACATGCACACACTCATCCTGGCACAGCACTGCCAAACTTCTCAAAACTAAAGAGAATGTGAAAATCTCAAAAACCAGAAAA
The DNA here is from genome assembly GCF_029378745.1 of Bos indicus. NCBI lineage: Eukaryota > Metazoa > Chordata > Mammalia > Artiodactyla > Bovidae > Bos > Bos indicus. Next base: position 49,822,992 of record NC_091783.1, read on the forward strand.
AATGACATTACATACACAGAAATGATTTGAATGAACCCTGGCTTTTCAGAAACAATGAAGGCAAACTTCCTTTGCTTCTCCATAAATTTCCATTCATAGGTTTCTTCCTTGTACTTCATAATCTAAGAAAGCATTTTCATGTGGGAAGTTCTAATGGTAAAATATGAGAAACCTACAAAATAGTGTGTGTGTGTGTGTGTGTGTGTGTGTGTGTGTGTGTGAAAACAAAAACAAAAGCAAGAATCTCCCCTTTCCTTACATCACATCTGCTTCCTTGGTGCTCCCAGACTGTAAAGTAAGCAGGAGTAAGGCTAACACTGAACTAATACAATGATTTTGAATGGGGAAAATGCTATTAAGCATTTTAAAAAATTATTTAAAAAAAATCTGGTATGTGTGATTTTTTTTCCCCATTTCATAAACTGGATACCATGGCAATAATTATTAATATCTGATCTGATGTCAATTTTGTGTGCATGTTAAAAGGTCTAAAGCCTAACAATCATTAACCAGACTAACATCTATGTATTTTAAAAGACTTTGGAAATTCAGGGGCTAAAGATTTCCACTAAAGACAGTGAAAAGACAGATTAATCCAAGGCATAATGAGTCAGAAATGCCAAGAAAGGGCCCGGCAAGGTGGCAAATGTGACCGTACAGGAAAAAATAACACGAGAAAATAAAGAGGAATTCTGCCTTCTTTTCTATTACATTGTTAGGAAAATATTTACTCATTTAATCACAACAACTGCTGACAGCAAACAAAGTTAGCAAGGACAACTGCTGCTTCTGTACCCGCTTCAGTTGCAGGATTAATTTGGCAGCCCACCAACATGCTTTGCAAGGCTGTACAAACACTCCCAGCAAAGCTAACGTAACAGTAAGAGAATTACTATTGGGGGCAACCTTCCAACCAAGTCCTTGGATGGGTGCTAGTAAAAAACCTGGGTACTGGTTCTACTTGAAGATAGAAATCTGATTAATGACAATCTTTACCAAAGTCAATTTTGTTCCCATTTAAAGGTGTCCTTTTCCTTACAAGAATTAGTCAAACTTTCTCTCTTACTCAATAGTCCTGCAAGCACTTAGTATGTTTCTTGAGAGACGAGTCCATCTGTATCCTGGTGGTGATGGTGGTTTTGTCGCTAAGCTGTGTCCAACTCTTGCAATCCCATGGACCACAGCCCACCAGACTCCTCGGGCCATGGGATTTCCCAGGCAAGAATACCAGAGTGGGATGCCATCTCCTTCTCCAGGGGATCTTCCTGACCCAGGGATTGAACCCACACCTCCTGCATTGCAGGCGGTGTCTTTACTGCCGAGCCAGCAGGGAAGCCCTCTAACTAACCAATAACAACCAAAACACTAACTACCATTATAGATAAGCCAGTCCACCTTTCTGGACATCAGTGTCCTCAACTGTAAAACAGGGAAACGTATAAAAGTATGATCACTAACTTTAACATCATAGTGAATGATGTCCCAAAGTGATAAATTTCATACTTCCTCCATGCAGGTGTTGATGCACATTCTTTCCTTACATAGTTTTCATCAAATTTTCAAAGGAGTTTGTATTAAAAGTGGTAAGAATCACTGATAAAACAGTGAACAGAGAAATCAATAAAATCATGATTTCCTTTTAAGGAAGACAGCTCATGACAATGCAGCTGTTAAATAATTTGGGTCTCCTGAATACGCCATCAAAAAATAAAAATAAGCATGCTACTGTATGAAATTCAGTTGGAAAGAGCACTAACAAATCTTTTTGCCTCAGAATATCTATTTTCCACCGGAACTGTTCACATGTCATTTTGGCTTGTCAGAGCTTCAGATCCCCCTAACCAACTGTCTACCTGGTATCTGCACTTGAGCACCTCAATATTCTCTTCCAAATCTATCCCTTCTCCCATTTTCCTCACTCCCTAAGAAGTATCATGAACTCAGTTCTTCAAACCTGAAGTCATTCTTGGCATTTCCTTCTCATAGACCTGCCACTCCAACCGATCACCAAGTTGTGTCAAATCCACCTCCAAATCTATCTCAAACCATCCCTCCCCCCTTTCCCCAATCCCACTGCCCCCCACTCGAATCAAAACCATCATTTGATGTTGCCTAGATCTCTGCCATAAGACTCTTAAGTGGTCTTAAACTCTCCTTGCTACACAGGCAGATTCACAGTCCTGAGGAAATGGGGACAGACTGGAAACTAGCACGCATTATTCTTCTAGGTAGCAGGCTGCTTTCTTTAGAATCCAGAATCAAACCAGTACAGAATCAAACCTTTACAGAGCCCTTGGGGCCCTGGACCACCAGAACCTCGCTTCTTAGATCCTACCAAGTGTTTTCTTTCCCAAGGCCTTGATATATGAGTCTCATTTGAAGGTTCTTTAAAGGACACATAAAGACAAGTTGTCATAGTCTTGAAAATTCCACTGACTGCGACCATTTGCTATGAAAAGGGAATTTACATACTTAAAAAAAAAAAAGTAACGGCAGAATTTATGTACTCCTGGGACGGCACTTTTCAAGAGTCAGTAAGAAGAGAAGGGAACGGGCTTAAGCAGGTTCTCCAACAGAACGCCATCAAGCATTGGGGCTGGGGAGGGGGGGCGGGTGCAGGTTATTCGGGCAGAGGTTCCTCAACGACGCCAAGAGAATCTTCATTCCTTCCAAGCCTTGCCCACCCTGTGACCAGGTCCGAGGGCCGCCAGCTCGTCTGAAAGGCACCCCTGCGCCCGAGGTCGCCTCGCGCTTAGGGGGCCCCGCCCTGGTCTTGCCAACAGCTGACCTCGAACTAGGAGGGTCACTACCGCGCGGAGAAGGGAAAGGACCTTCGAGGTCAGGAGCAAGCAAAACCGTGGTGGGCAATGCCTTTCGCCTCGCACGTATGGTTTCTCCTAAACTCAAACAATGCTTCCGGATTGGTTTTTTTTTTTTAATCAAGTCCGCTTTTACAACCAAAGAGACCCCGACTCCCCGCCGACACCCGACGTCCTTCCCCAGCCCCACGAAGGGGCGCGAGAGGCGGGGCCGCGGCGCTCACCTCGGAGCAGGGCCATGGCGGCGGGCAGGCGAGCGGCAGCGTTCGGGTCCTCGGCAGCGACGCCGCGGTCCCGCCCGCCACGCCCGACTTTAAGTGCTCGGGGCGGTGCCAGCGAGGCTACGCCCCTGCCCTTTCCCCTCCTTTGGAGGGCCTGTCCGAGCGCTCCCTTCTGGGCCCCGCGTCGCCCCTCTGGGGCCACACCGGGTGGGAACCAATGGTGCCAAAAACCTTGAAAGGAGACAGGCCTCCCCACTGGAAAACGTTCCTCGTGAGCGGATTCTTTCCCCCATCTCACTGTTTTTAGAGATTCCCTCTGTTTTGACTCTCCCCTGCCCAACCTAGCCTTTGGAGCCCCTCCCCGCGCCAAGGTAATTAGCGGTTCCCCTCCGCACTCCCGGATTCTCTTCAACGTGTGACTCGGGGGCCAAAGGTGTGACTGGGCTGCCAAAAGGGCGGAAAGGGTTTGAGGAAGGTCTGGGGCGGCCGAGCCCGGCCGGAAGTCGGGTGGGCACGGAAGACGGAGTGGGAGGGGATTGGCTGAGCCGCGCTGGCAGGCGGGGTGGGCGGCTGCGCAGAGCAGCCCAGGGGGAGGCCGAGGCGGCTGGACCCGCCCGGGAGGCCCGGGCGCGAGAAGCGGGGCAGGGAGGTTAGCAGGTGTGGGGTGTAGCGAGTGGCGTAGGGGACAGGGTCGCCCCCGGGTCCACGATGCAGCCCCCGGATGAGGCCGCAGTATTTTCCTTATATGATCGGGCCCCATGGCTGACGGCGCCGCTGGCCCGGAGCCTGAGAGGATTATGAAAACATGTCAGGCGAAATGGGGCCAGGGACCCGGGGGCTGGGAGGTTAGGGGGAGGCAGTTAGGCTAAGATTTGGGTAACGTTAGGGTGGTGCCTGCAAGCCCTGGTCGATGATGACGTGACCACTGCGCAATCTGAGTTCTGGGAACTAGGTGATGGAGCGTGTTCTGAGAACGGACTGAGACCGGGCGAGCAGGGGGCGACGCGGGCGGCAGACCCCCAGCGCCAGGGCTCGGGGGCGGGCCACGCTGCCTCGGGCTTAGTTCGGTGGTTGGGAAGCTGTGGTGGGAGGCTCTGAGGTGTTCTGTGAGCTGTCTGGGAACCCCCACCCCAAATCCTGGTGTTCAAACGCGTTCGTGGTCCTCTCATTTTTTGTTTTTTGTTTTTTGTTTGTTTTTTAACCCAACGTTTTTATTAAGAAAACTTAGAAACTTACAGGAAAGTGCAGAGACTTCTACGTGAACTACCCGTATATTCATCACCCGTATTCTACAAGTATTAACACTTTGCCATGTTTGCTGTATCACGTCTTTCCTTTTTTTTTTTTTTTCTTTGTCAGCCTTAGTACACTTCAGGAGTACTTTGGCTCACGTTAAAGGTGAGTATATGTTTACACTCCTTTTATGGCAGAATTACCATATGGTCAAACGTATGAATCTTCAAGTTGGATGAGTTTCACAAATGCTTATACTGTTGTAATCCAAACTACTCTCAGCTTGCAAAATGTAATTAGAATATGTCCAGCATTACAGAAAATCCCTTCATTTCTCTTTTGTGCTCCCTTTGTTCCCCTTTCTTCACCATCTGTTCTTTGACCCTCTGGTTTATTCTTTTTTTCTGTTGCTTTGATTTAAACAAATCCAGGAAATTGACAATTGTTAATTCAATATGCAGATTCCAAGGCTGCTAACTTTAAATTCGCTTTAAAAACTTTAGATAATATGTATATTGGTTTTTCACAGCAGGTGTATATAGTCAGTGGAATTTGGACTTCGAATAGATCAAAGCCTCTCACATACCTGATGATATTTTTTTCATCTCCATATTCTGGATGATGAATGATAGTAAAATAAAAGCTCCCATCTTTGGGATTCAGTTCAGTTCAATTCAGTTCAGTCGCTCAGTTGTGTCTGACTCTTTGCGACCCCATGAATTGAAGCACGCCAGGCCTCCCTGTCCATCACCAACTCCCAGACTCATGTCCATCGAGTCGGTGATGCCATCCAGCCATCTCATCCTCTGTCGTCCCCTTCTCCTCCTGCTCCCAATCTCTCCCAGCATCAGAGTCTTTTCCAATGAGTCAACTCTTCGCATGAGGTGGCCAAAGTACTGGAGTTTCAGCTTTCGCATCATTCCTTCCAAAGAAATTCCAGGGCTGATCTCCTTCAGAATGGACTGGTTGGATCTCCTTGCAGTCCAAGGGACCCTCAAGAGTCTTCTCCAACACCACACTTCAAAAGCATCAATTCTTTGGTGCTCAGCTTTCTTCACAGTCCAACTTTCACATCCATACATGACCACTGGAAAAACCATAGCCTTGACTAGACAGACCTTTGTTGGCAAAGTAATGTCCTTGCTTTTGAATATGCTATCTAGGTTGGTCATAACTTTCCTTCCAAGGAGTAAGCGTCTTTTAATTTCATGGCTGCAGTCACCATCTGCAGTGATTTTGGAGCCCCAAAAATATAAAATCTGTACACTGTTTCCACTGTTTCCCCATCTATTTGCCATGCAGTGATGGGACCAGATGCCATGATCTTCGTTTTCTGAATGTTGAGCTTTAAGCCAACTTTTTCACTCTCCACTTTCACTTTCATCAAGAGGCTTTTTAGTTCCTCTTCACTTTCTGCCATAAGGGTGGTGTCATCTGCATATCTGAGGTTATTGATATTTCTCCCGGCAATCTTGATTGTGCTTCTTCCAGTCCAGCGTTTCTCATGATGTACTCTGCATATAAGTTAAATAAGCAGGGTGACAATATACAGCCTTGACGTACTCCTTTTCCTATTTGGAACCAGTCTGTTGTTCCATGTCCACTGCTAACTGTTGCTTCCTGAGCTGCATATGGGTTTCTCAAGATTACTGTTATGTAAAACAGAATAACATACAATTCATACAACATCAGACAAACCCAAATTAAGGGACATTTTGCAACCCCATAAAATAGGTAGGAGTTATTCCTTATTTTATAAATGAGGAAGCTTAGACCCAGAGAAACCAAGTAATTTGCCAAAGCCTCAAATCTAGAAAATTGCTGAATTTGAAGTTTGAACTCTTGATTCTCAGAAGCCCAAGCCTGTGTTCTTTGTCCAGGGCTTATGGCATTTGGAACATAGAAGTGGGGGGTAGGAAAAGAGTTAGCTAAGGCATATGTTATAGAAAACAGGAAAGGAGGTGAATGCTAAATTAATCTTCCTTGGTGGAAGAAATAAAGTAGTTGAAACCTTGGTAAAGGTAACATATTTGTATTTGGTGACTTGAGTTAGAAGATTTATTTGCTTTTTTTGGCAGAGAAAGGTGGGTGGAGAAGTGAGGCAATGGGTCATAACTAGATGCTCGCCTTTATCAACTATGGCGCCTACAGAAAGTGATTCAAAGGACCATTTTCTTAATTCTTCCAAGGATAGTACAGAGCTGATACCATTCTAGATGCATATATATAATGAATACCTTAAAGCATTAGAACTTATGTTTGCCAGCTAGTTACTCATAATAAAATAGAAATCAAATGGAATTCATTAGGTGAGCCAAAACCAACATGCTTATCATAAGTTGGCACTCTGAACTTCAGCCAGTCAAATATGTTTTGTAATACAAAAAAAAAAAAAAATCAGAAAACATGTGCAGTTAATTGTGTTAAGTGTGAGATACAACAGTGGAGGAAATAAACAGATCTTGAAAAGTTATGTGTTTTTCCATTAAAACTTTCTACTAGTCCAAATGCAAAATAAATTCTTGTTCTCTAGAACTATTGATAAAGGTATTAGTGTTCTTCAATAAGAGAAAAAGGCAGGTTCTATTCAGTCTGGCGCTCTTATATTTATTGAGAAAAGTTAAAATGCCATCATGAGTATCACACTTTCCCACTTAATATCTTAAAGATTGCTTGCAGCAAGTCTTTCCAAATAGAAATTTCTAAGTTTTCTGTAATTAAACATGTCATGAAAATGGGTGTATTTGAAAACCATTGAGTACAAAGGTTTACATATATAAAAACATGAAAATCTATGTAAAGATATTTACACAATCTTAGAGTATCATGTGGAGAAGGCAATGGCACCCTACTCCAGTACTCTTGCTTGGTAAATCCCATGGATGGAGGAGCCTGGTGGGCTGCAGGCCATGGGGTTGAGAAGGGTCAGACATGACTGAGCAACTTCACTTTTCACTTTCATGCATTGGAGAAGGAAATGGCAACCCACTCTAGTGTTCTTGCCTGGAGAATCCCAGGGACAGGGGAGCCTGGTAGCCTGCCATCTATAGGGTCGCACAGAGTTGGACACGACTGAAGCGACTTAGCAGTAGCAGCAGCAGCAGCAGAGTATCATGAAGAGGAAAAGTTATCCATACACTAGAGAAATCTTGTGGGTACTACCTTGACCAAATGACGAAGCTTAATGTTGCCATTAATGGGACAAACTGACATCATGTACTGAGATGCACTGAGAAGGACACAAACTCACGTAGGATTTCTCCAAAAAAACGTCTGACAAATCTGATCGTAAGGAAACGATCATACAAATCCAATTGAGGGACATTTTGCTAAATAACTGACTTGAACTCTTAAAATGTCAGTGTTGTGAAAAACAAAAAAGGCCAGGAATGGTACTAGATGAACAGGAGTTGAGATGTGACAATTAAGTGTAATGTGGGGTCTTTTTGGAAACCGGATTCAAAACAACGCTAAAGAACAGAATTGGGACAGTTGGGAAGGAATGGTCTGTGAATTTCATGAGGTGGTATTGACTTTACTTTTCCTGATTATGTTAATTATACTGTAGATAGGGCAGAGATTGTCCTTTGTTCTAAGGAGATGCACACCGAAATATTAAAGGTGAAGAGTCATGGTGCCAAAACTAATTACCTATTGACTGGAGGAAAAAAAAAAAAAACCTGCATACAGATACACTGGCGAAGACAGCAAACACAGTGAAATGTTACTAATTAGGGAACATAAAGGTAGACTACATGGTTGTTCATTGTTCTATTTTTACAATTCTTCTATAGCTGTTTAACTTTCAAAATAAAAATTGAGAGGAAAAGTATCTTTCAAGGAAGCTGAAAAATTACCTGAAATTCCATTTAGTTCTTTTCATTTTTAACCATATCTATATCTATCTATATAGAAGTGAAGTCACTCAGTCGTGTCTGACTCTTTGCAACCCCATGGACTGTAGCCTACCAGGCTCCTCTGTCCATGGGATTTTCCAGGCAATAGCCCTGGAGTGGATTGCCATTTCCTTCTCCAGGGGATCTTCCCAACCCAGGGATCAAACCCGGGTCTCCCACATTGTAGACAGACGCCTTACTGTCTGAGCCACTGGGCCATATAGTACAATACTAAATATCTATATCAAAATTAGGTATTTTATAATTTTAAAAATCTAGATATGTGATGTAAAGTTACTGTTGTAAGACATTTAGCTTTATATTTTTAGAAATAGCCTATTATCATGTCTTTCTGTAATTATTTTTTTGTAAAGAAAAAGAGTAGCATTAGTGTAAAACTGGAAATCAGTGAATCAATTATAAATCTTGAATTTGCATGTTAAGATTTCATTAGGATTTCAGAAATAACTGGCCTCAGCTCTGTCTTCTACATTACGTGGATAATTTTGCTGTACTTAAACTTCCTGCTGCTGCTGCTGCTAAGTCGTTTCAGTCGTGTCCGACTGTGCAACCCCATGGACTGCAGCCTACCAGGTTCCTCCGTCCATGGGATTTTCCTATAATACCCCAAATTGATGGTAGTTTTGAACAGCACTGCTTTTAGAAGTTTCATTAGCAGAGACTGGGAAAGCTGGTACAGTTGGTAGGAGCTGGGACTGTGTTAACAGATGAGTACAGTGACCCCTCAGTATCTTAGGGGATTGGTTCTAGACGGACACCTAAATCAAGTCCTTTACATAAAGTAGTATTTGCATATATGCGTATAACCTATGCACATTCTCCCATATACATACATTAAGAAGTCTCTGGATTAGCTATAGTACCTAATACAAAGTAAATTCTATGTAAATAGTTGCTGGTGCATGAAAAATTCAAGTCTTACTTTGTGGAACTTTCTGGCAAAAAAATTTTTAGATTGAGGTTGAATGAGTCCATGGATTCAGAACTGAAGGGTATGGAGGGCCTTGAATTTGAATGAATGAGACAGCTGCGTTTACTAATCTTGAGAAGCTGGGAAGGTCATGTATGTGCTCATTGTTAGTCTAACTGCTTTTGGTGATAACTTCAAATTTTGTTAAGAGACAGCTATGGGGAGGAGAGGGTGAACTGTATGGAGAGAGTAACATGGAAACTTACATTACCATATGTAAAATAGATAGCCAATGGGAATTTGCTGTATGTCTCAGGGGGCCCAAACAGGGGCTCTGTCTTATCAACCTAGAGGGGTGGGATGGGGAGGGAGATGGGAGGCAGGCTGTAGAGGGAGGGGACATATGTATACCTATGGCTGATTCATGTTGAGGTTTGACAGAAAACAACAAAATTCTGTAAAGCAATTATCCTTCAATTAAAAAATAAATTTTTTTAAAAAGAGGCAGTTATAACCTTGGATGTGGTTTTGTCCTTATAACAGATACCTACCCTACTGAAAGTTTAAGTTGCTAAACAAGTACATCAGAAATAAATATAGACAGAGAATAATACAGACACTGATTTGCCGAATTTAAGTTTACCCCAGGTCTAGATGTGTTCCAGATAGCTTAAGATACTATCACAAACTTAAGTGAAGGATATATATCCAGCTGGCCCTTGAACAGCATGTGTTTGAACTGCACGGGTTGATTTGCAGATTTGTTTCAATAGTAAATACTACTGTACTACACGAGCAGAGATTGGTTGGAACCTCGGATATGGAGGAACTCAGTGTGTGTAGAGCTGTCTATGAATTACATTCAGAGGATGTAATTTGACTGCATGGAGGGTGGGCTCTCCTACCCCTTACTCTTTGTTCCTCTACCTGTTTGAAAGTTACTTGCAGTTTCTGTACCCTTACCAAGCCTTAGAAGTTCATTTGGTAATACAGATATACTTCATTATACTCTCTTCACTTTATTGTTTTGTTGTTGTTGTTGTTGTTGTTTCATTTTCTTTTTTAAATTGAGTTTGTGGCAACTCTGCTTGGAGCAAGTCTGCTGGTGCCATTTTTTCCAACAGCATTTGCTCACTTTTTGTCTCTGCATCACATTTTAGTAATTCTTGTAATATTTCAAGCTTTTTCAAGATTATCATGTTATGGTGATCTGTGATCAGTGATCTTTGCACACTTCAGTATAGTGGAAAAATAACTTATATGTACTATGAAACCAAAAAATTTGGGTTACTTGTGATATTCATTTTATTGCAATGGTCTTGAACTGAACAACCAACATTTCCAAGGTATACCTGTATAAACTTAGTTAAATCTAGGTTCATAGGTTTAACTGAGCAGGACCCTATGGGGCCTCCCCTGGATAGACCCCACCCACCATGTCCTTCACCTACCACTTGTTGGTAAAAAATAAAAAAACTTTAGCGTCCTTGGCCCTCCCTGAGTTTCAAAGAGCAAATTTAATCACAGAAGTGAGAAAATACAGAAATATAGGAAAACAGTTAAGAGAAAGTAATAATGGTTTAGCCATAAAAAAGTCAAGGACCTTTAGTTCCTTCTTAAGTGCTGTAAGTAATATTCTGAGCCATATCCTTGAGCTGTTTTGCAGATACTGAAACCCCCACCTGGTGAAAGACGTCAACTGCCTGTTGACCACAAGCAGGAGACCCCAGACTGGTTGGAATCAGAAAGTTGGTGATGTTGACTCCCCACCAACATCAGGTGATGTCAGAAAAATGTTTTGGAGCTGATCAGGCACTCGGCAACCCTGTGCCTTACTCTGTCTTTAAAAACATTTCCCTGAAGTTCACCCAGAGTCAGGTCTTTTGAACATTAGCTGCCCATACTCCTTCTTGGCCCTGTGTTACACAGCCCTTTCCTTCACCACCACCTGGTGTTGGCAGATTGGTTTTACTGTGTGCAGGCCAGCAGACCCAAGTTTGGTTCCCCCAAAACCGTAGTGAGATTGTTTTTAATCTGTAGACCAACTTGGGGACAATTGACATTTCTGTAGTATGGAGTTTTCTTACCTGAAATCTTTTCCAGTATTTTAATGTCATTGTTAATGTTTTTCACTTCTGTAAGTTACTCCATACAGATCTTATATTGTACCCACTGATTTGTAATGACATCTTTGCCATATACAAAGCTATACATATGAGTCTATCTCTGAGCTCTCTGTTTTATTCCATTGATCCACTGCACCCAAACTGCCTTGTTTAAACTAATTCAGTCTTATTTTATAGGGAGTTTCCTTCTACCTGCAACTTGCAGGCTGCAGCTTGCCAACCTCCGGTTTCAATGATCACGATGCATGTTTGAAATATAGACCCCTGAATAAAATTTCTTAAGAAAGCATTAAAAATAAACTTTTCAGCCAATGTGCAATTAGTTTTAAATTTCATTTAAATTTGTCATACCACCTTATTCAATAGTATTTATTTCCACAGATTTTTATCCACAGCTGAATATTACAGTGACTAATACAAGCAATTTTTATAAACAAAGATGTAGTTTACAGATTTGTTCAAAATGGAAAAATATTTTTATTAGTCATATTTCTTCTCCACTGTTAGATTCACCTCTCAATATGATGTGAACGCCTCAGTAAAACAGTCCTTTAAGCATCAGTTGGTGACAAAATGTTATATTCAAATCTGGATTATTCTGACACTATATCACTTTAGAAAGCAGTTTAAACTCATTTTTGATTGACCCTCTTTATTATAATTGGAAATTTTGGGGGGAAAAACAATCTTTAGTATCTAATGACCTATATAATAAGAAAAAAAGGCCTACGTTTTATTGGCATTGGCATCAACCTCTAATTTTCTATACACTAATTCTCTATGGCACCAGTGTGTACAAAGAGTGAATTATGGCTGTTTGGCTCGTGCAGCAAATGAGAAACTGCGAGAAACATTCTATGAGGAAAAACTAGTGTCCTGCCCCATGCTGTCACACTTTAGTAATTGTTTAGTCATTTGGCATCACACAAGTGTTTCAGCTTACAAATCCCTTGCTTCCTTAGAATTAGGTCAAATGTATGAAAGCAATTAAACTTACTATATGTTAAAGAAATGGATTTTAATTTATCGGTTACTGTTTTCGTAATGGGTTAAATGAGGCTGTTAAGTATTTGATGAATTGATAGTAACGGTGTTAATTTTTTCTAAGTTTTCCAAGTTTTTAGTTTTGTCTCTTTTGTTTTTACAAAAACTTTAAAATGTAGCATCGGAAAATCAAAGAAAAAACTCTTGTTGACATGCTTCATAAAAAGGAGGATAAACCCTATTTTCCTTTGGGTCTGACCTGGTTGCTGGGTACCGTTAAGTCTAACAGTGGCTGTGACGGCTCGTGGAGAATACATGTGGGTGATATGTTTGTCAGCTTCAGCAACAATTATTAATATGCACACAACACACATTACTCTTAGGAAACTGATAGATCCAGTTAATACTTAAAACATGAATTGTTTGACATATAAATATTTGATTCTTAAGTAATCTTTAAAATGCTTTTCATGTTTCAAAAGACAGAACAAAAACACCACCAGAAAGTTATGTTGAACATGAAATTCTTTCCACAGCAACACTTATTTCAGACAGTTGATGTCAGTTATCTTAGTAACTGCTGAAGGCACGTAGTGAGAAAAGTGTCAACTAAATTTTAAATACTAAAATACAAAGACATATCTGGCATAGAATTCAAACCTTTATGTTGGATTATTTAAATTAAAAGTCATTGATTTCAAGAAGTTGGAAAATATGTTGAACTGACTTAAGAAAAATGCTAACTAAAGATGATGCTTCTTCCAGTCTGTTATGTTAAATAGGGCAGACCTAAACATTAAGTAAGCAATTAATGTATTCTTTTACTGTGTCTGTAAAAATACTGCTTTTTTTTTTTTTCCTAGTTGCTCAGTTGTGTCTGACTCTTTGTGACCTTATGGACTGTAGCTCGCCAGGTTCCTCTGTCCATGGGATTTTTCGGGCAAGAATACTGGAGTGGGTTGCTGTTTCCTCCTCCGGGGGATCTTCCCAACCCACGGATCAAACCCACATCTCCTGTGTCTCCTGCACTGCAGGCAGATTCTTCACCTATTGAGTCATTAAATATATACAAACTGCAGCTCCAGTGAAATATCTTTACCTTTGGAAGAGAACTCAATCTACCGTTTCTTAGGCTTAGTAGGGAAGTGGTCATAAGTTCCCCCACCCCATTTATTCCACTGGCCAAGGTTTTATTCCGTGGGTGCTTGGCACCCAATGACTAGCCACTGATAGGTCTGTCATATCACTGGCAGTGGCAGCAAAGGTAGTGACCCAGAGGGATGGAGAGATGCGAGCATAAGCACTTAAGGGCCTCCCTGGCGGCTCACATGGTAAAGAATCTGCCTGCCCTGCAGGAAAGAAAGAAACGGAAAGTCACTCAGTCCTGTCCAACTCTTTGCGACCCATGGACTGTAGCCTGCTAGGCTCCTCTCTCCATGGAATTCTCCAGGCCATAATACTGGGGTGGTTAGCTGTTCCCTTCTCCAGGATATCAAGCCCAGGTCTTCCTCATTGCAGGTGGATTCTTTACCATCTGAGCCACCAGGGAAGCCCAAGGATACTGGAGTGGGTAGCCTATCCCTTTCTCCAGGGGATCTTCCTGACCCAGGAATCAAACCAGAGTCTCCTGCATTGCTGCAGATTCTTTACCAGCTGAGCTAAGACCTGGCTTTGGTCCCTGGGTCAGGAAGATCCCCTGGAGAAGGGAACGGCTACCCACTCCAATATTCTTGCCTGGAGAATTCCATGGACAGAGGAACCTAGAGGGCTATATAGTCCATGGGGTCACAAAGAGTCAGACGTGACTGAGCAACTAATACAACACATTCAAGGACAGGGAAGCTGTTGCTTTTAAGGAATCACTGCTTTTCAAATTCCTTACCACTCTAATGAGGCATTTCATTTTCTCTAGAAGGTTAAGAATAGGCCCTACATGAAACTAAGTTTTAAGCTAAAATGCAGTAAAAAGCAAATTATACATAATAAACAACTTTAAAAAGAGGTAGCCATAGACCCAGTTGGTTTAGACTGGTCTTCCAAATGTAGTCACCATGTGGGCTGAAGAGTGTGGGTCCGGGTTGTCGTATCGTGTGACTTTATCTGGGGGGGAGGGGAAGGCACAACTCTGTGTGGACACCCGAGAGGAGGCTGATGTTCAGTGTGGAGGTCATGTTGACGACTCGGGTTGGGACCTGCTGGGCAGTGGTCTTCGTCCGGGTGTGGTGCCTCTTCCGCCCATGGGGTGAGGAGAATTACAAGGAAGCCAAGCTGTGAGGGCTCCGCACACAGGACTCTTTAGTGCTCGGAGTGTGTTGTATTTCTAAGAGCCTTTTAAGTTGAAAGGCTGAGTAAAAAGGTGGTGGGGTGTGTGGGTTCTACTTGTACTTTGTGGAGAAATTTTATCTTCTTGATGCAGCACAGAGGCTCTTCTACGATTTGCAAACACCATCTGTTCCTGTGGAAGGAGCGTAGTTATCTACCAGAAATACGAAAAAGTAGTAAAAAGTTAGGATTTTCTAACTGAATGTCTGCTGTTGAAGAAACCAGCAGTAAACACATAAAATCTGTTGTAATATTATCATTGAATACTCTTTTTTTTAATCCTTATTTTAAAGCAGAGATATTTACAATTTTTTGTAGTAATTTTGAAAAATGTTGAAAATAACCTGAAAAGGGTAAGTTGACATAAGCTATTCTCTTAAAAAAAAAAACCACATACACATACACACACAAGCACCCAAAACTTTTGGATAATAATTTAATAATACCTGAACTGATTTTTTAAAAAGGCTTTTCAATTTGTCAAATTGTCAAGATGAAGTTTGCTTTCCTTACTAGGAGCATTACATAATACGTAATTATACCTCTCATTGGAGGTATAATGGCATTAAGGGATTAAATGCTTTTATACTGACTTGTTTGATTTTTAATCTAATAAAATAAGACTTGTTACTATTTTCTAACATTTAGATTATATTGATTTTTTTTGAAAGTTTTGTTGACTCAGGAAGTGCACTGGACTAGCATTGGAAATAATAGTATCTATTTGCTTACATTTTATGTTTGGAACTGTAGCATTTTTAGCACAATTACTCTATAAATTCATGACCACACAAATAGGTCTGAGTATATTAGGGACCAAGTCTTCTAATTTTACTTCAGAAACCAATAATCAAACTGTTTAGTCTGGAGGTCAATTACACCATTGTCTGCATCACTAGGCATTAAAATTATCTTCAGGAAACTTCACAAGGCCCAGGTCTATATGTTTGTCCTCAAAACATCTCCTCATAAACCCATCCACACCTGTAGTGTGCTGATGTGGGGAAATGTCACTTGCTATTTGACAGTATCATGCTTAACCATACCATGATTTGTTAAAAGCCCTCTGAAGGCAGTTTATGTGACTTACATTATTTTTAATGTCATCTTACTTTGGAAATTCTCATTGTGTCCAAAGATCAAAACTAGGCAGTTTCTATTGTATAGACTGGCACCTTTTATATGGCCATGGGGACTGCTTGGTGGCTATGGATTATGATATGAATTTGTTTAGACCGAAATCATACTTTAAAAAAATCTTCCATATTTCAAGTGTTTTTATTCTGAGCAGTAGGTACAAAATATAATGACAGATGTGTCTTATTCTGTATAGTTCACTCTGCACAGGCTCTCAAACTTTGATCTGATCTCCTTTTACAGATTTTAACAGATTCTTAAATTCACTTCACTGTCCTATGTACTTCCTTCGTGCTCTCACTGGCAATCAAGCTCTGGCATGTGCATTTTCAGACTTCGTTGAGGAACTCCAGATTGAGACATGCTGGGATGTGGATTGAGTCCATGGTCAGAGAAGATGGATTAAACGGGAACAAAACAGGAAACATGTGCTTGAAGTCTAATAGCAGCTGCTGAGGGTCATTCCGATCTTGCAGTTGTGCCTGCGGGGAAGGATAAGACCATGTAAAACACTGCCTATGTCTAAAAAGAGCCAGTTTTGGTGAATTCACAAAAACGAATCACAAGAATATTCCTGTTACAATAACTAGGCAGGACTTCAGGAGAATGTGGTCTCCCTCTCCCTGAGGTATTTGGAGGGAGAAAGGCTTTGGTTTAGGCCTGTTTGGAGATCAGATGACATTAGTTTCTCCAGTTCTAGCATTCTTTTAAAATTTTTCCATCTAAGGGAGAATAGAAAAATACATTTCAGCTGCAAATCACGTGGAGAGGCGGTATGGTGAAAGGGCTGAGGACATGGGCTCTGGAGGCAGTTAACCTGAGCTCTAATCCTGGCACCACCTTGCGCGAGCTCCTGAACCTTCCTCTGCCTCAGTTTCCTCATCTCTAAAAAGGAAAAGGGAGAGTGATATTGCACAAAATGACAGAACAGGAACCTCCAGGGGTCAGTCCCTCCACTGAAGCTACCACTGAGCTAGAAAAAGAGAGACTGGCATCAACTGTCTTATAACTCTGGAACCTGGCTGGATGCTTAAAACAACCAGGAAAGTGCCTGATAAAGGAGAGCCTGGAGATCTTTGCTGAGAGAGCAATGTGCATTGGCTGCCATCCCCCATTCTCCAAACACACTGCAGTTGCAGGGACAGCAACCCCCAGTCCTGGAGCAAATGGCTGGTGCCCGGGCAGGCAGGGAGACCTTGCCTTCCGAAGCTCTGGGGCTGTGCGCTCTGGTTGGTCTGGTAGTTCCCTGAAGGACTGGCACAGATGTCTGCCTTGCTTTTGGTTCTCTTGGGATACAGTGGCTTCCTTTATGACATCAGTTGGAAGATATAAAGGGGACAGAGCCCCTCCCCTCTCACCCTCTATTTGGAGCTAGATATTTTAGGGAAAGTATAATAACTAAAATGGAATTGTTCATTTTACTAAAGGGGTCTAACAGAAGACTTGAATAGGCAGAAGAAATGACCAGTAAACTTGAAAACAGAGCAGATGGAATTTTCCAGTTTGAGGAGGGGAGAGAAAACAGAATGAATAAAAGTGGACCGAGACTGAGGGACCTGTGGGACACCATAAAGTGGACCAAAATGTACATCACAGGAGTCCCAGAAAAAGGGAAGAGAGAAAGGGATAGCAAACTATTTGAAGAAATAGTGACGACATTCCCAAATCTGATGAAAGATATATTTCCAAGAAGCTCAACAAACTAGCAGAATAAACTCAAAAAGAGTCACTGAGACACATTATGTCAAAGTATCAAACCCCAATGACAAAGAATCCAAAGAACAGCAGGAGAGTAGTAACTCATCACGTAACTTATCCTCAGTAAAAGCGGGTTTCTTATCAGAAACCATGGAGGCCAGAAGGCAGTGGGATGACACATTTTAATTTCTGAAATAATTTCTTCTAGTCAACCAAGAATTCTATATCTGGAGAAACTGTCTTTCAAGAATGAAGGAGGATTACAGTCAGCCCCTTGTATTCACAGGTTCCGAATCTGTAGATCCAACCAACCACGGATCAAAAATATTTTTTAAAAACTTGAGGAAGTTCCAAAAAGTAAGACTTGAATTTGACATATGCTGACAACTATTTACATAGTATTTACATTGTATTACATATAATAAGTAATCTGGAGATGATTTAAAATGTACAGGAAGATGTGCATAGGTTATATGCAAACACTTTTTTAATATAAATATAAAATTGCCATTTTATATAAAGGACGAGCATCCACAGGTTTTGGTACCCATGGAGGTCATAGAACCAATCCCTCCTGGATACCAAGGGACAGCTGAGTCATTTCCAGAGAAACGAAAGCAGAAGTAGCTGGTTACCAGTAACCAGTAACTAAAGAAAGTAATTTTACCAGTAACTAAAGAAAGTCCTTCAGGGTGAAATGTAATGTAAGGACATTAGACGGTAACTCAAAACCGTAAAAAAAAATAACACTGGTAAAGCTGTGTGTTAAGTCACTTCAGTCATGTCCAACTCTTTACAACCCCATGGGATTCCACTCTTTACAACCCCCACCAGGCTCTGTCCATCAGATTCTCCAGGCAAGAATACTGGAGTGGGTGGCCATGCCCTCCTCCAGGAGATATTCCCAACCAGGGATCAAACCCACATCTCCTGTGTCTCCTGCATTGTAGGCAGGTTCTTTACCATGAGCGCCACCTGGGAAGCCAGGTAAATGTAAAAGCCAGCATTACACTTTTGTTTTGCAGCACCTTTGTCCCCTGTATGACTTACACAAATGCAGAAAGTAAGAATAAATTTCTGTTAATGGGTACACACGTTTAACGGGAGTAATCTGTGGCAATAACAATATAAATCAAGAGGGATGGAGATGCATAGCAGATGGAGATGCATGGATGCATGCATCCACTTGGTTTCAATATACTATTGGAACCAAGTGGATATTATTTAAACTAGGTTGTTACAGGTTGAAGACATTCATGGTGATCACCACAGTAACCACTAAGAAAATAACCAGAAACTTCCCTGGTGGTCCAGTGGTTAAGAATCTGTCTGCCAATGCAGAGGACATGGGTTCAATTCCTCTTCCTCCAGGAAAGTACGACATGCCGTGGAGCAACTAAACCCACGCACCACAACTGCTGAAGCCTATGCACCCTAGAGCCTGTGCTCTGCAACAAGAGAAGACACTGGAATGAAAAGCATGTGCAGCACAGTGAAGAGTAACCCCTGCTCGCTGCAACGAGAGAAAGCCCACGTGAAGCAACAAGACCCAGCAGAGCCAAAAATACAAATAAAGAAGTAGAAAATAACCAAAAGTGTGCAGAGATGCAGGGAATCAAAATGATACCCTCACTACAAGAAATAAACACACAAGACAGTGATGAAAGAGCTGAGAAACACAAAACATATAAGACATACAGGAAACAAGCAGTCAATGGCAGAAGTAAGTCTTTGATCAGCAATACTTTAAATGGAAACATAAAGGCAATTAAAAGGCAGGGACTGGCAGAAAGGATTTTCAGAAAGTCACCTACACACTGTCTGAAAAAGACTCACTTTAGACACACAAAAAGATTGAAAGTAAAAGTTTGAAAAAAGATATTTCAAGTAACCAGAAAAGAGCTGATACAGCTGTATTATTGTCATACAAAGTACACTTCAAGTTAGAAAAGTTTACAAGAGGCAAAGAAGGACATTATATATGCATAAAAGTCTCAATCTATCAAGATATGAGTTATATATATGCATCTGTCAACAGAGCTCAAAATAATAGAAGGAACTGAAGGGAGAAATAAGTCTATAATAATAATCGGAAACTTCATTACCTCATTTTCAATAATGGATAGAACCACCAGGTGGAAGATCAAGAGCAAACAGAGGCCAATGAATACCACTATAAACCAGGTAGACTTAAACATACATGACCAATTTGGAGTTATCCCCAGAATGCAAGGGTGGTTCAACATACAAAACTATAAGAATGATGTATATACTTCATGCATTGCTGGTGGGAATGCAAAACGGTGTTTGAAGTAGTTCCTCAAACATTTAAACACAGAATTACTATATGAACTTGTAATTCAACTCCCAAGGATACACTTAAAATAATTTAGAACAAGTACTCATATTTGTACTCCAATGTTAATGAAAGCACTGCCCCCAATAAACAAGCAGTCCAGGGTCCATCAACAGACAAATGGATAAACAAAATGTAATATATAAACACAAGGGGTTATTATTCGACCACAAAGAGGAATGATGTTATGCTACCTGTTATATAGCAAAACACAGATGAACCCAAAGAATACTGTAAGTAAAATAAGCCAGACCCCAAAGGACAAATTTACATGAAATATCTAGTACGGGCAAATTCATAGAGATGGGAAGTAAAATAGAGGTTATCTGGGGCTGACGTAAAGGAATTATAGGGAATTATTGCTCATTGGGTTAAGTTTCTGTTTGGAATGATGAAAAAGTTCTGGGATTAGTGGTGATAGTTACACAACATTGTGAATATAGTCAGTGCCACTGAACTGTACACTTAAAAATGGTTTAAAATAGAAAAACACATGGCAAAAGATGAGGTGGGGAGAGTATACTCATTAGGTTATGAGGCTCAAGAGAGTAAATGTGTGTGAAGAAAGCACTCAGAGCAGCCTCTGGTACTTGGCAAGTGCTATGTTGTTTGCTGTTCTTTTTATGATACGAAATTTATCTCTTTATGATAAATTTCCTTTCTTCCTTGAGTCTGGCACACACCATCAAACTTTGAACTATTCAAAGGCAACTAACTGTGAGTCCTGCCAATAGGAAAATCAATATATCCTGATTGAAAACACAGGTCATCCCACATTAACTTCAAGTATGAGAAATGCTTTTCCTGTTGGGACAAGGCACCATCATTGCTTTCAGTTCAGTTCAGTCACTCAGTTGCGTCCGACTCTTTGCGACCCCGTGAATTGCAGCACGCCAGGCCTCCCTGTCCATCACCAACTCCCAGAGTTCACTAGACTCACGTCCATCGAGTCAGTGATGCCATCCAGCCATCTCATCCTCTGTCATCCCCTTCTCCTCCTGCCCCCAATCTCTCCCAGCATCAGAGTCTTTTCCAATGAGACAACTCTTCGCATCAGGTGGCCAAGTATTGGAGTTTCAGCTTTAGCATCAGTCCTTCCAAAGAACACCCAGGACCGATCTCCTTTAGAATGGACTGGTTGGATCTCCTTGCAGTCCAAGGGACTCTCAAGAGTCTTCTCCAACACCACAGTTCAAAAGCATCAATTCGTCGGTGCTCAGCTTTCTTCACAGTCCAACACTCACATCCATACATGACCACTGGAAAAACCATAGCTTTGACTAGATGGACCTTTGTTGGCAAAGTAATGTCTCTGCTTTTGAATATGCTATCTAGGTTGATCATAACTTTCCTTCCAAGGAGTAAGCGTCTTTTAATTTCATGGCTGCAATCACCATCTGCAATGATTTTGGAGCCCAAAAAGATAAAGTCTGACACTGTTTCCACTGTTTTCCCATCTATTTCCCATGAAGTGATGGGACCAGATGCCAGATAGTGACAATATTTTTGATATTCTGTAACCTTCTAGAGGTTTCATCATTTGCCCTTTAGAGAAGACAAGGGATATTTATCTGCTAAGTGAATCCCATGTGTGGATGTTACATTGACTTTAACACAGCATCTCTATTTTCTTACGTCTTGAAGCAAGGGGTGAGGTCAATAAATATGCAATGCAGTAGCCTTTGAAAAGTGCTAGGAAACAGGGTTTTTAGAATGAAATCTGCATGAGTGTAGGACTGTGACATGCTTCTAAGAAGGCAGAAGAACCCGTAGAGTTGAACGTGGGTAAGGAAAACAGTTTAAATTTCCAGGTGTCAAGTTTAAAAACACCCATGAGGTTTGGTATCTTGAAAGATGGGTCAAATTTATAAAGTAATTTTAAGTTTGAAAAAGTAGTTTGAAATGATAGGAAAAGAAGTTCAGAAAAGTCAAGGACGTTTAAGGATGAATAAGTAACTTCACTAACTTAAGATACCACAGGGCTGCTTTCATGTGATCCTGTCAGAGCAGTCTCTCCAGGAGTGTTGCTAGCTCAGCACTCAGCTGGCTCCAAGCTTTGCTGCATTTATTACTACAAAGCCATCGCACAGCATGAGAAAATGTGCATAAATGTAAAATGGCAACAGGCTCTTAAAATTTTTTCATAGCACTTAAGACCCTTTAAATTCTCCACCTTAGAGTTAGCAGTAGGCTCTGCACTTTAAAAGGTTTGAAGAAATTGTAAAGGATTTAAAGGAGAGTATAAAAATGGGACAAAAAAGAAAATAATACCTATACTACAATTCAGGAGCAAAGGGTATATATGTATTTATTTAAAATTCACAAGGTAGTCATTTCACAGGAATCATTCTTACACATCAGCATATTTTGTCCTAGCAAATGGTTTGCAAAAGCAACTTGTATTTATCCTACATAAGGTTCAAGTACAGGAGGATGGCATGAACCGTCCCAGCCTTTCCTCTGAGCACTGTGTAGGAAGAAACAAAACCAAAACCCTAGCTGGCAAACAGACACAGACACACACACGCACACAACATTTTTTTGACAGAATTGATGGACTCGAGAATTGACTGCTAAGGATGACTCAGAATCTCACTGTATGTGTCTCCAGAGACTATCTGACCAACTTCCACTGCCTTTTTCCTACTGCCTTAAACCCCAAGTGTGATTTGGCTCATATTCTTTGACCTTTGGCCTGAACTGTCTTCTTATATACAGTGCCAATTTATAAGCAGTTAGAGCTCTCCCTCTAATGTGTCTCAGATATCTAAAAGCAAAAAAAAAGACTGTCTAAGAAATATGCCCTCTGCTTTGTGTAAATTCTCAGCTCTCCATAAAAATAGTGGCATGTCAGAGAACTCAGTGGCTTCTGCCATCAGTCATTTCAGCAGCTGACGATACAACATCCATAGAGGTGACTCTCTGCCTGGTTCTCTCTGACCCAAATCTTTAACAAACCACTGGATTTCCCCCTCTGCCCTTAACAGAACAAGCTTCCATCTGACTGGCACCCTCCCCTGACCTTCAGCCTCTCTTCTCTACTTATACATGATGCTCAAGGTAATTTATTCTTTTCTGCTTTTCCTGCCTCCTTCTCTAATCACTTTCTCCCATTTCTTTTTATCCTTGATTCGGACTGACAGTTACTTCGCCAGCTGAAGAGACAGTTTAAAAGTTTGAAAAAGTATTGTGTCTCCTCAGGGTGCTCCCCACCTGTACTGATGGGAGGAGTGTTCGCCGTTTTTGGACTAATCTTGATGTGACTCATCCTTTAGATGCTGTCAGCTACAGTCACACATGAAGATTAGGCACTCAGCACAGATCACTGAGGGCTCAGCTTAGGAAGCTCATCTTTAGGTAAACATTCACAAACTCTTAAGACAGATTTAAGTAATCATTTCCCTTAATATGCTTGCTTTCAAGAATGTTCCTAAGGGTAAATATTGTCTCTTATATATTGTAAGAGTCAAGATTTAAGAGCTCTTTTTTTTTTTTCCTTAAAACAGTATTTCTTAGGACTTGCCGGGTGGTCCAACGGTTAAGAGTCTGCATTGCAATGCTGGGGATGCAGGTTTGATCCCTGGTCAGGGAACTAAGATCCCACATGCCACAGAGCAACTAAGCCCACAAACCGAAACCAAAGAGTTCATGAGCTGCAAGGAAAGATCTTGAATGACACAACAAAGGTCCTGCAGGCCGCAACAAGACCCAACGAAGCCAAATAAACATTAAAAACAAAACAAAACAACAGTATTTCTTAATTTCATTTATGGGTAGGGTTGACATTTTGCTTACTTTCTAATTCCACTTTGTGTTATAGTTTAGCAACTTGCTAGTGGTAAACTGGGGCTTCCATAGTGGCTCAGATGGTTAAGAATCTACCTACAATGCAGAAGACCCAGGTTTGATCCCAGGGTTGGGAAGGTCCCATGGAGAAGGGAATGACAACCCACTCCAGTATTCTTGCCTGGAGAATCCCATGGACAGAGAAGCCTGGCAGGCTATAGTCCATGGGGTCACAAAGAGTCAGACATGACTGAGTGACTTAACACACACACACACAATGGTCAATGAAATAATACTTAAACAATGTAAAATCCAAGAGGCGAAGATTATTAAAGTTCAGTCTCCTTGTATATATGGTAGGTTATTTACCAAAAGAGAAAACCTAAGAATGTAAGGTCCTCTAGACTATAATGGAAGCAGTATTTTACTAATAAAGAGAAACTAGGTTAACTCTCAACTACCAATTTTTTTATTTGTTTTATCCTCTGCTAAGCTGCTAAGTCGCTTCAGTTGTGTCCGACTCTGTGCAACCCCATATACGGCAGCCCACCAGGCTCCGCCGTCCCTGGGATTCTCCAAGCAAGAACACTGGAGTGGGTTGCCATTTCCTTCTCCAATGCAGGAAAGTGAAAAGTGAAAGGGAAGTCGCTCAGTTGTGTCCGACCCTTAGCGACCCCATGGACTGCAGCCTACCAGGCTCCTCCATCCATGGGACTCTCCAGGCAAGAGTACTGGAGTGGGGTGCCATTGCCTTCTCCATGTTTTATCCTAGGACTTATAAAATTGATTACTATTTTAAAACTCACCTGGATTGTTCGTATAAAAGCCACTGTCACCCGTTCTTCAAATTCATTCAGAGGGGTATAAAGGTTCAAAATTTTGACAATCTGTTGGAATAAAAACAAAAGTTTAGCACAGAGCTAAATGAACCTAAAATCACTTTTGAACCTTAAAGAATATATGATATTGGCACCAGAGAACACTTCTCTGTGGGCAAGACCCACAATTCAGGTGCAGCTGGACTGACATTGAGGCATCCACGTTTAGTAAATTAGGGTCCCAAAGCTCTGCCTGGGAGATCTGAGCTCTCTTACCGACTCCTTTCTCCTATATATCTGCCCAACCCTCCCCCATGCTCTGTGACTTATGAATTAATGAGGATTTTAGGAAACTGTTGGCCTAAAGTCTTCAGCGCCTTATCTACTAGCCCCTTAAAGGTTTCATTAAAAGAGTTCTGGGTATCTTACCTTTTATAACAAAGGTCTTAACAGCACTTTCCTTATCTCTCACCACCCCCCAAAATCACTTACTAAAGAGCAGGTTTTTCTCCTATCTAAACAGAAGGTACTTCTTTGTGTGGGGGAAGTGGCCTGCCCAGTGGCAGAGCGGTACCAGGTACAGTCTAGGAATAAACTTATGAAAGCAAAATTTTAAGTTTCAAAACTTTCAGTAAACACGTATAGAAGGAAGCAGCTTTTTTAAGAGCTTGGTATTCATCTCTGAGTATCTAATGGAGGTGGTAAGGAAATGTATGTTTACTTGCAATAGTGAATTTAGATTCTGTTGTTCTTTAGGTGCTGGGCAGAGAGAAGGTGCATGATTTAATATGGAAAATCCCGATTTCTTCATGCTGGTCTCATTTTGCACCCCCACCCTGTGATGGGCCCATTTCTAAACAGGCACATTCATGATGGAGGGCAAGGTCACCTATGTGACAGGATTTATCTTTTGACAGATGTAGTACTTCTTGAAGGCAAAAGAAGAGGGGGTGGTAGAGGATAAAATAGTTAGATAGCATCACCTAGTCAATGGACATGAACTTGAGCAAACTCTGGGAGACAGTAGAGGACAGAGGAGCCTGGTGTGCTGCAGTCCATATGGTCACAAAGAGTCGGACGTGACTTAGCGACTGAATGGCAACAACAAACTATCTCTGCAACTGAGACCCAGTATAAATGCAACTTCTAGGGGGAAAAGGAAAGAAAATTTAAAGTCAGATGCTTACTGACTTTATTTAAAATAATGTAGGGACTCTCCTGGTGGTCCAGTGACTAAGACTCTACACTCCCAATGCAGGGAGCCTGGGTTCTAGCCTTGGTCAGGAAACTCGTACTTCCCACATGCTGCAAATAGGAGTTGGAACACCACAACTAAAGATCCCTCGTGTCACCACTTAAAAAATTGAAGATCCTGCATGCTGAAACTAAGGTCTGGTGCAGCTAAATAAAAAAATATAAAAAAATAAAATAAAATAACACATATGAAGTCTAAGTGAAAATACAAATGTAATGGAATTATAGTTGTAAAGGAAACAATTTAACGCCAAAAGACAGATGCTACTCCCAATTTCTGAAAGAAATTTAAATTTTGTGGTGAGAGACATTCCAGAACTCTCTCTAAGTGTTTAAAAACCTTTGTGCTTAAGCTTGATGCTTTGTGGGTTTGACTACCTGATCTTTCTAAGTAAATAAGAAAGACCAGAGGGTTACTGGCAGACCAAAGTATCTTTGGTTCATGCAGGAACAACCAATAGACTGAACTTTCAGGACTGTATCACCAGGGCAGAAAAAGGCCCAGAGTGCTTTGAAAACAACCTTTGACTTGGAACGGAAGCTGGCCTGGCCCTGAGTCCCTTTGGCTGACAGTGACCGTACCTGCTGGGTGCTGAGGGCGGTGCACAGGGAGCAGATGGCCTCAGCATCCTCGGGGCTTTTCTTCTTTAACTGCAGGAGCTGGGCAGCCTGAATCAGGGGTTCCATGGTCTCAACAGCTCCGCTCTGGTGCAGGTTTCTTCCCCGAAGCCATTCCTCCAGCTGACTAATGTTGTACCTTAGACACAGGAAGAGTGCACCCTGTGATGCCTGTCCTCCTGCTTCACTGGGACGAGCTCACCTCATGGCTTTCTTCTGCAGCCCAGCTACCACTAGTGTTATCACTCTCCTCCTCTTGATTCTCTCATGTGGGCAAGAGCGTGACAAGTATGTGGCACTCAGTAACTGTTTGCGGAATGAGTGGGTGCTTAAAACCAAGCCAAGATGAAGTGCCTAAAGTGTCTGTACTAAGTTAATGAAGAAAAGAGGCATTAACTATACTGAGTTAAAACAACTTACATTTAACATTCGCAAACATATTTGTACTCCGGTGAGCCATCATGCCTCTTAAATCATTGATTTTTCTCTCCAACCTAGCCAAATCATATTTACAACCTTTATAAAGTCTGCAAATATTTGAGCTTTGAACTGATTTGTTTACCAAGTTCACCTCCTCGGTGGAGAAGGCAATGGCACCCCACTCCAGTACTCTTGCCTGTCAAATCCCATGGACGGAGGAGCCTGGTAGGCTGCAGTCCATGGGGTCGCTAAGAGTCGGACACGACTGAGCGGCTTCACTTTCACTTTTCACTTTCATGCATTGGAGAAGGCAGTGGCACCCCACTCCAGTGTTCTTGCCTGGAGAATCCCAGGGACGGGGGAGCCTGGTGGGCTGCTGTCTATGGGGTATCACAGAGTCGGACACGACTGATGCGAATTAGCAGCAGCCGCCTCCTCGGTATGTGATGACTTTCATCAACAAATAAAAAAGTGATGGATCTGAGTCACACACTGCCTGTGACAAGGACGGCCACTTGGATTTGGCTGTCATTTTCAGAGACAAATGTCCCCCGTGTGTGAGTGGAGCTGGCGTGTGGGGTGTCCCCTCCCCTGGGGGTGGGCTGAGGTGCGCTCGCCTACCTGAGCTGCATGCCTGTGCTCCAGGAGCAGACGTCCTTCCGCAGAAGCAGGTTGTTGAGCGTCACCGCGTTGATCATGTAGAAGATCTGTCTGAACACCTGCAGGATGATCTCGGGGTCCAGGCCCTGGTCGCACATAACCGTGTGGAAGGAGTTCATCTGGCGGATGATGGCTTCCAGGCAGTACGAGTTGTCTCCTTCCGGCATGCTGGAGGTGCGCTTCCGGTAGCCCGTGGGCTTCACCCCAGACAGACCCTGAATGCTCTCGTTCTCCAACATGGCCGACACTGAAAGCAAAGCGCGATTAGAGCAACGGATGTTCCCAAATTAGATCAGCTTCGGGGTCACTTGGATCACAGAAGGCTTTGGCCATGATCCTGCCCAGGGCTGACTCTCAGGAACTTAGAGCATTTGGCATGCGATTTCTAATAGGTTGATCTCTACAACCGAGTTAAGTTTTCCACATAGAAATCTTGAGCTAAACCTGTGGACTAAATCTTCGCTTAAATTTATTGGTGATGGGACATAGGTAAAAGGTAAAACCAACTCAATTCTGTACTGGCTTCTGTGCTGAGCGACCAAAATTTGAGAATTGAGCAACGTGGGTGTGGGCCTGGACTCTGAGATCATCCAACAATTGTTCAAACAGCTCTTCTCCATCACTCTCTGACCATGTAAATCTTAGGTGAGTTGGTCTGTCATAGTTAATGCACAGAACTTAATTACATGTCAGGTGCTTTACATTCAGTGTTCCTTTTAATCTTCCAACAACCCATTTCCTAGTGAGGGAACTGAAGCATTAAATAATTTGTCCAAGGTTGCCCTACCAGGAAGTGGCAGGGCCAGGCTTTGAACCCAGGTCTGTCCAATTCTAGAACTGATGCAATTAACTATCACCTTGTCTGAGTCATGAAATATCCCCAGTTCTCTCTATGTCTGGTGGGAATAAACTAGCTCCTCCTAAGAAGATTCTCAGACAAGAAGAAGGATTTGGAATGAATCTTACCCCAAGGGATATATTTCTGGATGGCATGTGGGACCCTGTCCTACTTGGCATTCACTTACAACCAACTTATGCTGTCAGAACTTGGGGAAAACACTGTCCACGTGCTTCAGAACCTCCCCAGCCTTTAAGGAGCACAGTGAGTGATGCACATGTGTGTTACTTTTAACATAAAAAATAACTGCTCTTATTTTTCAATTCTGGTATCATGTCAAGTGCCCAAGTGTCCTGCTTTGGACAGAATGTTCAATAAATATTTATTGCATGAGTGTTTACTACTGTGTTCATTTATATGAACATACTTAATTCTTTCCCTTTTCCATGAATAAAGCATATACATGGGCAAGAGTATTATATCTTGTCACTGTGTATGCATTTACATTTTCTGAATTTATATTTAGTACCTATGGAAATTAGTTTGGGGAAAAAATAATATAGTACATTACAGAAAAAGGAGATAGAGGGAAAATGATCTATAGTCTCACTACTCAAGCAGCTTTGATGGGCTGGTGTTGAAAGTTTCATGACTCTTTTTGAGTAGACGGCATACACCTCCTTTGTTGCCTTTTCTGGGAAGAGCCTGGGCTTTCTGAGGGCTGTCCTAAGATAGCCAATTCCTTAAACGGAGGGAGTGCTTACCCTCACATCAGACTCCACAATGAGCGCTGGAGATCTCCAGTGCCAGCTTACCTATCATAGGCTGCAAGAGGCCCTCGGCGATTTTAATGAGCTGCTGGTAGATCTGAATGGAAAGATCGCTCAGCACCTGGCGGTATTCAGTGAGGTCAAAGTTCTTAAGACAGTGCTCATTCTGCTTTGCAGTGTTCTGAGTCATGAAGCCCTGCAGAGGGAGACGGGTGCTGTGCTGAGTGCCAGGCACAGGAAGACCTCCAGGCCTCCAGTCACTTCCGAGGTATCCTACTGTGGGGAGACCGCTCAGGTTCTGTCTGCTCAGGTGAGGTCCTCTAAGACCCTGTCAGTTCTTCCAGTTCTCAAGGATGGCTCTTAAATTTGAAGGCAGAGTCAAAACTTAGCATGACAGAGGACTCGGAAAACTGCTTAGTCAAAAGTCTGTGATCATTTGGTCCAAATCCCTGAAGTCTCCCTGAGGCAGCAAAGTGCAGGTTGGCAGCAGGTCCCAGAAAAGAGGGATCCATGCTTCCTGCATCTTAACCCAGTTCTTGTCCCAATATGCCAGGTTACCCTAAAATATTAGGACTATACACAAGTCCCTGAAGAAGTACCTGGCTCGGAGTGTATGTTTTTACAATAAGAAATTTTATGTAGAGCCTATCATTGAGTATCAGAATTAATGGATGAACCAAGATGATTCCACAGTTATAGCACCATGTCTTCTGAGCTTTCCCTGTTAACTAGATGAAGTAATATTCAAGTTGAGAAAGCTGCTAATATCAGAAGAACTCATGTGAACAATATCTCTGTATTCAGGCCAAAAGCAATCAAGAGCAGCCGAAAAGTCAATGATTTCAAAAGGGTGACTGTCTCTAGCAATACCTCTCATACTATGTCAGGTCACAAAGCAATTCTTAAAGAAAACAAAAGCAGGCAGAAGAGGGGATAACAAGATAATTGTTGTCTAAGCTATGCAGATCTGGTTACACTGTGATTCAAGACTTGTCCCTGGGAATATAAGCACAGGAAAGAGTAGCCCAACGTAACAGAATTCTTGGTCCTCCTGAGCCCTATATAATGTTCCCTGCAGAGTACAGACAGCATTAGGTCAAGTGGTGACTTTCAGGGAGATAACCTTAAATACAGTTTTCTGCTTAAAGTAAAAGCTTGTGTATAATGTTAGGGTTAGGGAATAGAGAATATCTGGTTTGAAATGAGCCCCATTTCTTCCAATAATAAACACACTATTTCTTTAACATTAACCCACTCCCTTTCATAATAACAACAGGTGATGAAATGAAGTTCAGATTCTAGGATAGATATGGGAGTCAAGTCCCATTCCGAGGGTGGTGAGACTGCCTGGCACGGCATGTTCTTCTATTATCCCAGAGAGAACAGTCTGTGAAAACTTATTCTGGCACAAAAGATGGAACAAAGCTTTTTGTTGCACCTCACTGAGTTACCCTGTGGGGAGTGTAGGGACTGAGACTGTGAAAGGAAAGGGAGGAAGCAAGCTGAGAAGGCCTGCAGGGCGTTAGGTGTGAGCGGCATCTGGGCACAAGTTGGAAGTCTCATCAGAGAAATGGAGGTGAGACTGAGCTGTATGTTACTAGGTCACTGGGCTGAAGGCAAAGCATGGGAGAAGGTTTTTCAAGGATCAACAGTGGGAATGGTGAGTTCTAGAAAAAGCTGGACCCTAGAGCTCCAGAGCAGAACATTAATAAGTGATGGGATGAGTCGGGGCCTCAGATGAAGGGACTGAATTTGATGAGAAGCACGAAGCTGGGTTTCAGGGTCAGTTTGCACATCTGCAGTTCAGTTACACCCCGCCTCTTCTCTTAGACCATCTGTCTTGGAACAGACAAACTAACGGGTTGGCTTCGGAGACAGCCTGATCCGCCAGACCACTGAGCTTTCTGCCACGTTCCCAGAAATGGGGCCCTTCTAGGGCTGCTTCAGAAAATTAAGTTCACGGGGTTTTCAGGGAGATTCCTGGGGAGCTCTCAGATGATGGACAGGTTATGCAAACATTTCCCCACAAATCTTCTCATTCATTCCAGGGGCCCTCAGGGTCATGGAGGCCTGCCTTATTCCTGGTTCAGTGAACAGAGTCAGAGGTCCCAGAGACCACACACCCTCTCCTCAGGGCACACGAAACAGCTCAGGACGACATGTGGACAAAACAGAGATGGCTTCAGGACCGACAGCTCTCCGCCCTGCCCCTGTTCTGACCTGGGGTCTGAGGTGCTCTGAGGTGGAACACGCTTTGCTGCACCAAGGAAACGAGGACCTAACTGCTGAAGAACACAGGGCACCTTGGTGGCATCCGTGCCCTCCAGGGGCCTGGGCTCATCTCACACTCACCTCGTCCCCGCTGTACTGCTTCAAGCAGTGCAGGAGGCGGCAGGTGTTGGACAACCAGAACGACGTCATCTCAAAGTCCTCATTGTGCTTCTGTGAAAAGAAGAAGATGTGCCTGGGTATGAAGAGGTAGTTCCCATCTGTCCTGACGCATCCACCTTGCCTTCTCTCACCCAGGAGGCCCCAGCCAGGCCTGGCGACAAGCAGACCCTTACTATTCACGGGCACACGGAAGAAAGCCCTCCCCGCGAGGCTGCCTTCCTGCTCCTCTAGCCCCAGAGAGGACGCACGACCTTGCCTGGAGGCCCCTGATCAGTGGTGCACATCCAGCGGGGAGTGGCTGGGGTCTAGGGCCACTTGGGAGTCACACTGGAGAAAACTGGGGTGCAACCGGGCTGTATAGTACTAGGTCACTGGGCTGAAGGCAGAGCATGGGAGGACCAACCATGAAAGGGTGAGTTCTAGATAAAGCTGGACCCCAAGGTCCGGAGCAAACAGGAAGTCTTCCTACAACGAAGCCAAGGGAGACAGATGAGCCTGACTCCAGCAGGCCTGGGCTCTGCCCTGACCACTGGGCAAGATGGCCTGGCAGGTTCTTAACTGTCTGGAGTCCAGCACGGGGGTGCTGGGGAGCACGCAGCAAAACATCCTGGGGGTCCTGTTTGTCCAGAGATCAGGCGGCATTTCCCTCCAGAGCTGGAGATTCTGAGGAACTTGAACTGAGGTGACAGTGAGCTGCTGTGTTCATCCAGCTCCCCACGAGACCAGCACCTGGGGCCTGGACACTGACCTTGAGGACCTTCTTGATGCCGTTGATGGTGGAGGTCAGCAGGGAGTGCACCTTGAGGTCGTCGTTCACGTAGTCCGCGTGCCGGAGGCACATGTAGAGGATGTAGGCTGGGAGGCAGGGCACCGCGCCCGCCAGCACCTGCGGTTTCAACTCTGCCAACAACAGACAGCAACGATTAGCTCAACAGCAGACGCTGCTCGATGCTCAGGGTTGTAAGAATCCTGGCCCGCCATACAAACAGTCTCCCCAGGTTCCTGAAGCTCCTCGGGGTGGGGGTGGGGGGCTGGCAGAGGAGTAGGAGAGAAGATGCCCTGGATACACACACATTCCTTTGGACCCTGTCTACCAGTATTTCAGAAACGCGTTAAAAAACAACAAACAAATTCCTAATTGTTTAAAATAGGCTTGTCACACCTTGTCCTTACAACACAGAGGAAGAGAATCCCCAGGGGCAGGGGGTGGGGTGGGGGGCTCCCTGCCCAAGTTTACACACAGGCCACAGTCCTTGCCAAGAAGGGGCCCACGGCCAGAGACTGGCTGAAGGCAGGAACAGGCTCCCTGATCAGGGGACCGGGGCAAGGACCCCCTAGGCTTCTGCACCAGCACTTCCTGCTGTGGACACAGTGGGCTCATCAGCAGCAAGAAGGCAAGGCCTGGTCCCAAAGACAGAGCCCGCAGGCCAGGGGCTGGGTGAGCCAGAGCAACCTCTAGCCCATCTGGTCTTCCGTTCAGCAACCTCATGGCGGCAGCTGCCCACACTTTGCCAGAAGCGGCAGCTCAAGCAGGCCCTGACTGGCTCCAGCCACCGCCTCGCTGCTTGACAGCCATTTCACCAACCTCCCTCGTGGCCAGCGCTAACCAGGGTGTGGTCAGGAGAAGCTGCTGCCCCACCTTCCCCTTGCCTCCTGGGCTGTGTGCCCCGGCAGGACCAGAAGGGACTGGTGAGCCTCCCCGTGAACCACAGACTCCTGCTTGGCCTCTTGGCCCTTTCCTGCCAAAGCCCTCGGAAGACCAGGGAGAAGCTGTCAGACTGCTTGCCATTCCAGAGGAGGTTCAGGGAGGCACAGACCAGGCTGAGAGCAAGGGGTGCTGGAAGGGCCCAGAGGAGGAGGAGGAGGAGGAAAGAACCAGGGACCGGCAAGGTGGAAAGGCAAGCACGAGGCCCAGGCACAAGGCCCCGGGCCTCAGATCCCAAGCACGCTGACTGCGGCCCCAGCCCTCACCCCATATCCCTGTTACCTCCACCCCCAACCTCCACCTCATCCAGGTCCCACGAGCCCCTCAAAGCAATGAGGGAGGCCACCTCCCCTCCACCAGCAGGTGGGCCGGGGGAAGGAAGGGGCAACATCCTCAGATCTTCCACCAGGGAGTCCGGGGTCGGGGCTCGGCATGGGCTGCCAGCATCTCCAGGGGGTACTTGACCTCAAATGTACACCTACAGGCCATAATACTCTGATGCCTGGTTAACGTTTGGGCATCTCATAGGCTTAACAGATGACTGCAGACTGGCCCTTGACTCTAATTAGAAAACCAATAACATTTTTCCAGAAAAAAAAAAAATGTGCCTTTTTTTTAAGACCCAGACTTCTAAACCTTTTGGCTTTGAGCCTGACCCCTATGCAGACTGCAAATAGCTTCTCCTGCCTTGGAACTTTCCACTGTGATTTGGGATCCTGCAGCAGCTAAATGGCAGCGTCTTGGGGGTGGGGACCATGGCTCTACTTTTCGTCATCATCCACAGAACAGCCAGCGCTGGGCACCTGAGCTGCCGTCAGTG
This sequence comes from Bos indicus, assembly GCF_029378745.1. Taxonomy (NCBI): domain Eukaryota; kingdom Metazoa; phylum Chordata; class Mammalia; order Artiodactyla; family Bovidae; genus Bos; species Bos indicus. The sequence continues at coordinate 49,856,795 of NC_091783.1, forward strand.
AAATCCTCCCCCAGTTCATGTGGGAAGTCGTTTAGAGGGAAGGTGGCCAAGTGCTCTGTGGAGGCCAGGAGCCACCTGAGCGATGAGCGTGGGGAGCTGCCCGTCAGCTGGCACAGCAGCCAGTGTTACTCCCTCCACCCTGTTTTACTCTGATGCTGTGAGCCCTGAGTTTCATTCATCGGAGATTAAAGGTTCTTTCCTAACGGCATTTGAACAAGACACAGCCTGTTTAAGGTGAACTTACGTCACATTTAGTTGTCAGGCAATTGTAGGGGTGGTAGGGGAAATTAACCTTTATAAAAACAGCAAAATACTCAGCTACTAAAAACACCCCAAACGAAGAGCTGAACCAAAACCTGTGCCGGGCTGAAATCACGCTCCGTTCTTCCGTCTCTTTTGAGTTCCTCACACTCGAACAATTCAACACAGCACTTTGACCTCTGTCATATTTCAAGTCTTACAGACGGGAGAACTCAGGCACCAGAGAAGGGAGCTAGCAGCTCGGGGGCCAGAGAACCAGGCCTCCAAAGACCCCTTGGTTCTGGCCCAGGCTCTCCCTGCTGGCCCTGCAGGCGGCTGCTGATGTGGGCTGGGCGCAGAGCAGGATGTCAGGCTGTTGAAGCCAGGTGGGGGTGTGAGACCAGAGGGGTCAGAGCTGGTACAACTGGCAAACCAGGCCCAGGGTGGCGAGGAAAGCAGCTCCCAAGAGCCCTGTAGGTGCCCCCCCAGACACACTCTGGGGGCAGCCCACACACTAACCTCAGCATCAGCCTCACCTGGGAGCTCGTCAGAAACGCAGCAGCTCGAGGGGGCGGGTGAAAGTGGGTGGGGGTGTCGGTGGGGTGTGGGTTGTGCAGGAGGCGGACGGGAGGCGGGGCTGACCTGTCACCAGATTCCGAATGAGCAGGGCCTCGTCCTCCTTGTGGTACTCCAGCATGCCTTGGAAGTCCTTCTCCTTCCGCTGCACGGTGACCTGCCTGTTGAGCTCGTGCCGCTTCCTCTCGCTCTGGGCCAAGGCTTGGGCAGCTGAGCAGGGCAGAGGGACGGAGCATGAACTGAGAGATCTCCAGCTCAGGCCTGGGAGCCAGGCATCCTGGGTGGGCAGGATTTGGGCCAGGGTCTGGGCCCCAGGGTTCTGGGTTCGCTGGGCTCCCACACTCCATACATGGTCTACCCTGCAGTCTGGGTCACACGTGTGACAAGGAGACCTGAGCACTGGGCGCCGGATCCACTCAGGAGAGGGGCCGGGAAACACCCAGAATGGCAGAGGGCGGGCTGTGGACCAGAGAGAACTTAGGAAGGATGCAGGCGCAGGATGTACAACCATTCTGCTGGGGGCTGCTTCTCCCCCTTCCCCCAGAGATGAGAAGGGGGGAGGGGAGGAGGGAAGAGAAGGGAAGAGAGAGGGTGAAGGGAAGGAGGAGGAAGGGAGAGAAGAAAAAATCTGAGTGACCGGGAGATTGAGAAGTCTAGGAACAGAAAAGAAAAATCCAAAGACGGGGAGGGGCACGTGGGGTATGAGGGGCGACAGCTCAAGGCTAAACAGGACACGGTCCTGCCTTCCTAGAGCCTCATCTAAGAGCAGCAGGTGGACGTCAGCGGGTGATTAACAAACTGACCCCTGTGATGGGAACGTGCCTGGCAGGCACGTGGTGTTAGGAGTGAAAGAGGGGACTGGAGCCTGAGCACGTGACTCCTGAGCTCAGGAGGAAGGAGTGGGAGAGGGGGGTTGCATCCCAGATGGTGAGGGGACCGAGGAGGGTTCCCAGGAAGGCGGGATGTGCAAAGAGGGATGGAGAGTGATATGATCAGACCTACAGCAGGGAGTCAGAGAAAGGATATTCTGGGGGTTTCTGGAAGATCCACTGAAGTCTCTGCCTTACCTCTCTGGGCCAGATGCCAGGTGGGACGTTTACCCAGGGAACTGGCCTCTCTCCCTGACTACTAGAGCACGGAGGGGGGCCCCCGTGGTTTCTGGCTTCATGTTACAGAGCGATCTTTCGAACCAGAAAGTTTTGCATTCCAGCTTTTAGCCCTTCCAAGACAGGTCCATGAGGCAATGTCCCCTTTCCACACAGCTTGGAGTCAGCACACGAACACCTGCTCAGTTTGTGTTTGTGGGTGAAGATACCAGCAAAATGAGACTGGGCGAGCTCCTAGGGTCTGCGTGAGTCCGTCACGTGTCTGCGCTGGGCGGGGGCAGCAGCAGGTGGAGCAAGTGATGTGTGGTGGTGGGGCGGGGGGGCGTGTGGGCAGGCAGGCCCCTCCCTGAGGGGGGCTGAGCACACCTGTGCCTCAGAACACACACACACCTACTCACACCGCACTCACACCCTACCTTCCAGGTCCTGGACCTTCTTCATGTAAATCTTCAGTTGCTTTTTGAGCTTCCTCTCGTTCTTCTCCAGCTTCTCAACTAACTCTTTAAGGTCCTAAAAGCAGAAGGAAGCAGTGTGATTCAGTTCAGTTCAGTTCAGTCGCTCAGTCGTGTCCGACTCTTTGTGACCCTGTGAATCGCAGCACGCCAGGCCTCCCTGTCCATCACCAACTCCCAGAGTTCACTAAGACTCACGTCCATCGAGTCAGTGATGCCATCCAGCCATCTCATCCTCTGTCATCCCCTTCTCCTCCTGCCCCCAATTCCTCCCAGCATCAGAGTCTTTTCCAATGACTCAACTCTTCGCATGAGGTGGCCAAAGTACTGGAGTTTCAGCTTTAGCATCATTCCTTCCAAAGAAATCCCAGGGCTGATCTTCTTCAGAATAGACTGGTTGGATCTCCTTGCAGTCCAAGGGACTCTCAAGAGTCTTCTCCAACACCACAGTTCAAAAACATCAATTCTTCGGTGTTCAGCTTTCTTCACAGTCCAACTCTAACATCCATACATGACCACTGGATAAACCACAGCCTTGACTAGACAAACCTTTGTTGGCAAAGTAATATCTCTGCTTTTCTATATGCTATCTAGGTTGGTCATAACTTTTCTTCCAAGGAGTAAGTGTCTTTTAATTTCATGGCTGCAGTCACCATCTGCAGTGATTTTGGAGCCCCAAAAAACAAAGTCTGACACTGTTTCCACTGTTTCCCCATCTATTTCCCATGAAGTGATGGGACCAGATGCCATGATCTTCGTTTTCTGAATGCTGAGATTTTAGCCAACTTTTTCACTCTCCTCTTTCACCTTCATCAAGAGGCTTTTTAGTTCTTCTTCACTTTCTGCCATAGGGTGGTGTCATCTGCATATCTGAGGTTATTGATATTTCTCCCGGCAATCTTGATTCCAGCTTGTGCCTCTTCCAGCCCAGCATTTCCCATGATGTACTCTGCATATAAGTTAAATAAACAGGGTGACAATATACAGCCTTGACGTACTCCTTTTCCTATTTGGAACCAGTCTGTTATTCCATGTCCAGTTCTAACTGTTGCTTCCTGACCTGCATACAAATTTCTCAAGAGGCAGGTCAGGTGGTCTGGTATTCCCATCTCTTTCAGAATTTTCCACAGTTTATTGTGATCCACACAGTCAAAGGCTTTGGCATAGTCAAGAAAGCAGAAATAGATGTTTTTCTGGAACTCTCTTGCTTTTTCGATGATCCAGTGGATGTTGGCAATTTGATCTCTGGTTCCTCTGCCTTTTCTAAAACCAGCTTGAACAGCTGGAATTTCATAGTTCACGTATTGCTGAAGCCTGGCTTGGAGAATTTTGAGCATTACTTTACTAGCGTGTGAGATGAGTGCAACTGTGCGGTAGTTTGAGCATTCCTTGGCATTGCCTTTCTTTGGGATTGGAATGAAAACTGACCTTTTCCAGTCCTGTGGCCACTGCTGAGTTTTCCAAACTTGCTGGCATATTGAGTGCAGCACTTTCACAGCATAATCTTTAAGGATTTGAAATAGCTCAACTGGATTCCATCACCTCCGCTAGCTTTGTTCGTAGTGATGCTTCCTAAGGCCCACTTGACTTCACATTCCAGGATGTCTGGCTCTAGGTGAGTGATCACACCATCGTGATTATTTGGGTCGTGAAGATCTTTTTTGTACAGTTCTTCTGTGTATTCTTGCCACTTCTTCTTAATATCTTCTGCTTTTGTTAGGTCCATACCATTTCTGTCCTTTATCGAGCCCATCTTTGTATGAAATGTTCCCTTGGTATCTCTAACATTCTTGAAGAGATGTCTAGTCTTTCCCATTCTGTTGTTTTCCTCTATTTCTTTGCATTGATCGCTGAGGAAGGCTTTCGGGTCAAGGCTTGTTGACTGTATAGAGCTTCTCCATCTTTGGCTGCAAAGAATATAATCAGTCTGATTTCGGTGTTGACCATCTGGTGATGTCCATGTGTAGAGTCTTCTCTTGTGTTGTTGGAAGAGGGTGTTTGTTATGACCAGTGCATTTTCTTGGCAAAACTCTATTAGTCTTTGCCCTGCTTCATTCCATAATCCAAGGCCAAATTTGCCTGTTACTCCAGGTGTTTCTTGACTTCCTACTTTTGCATTCCAGTCCCCTATAATGAAAAGGACATCTTTTTTGGGTGTTAGTTCTAAAAGGTCTTGTAGGTCTTCATAGAACAGTTCAACTTCAGCTTCTTCAGCGTTACTGGTTTGGGCATAGACTTGGATTACTGTAATATTGAATGGTTTGCCTTGGAAACGAACAGAGATCATTCTGTTGTTTTTGAGATTGCATCCAAGTACTGCATTTCAGCAGTGTGATTAGAACACATCTAATCCCACCCTGGAGGGAGGGGCGGAGGGGGGTGGGGTGGTGGTCCTGGCACCCGGCGAATCAGGCCGCCAATGAGGAGGCCAGGCTCCCGCTCCAGTAGGAGCTCCCTCACCTCCCACCCCCGCTGCTTCCCAGTCTGGACCCACAAAGCAGGGGATGGGTCAGAGCGTTCTCTCAGTTTAGATGGCAATCTCCTCCCTGCTCAGGCTGCCTGGCGCCCTGCCTGAGCCTCAGTCCTCTAGGCCTCGCCTCCTCTGGTTGTCACGGCAACACCCAGGAGACCCTCAGCCTCCAGGGCCCCAGGTGGCTGGGCGGTGCCCTGGGGAAGGAACAGACGGGTGAAGGCACGTGACTGCCTTGGAGAGGCGTCTGCTGGACAAGCCCAAAGGCCAGCAAGGCTACCTGGGGCCCAGAAGCCAAACAGGCCCTTGGCTGGGGCCCCTCAGGGGCTGCCAGACTCCCAGCAGCCACGGCCCCAGCACCTGGCACCGCATTAATGTCACCCCGTCCCCGCAGGAGCTCCGTGACCACTACGGACTCTGTGACACAACAGCGACGCGACTGTGGAGCCTCGGAAGACATCCGGGCTCCTCCCTCCTCCTCCTCCTCTCTGCCCATCGGCAGGGGCGACATCCCTTTCATGCCTCCTGCCTCATTTCAAGCCTCCCCCACAACCCTTTTTCTGTAGTATTTGTTATTCCCATGTAGAACTGGGTTTCTGGAAACAACATCTTATTTCTCCTCCTCTTCTTTTTTTCCATCTTGCTTCCCCCACCCGCCTGAGATCTCTGAGAACAGAGACTCATTTCTCTGGCCTTTGCCCAGGCTCATTCGATGACTGTCTGCCAGGAGGGCCACCGACCACTCTCCCCACTGCCCCTCCTAGCAAGAGTGGGGAGTCCGCCCACCACTCAATCTGCCCAGAGCTGCCCTGGTCCACAGAAGGTGGAAGAAGTGACCCTGGGCCAGTTCTGGAACTAGATCTTAAGAGGCCTCCACCTCATCCTCTTGGAAGTCAGTTGCCATGGAAACAGCAGAGAGCAGACCCCGGGAGGGAAACTGAGGCCTCAGACCTGGGACTGGGGGTGCCTTGCATCCTCTGGCCCCCTCCAACCACAGTGGAGCAGAGATGAGCCGCCCTCACTGGGCCCTGCCAGAATTCCTGACCTGCATGACCTGGAAGCTCTTCCAGAAGGGCTGCTAAATTTTCAGGAGGCTAGTTACATGTTAACAGACAAACAAAACAGCTCTGCATTCTTGCTGGCGGGAGAGTTCTAGACTCTCTGTTCCTGCCATAGGGCCAAAGACATGAACGTTGTCTGTCTGGTGAAAGGCCACCACTGGTCCCCTTTGCTTTGAGAGCGTGACCTCCCAGGGCCGGGCCCTGCGTGGCGCGGGGACTCACCAGGTTCTCGTTGGTGAGCCGAGACATCTCCTGCTGGATGCCGAACTCCACCTGGGCCTCTGGGGAGAGCAGCAGGGTCTGGCAGAAGGTCTGCTGCTGTCTGTCCATCTCCTCCTTCAGGGCCTCCAGCTGGGCCTTGAGATTGTCCACCTCCTCCTCGTGCTCGCGGCTCTGGGCCTGCAGCTGTGCCTCCAGCAACCTGCACCCAGAGGAAGGAGGACAGACGACAGCAGGGCTGGAGTCTGCGCCCCCAGACAGGGGCCACAGAGCGACACGCGACGGGGAGCAGCCGAGCAGGGACACAGCAGCAGCAGCAATTGCATGAGACCCATGGGGGATGGACACGGGGCGGGGGGCGGGAAGCGGGCCCTCGGGGCTGGGCAGGCAAGCAGGCCAGCCTTCCTCTTGCAGGACGGGGATCAAGGTCCAACACAGCACCCCTGACCTCAGGCCTATCTCGCCACCACTCTCATCCCCTCATCCTTCGCTCTTGAGCACAGTCTGGTGGTCTGGGGTTGAGGGACTGTCTCCATGTCAAGAGATCAGCAGAAATACATTTCTTAGAGCATCTTTCCAGTAAAAGCGTCAATATCTGCCCCGAAGTTCACAAGAATCTCCTTGCTAAGACAAAACTCTGGTAGACAGAACTAACTGTATTACTTGCATATCTCCCCTTTAGAAGGTTCTCTGCAAGTTTGAGAAAGGCAAAGTATTAGATCTCTTTTTTTATTCTTTTTATTTACCTAACCACTATGACCAACTCCTCCCCTACCCCACCCCCCCACCCCGCCACTTCATCTCTGGCCTTTTATACACATTCTTTCACAGTCCAAACAGAAGCTAAGACTAATTGCAAATGATCAGGGGGAGGTTTAAGATCCACCGCTGTCATGACAAGTGGCAGAAACACCTAGAGAAGATCTGGGGAAGGTTGGGGAGAAGTTTTGGGAAACAGTCGGAGCAATTCTGGGAGACCCCCATTTCATCTGCAAGGCCAGGAATTAAGGAAGGCTCTGAAGCAGCGTCCTCATTAAGAGGTTAATTACTGATTTTGTGACTATGGTGCTATCTTCCGGGGCTCAATGATTTAAAGAAACTTTCATCAAACACCTCCTGACTGGGGTCGTCCTCTTCCTGGGATGCAGATAAAGATGCTGACTGGAAGTACCATGTGGTTCTGTATTTCTGCTGTCAGTCTGGGAGGTGCTAACGGCCCCAAGGCGGGAGGGAGCAAGAGAAAGGGGAACGTCTCCACTGTAAAGTCCCAGGTGGACGGAGCCGCACGTCCGGTCAGCTCCATAGCAGCATCGGGGGTGACGCTAGGCTCTGGGGGCCAGCTCAGCAAAGTGACATGAATGGATGACGGGGGGACGACCGAGTCACTCACTCATCACCAAAGGAAATCAATAATGAGGGTTTTGTGGAAAATAACTTGGCAACTAAGCCAGCACTTTTAGGGGACGCACGATATTTAGATAACATTCGATCTTGGTTTACGATAAACTGAAAGTAATCACCAGCAAGCTATAAATTTAATGAGAGAAATAGACTGGAACGCTCAGGTTCTAGGAACTCTACCCAAACGATCAGTTCCCACTTTGTGCTGTGAGTGAGCTTACGGCCAGGGTTCTGTGCAAGGTCTGAGAACCTCTGCCCCAGCCCCAGGCTGGCCACCTCATCTGGCAGGTGAGACCACTAAAGCCAAGACAGGTCTGAGGCCACGTCCCAGGGCAGGTCGGGCAGGTGTCCTGATGTGTCATCGGGCTGTGCCTTCTTCACTCGATTAATAAATTCATTACATATCAAAGCACATCCAATTTCGGCTCCCAACCCAAAATAAAGCAAACGTCTAGATGGGGCAGGAATTTGATCTTACTCCAAAATAGCCGTTATAATACAAGTAACAGCTAGTATTTATTCCGTGCTTCCTCCACGCCAGGTGTGTGTAGAGTGCTTCACCTGCATTTATTCCTGACAACAACCTGAGAAGGAAGGTCTGATTTTGATCCACATTCTACCAGTGAGAAAATGGAGCCAGACGTCACGTGGCTCACAGGTGGGGCCAAGTTTGAACCCATAGCCAGGAGACATGTGGCCGCGAGAGCCAGCCGACCTGAACTTTCTTTTGTCAATAAGAAAGACTCTTTGTGCTGCTCCAGGACCTCTGTGATGTCCTTGGCAGGCAGAACTCGGAAGATGGTGCTCGAGGCCCTAGGTTCCTGGCTCAGCCCTGGCTCAGCATCAGGCCAAGGATGCTGGCATCGCCCTCACCCCACCTTGCTGAGCCTGTTTTCTCTTCTGGGGAACAAGCCTGAGGACCTCCGCCCCCTCTACTGTTGGCAGTCTCAGATGTGTGACGCTGTGCTAAAGCCCTGAGCGGCCGGCCACGTGCTGGCAGCAGACTCGGGACATGATGGTCAGGCTGTGCTCCTCCTGTTGCTGCTCTGCTGCTAAGTCACGTCTGCCTCTTTGTGAACCCGTGCTCTACAGCACCTCCTGTCCTCCCTGTCCCTATTTCCTGGAGTTTGCCCAAATTCATGTCCATTGAGGCGGTGATGCCATCCAACCATCTCATCCTCTGCTACCCTCTTCTCCTCCTGCCTTTAATCTTTCCCAGCATCAGGGTCTTTTCCCATGAGTCGGCTCTTCACGTCAGGTGGCCAAAATATTGGAGCTTCAGCATCAGGCCTTCCAATGAATATTCAGGACTGATTTCTTAAAGGATTGACTGGTTTGATCTCCCTGCTGTCCAAGGGACTCTCAAGAGTCTTTTCCAACACCACAGCTCAAAAGCATCAATTCTTCAGCGCTCAGCTTTCTTTATAGTCCAACTCTCACATCTATACATGACTACTGGAAAAACCATAGCTTTGACTAACACAGACCTTTGTTGGCAAAGTGATGTCTTTGCTTATTTAATTATGCTGTCTAGGTTTGTCTGGGAGAAGGCAATGGCACCCCACTCCAGTACTGTTGCCCGGAAAATCCCATGGATGGAGGAGCCTGGTAGGCTGCAGTCCATGGGGTCGCTAGGAGTCAGACACGACTGAGTGACTTCACTTTCACTTTCCACTTTCATGCATTGGAGAAGGAAATGGCAACCCACTCCAGTATTCTTGCCTGGAGAATCCCATGGACGGAGAAGCCTGGTAGGCTGCAGTCCATGGGGTCGCACAGAGTCGGACACGACTGAAGTGACTTAGCAGCAGCAGCAGGTTTGTCTAATCTCCTGTGCTAGGCTGCTCCCCCAGGGCTGATGGCCGAACAGCCAGATTCAGACTCTGGTAGCAAATGGAACCAGGTCCACATTCCGGACCTTCCGTGCAGGCAGCAAGTTCCTCACTCCCTACAAGCCCCAGTGTCCTCACCCCAAAGGCATGAGGCCCGACACGCTGACACCGCAGCACACTGGGGCCGGGCCGCTCAGCCCGGGTGAGCTCCAAGCAGTTACCACGATGGGGACTATCACGTGTGCTGGAGGGCAGGCTGCCTGGAGCTTGGCCAGCAGCACAGATGTAGCCAGGGCTCTGGGCTGATATGCACGCAAGATGGTCAAAATGGAGCACAGAAGCAGCACAGACTCAGGAATCCCAGAATTAAATTTCCACCATCCTAGAGAGCTGAGGAGCCTGGTGGGCTACAGTCCATGGGGTCGCTAGGAGTCCAGACACGACTGAGCGACTTCACTTTCACTTTTCACTTTCATGCATTGGAGAAGGAAATGGCAGCCCACTCCAGTGTTCGTTCCTGCAGAATCCCAGGGACGGGGGAGCCTGGTGGGCTGCCACCGTCTATGGGGTCGCAGAGTTGGACACGACTGAGGCGACTTGGAGGAGGAGGAGAGAGCTGAGAGCCTGCTAAGCAGATTAGTCTGTTCCTTCACCCACAGAATGAGGGAGCTGGGCCAGGTGGTTTTCAAGGTTCCAGTGAGCCATCAAGAGCCATTGTCTTGATGCAAACAAGCAGCCTCCACATAAAGTGACAGACGGCGATGCAAGGGGCTTCCCTCTGACACTCCTCCCTGCCCTACCCCTGTGAATTGTACCCTTGCATCCCCTCCAGCTGAAAAATAATCAAGCATAGACATGAGCAGGCAGAACAACAGACACGGGAAGAAAGACACACGTTTGACCTGGCAACTTGCTTTAGGCCTTGGTAGGCCAAGCCGAGCTCTCCATCTTCATTCAAGTAGCCCCAATCCTCAGTCTTGCTAGAAATAAAGGACAGAAAAACAGGGCGTCCAGTGTAGATGGGGAAGAGAGAGAGGGGGGCAGCAGAGGGCTGGGGAAAGGGAAACAAGGGCAGCCAGGCTTGGAAAGGCAGGAGGGAAGGTTCCAGAACGCCCAGTCCCCCTCCTACCCCTCACATCACCAGCATCTGGGCTCCTGCAAACATCCTCTCCCTCCAGTCTCCCAGCTTCCGGTCACTGTCCTGAGAGTGGCTCCCGCACCCTCCCGAGGGGCCTCTGATTGCCCCAAGCCAGAAGACCCACTGCTGAAGGCAGAGCAAGAGGGTCAACTTGTTCCGATGACTCTGTGAACCACAGCAGCACGGGCTGGGTGGAGGTGTTCACCGGGGCTCCCTCATCGTCCCTCCCTCTACCAGAATGACCGGGAAAAGCAAGCGCGAGTCGGGGAGGCCAGGCAACGGGGCAGGGAGGAGAGGACCCACGCGGGGTGGACGGTGCAGGTGACGAGCACGGGCTGACTGTGCGGGGCGGGGGTGGTGGCCTCCCGGCTGTCAGATCCAGGGAGCCACAGGGCCATAGCCGCAGGGACCCCAGCTCTGCGAGGACAAACCTGTCCTGACCTGTCCTGCCTGTGTGTCAGCGTGTGGCCCCTTCCTGTCACTTCTCAAGGGCACAAAAGTATTAACTCATCTCATCTCCTGCCCTCCCTGCAGTCTGGCATCAAGAAACAGCTAACAGCAACTTTGTGACCGGCATCGTGAGTAGTGAACTTTCTCCCCTTGACCTTGGGACCGGACTGCATCACTTCAGTTTACTCAACTGGAAAAGCAGGAGGGCAATGCCTCCGACTTTCTAGCTCTTTGTCCTCTCCGTGTGCCCTGTGTTTTCCCAATGACGGCCAGGCAGCTCCGAGAAGGGAGGCACGTGTCACAGACTCCCCCAGCATGGACTCCCCAGCCCTGCCCAGCCCAGGGCACGCACGAGACCCTCGAAGGCTGGCAGCACTGGGTGGCGGGCAGCAGGCAGAGCCCTGCTGTCCCCATCCAACTTCGGCCCCTCCGTCCCTGTTCCCAGAGGCCCCTGCTCCTGCGGGCTGGACCCCAGAATCCTGGCAGGAAGCAGGAAGTGGGAGCTGTGTCCACTCTGCTTGCGGTCAAGACCAGCAATCTAACTCTCAGGAGATGACAGTCGTTTCCAGAGCGTTTCTGTCCGTGGTTGGCCACCAGATGCCCTGTTGGTCAGCATGTGTGTGAGGTCTGGGGGGGTGCAGCTACCTGTCACATCTCCCCCACACCCCCCAGCTCCTCCTCATGAGGAAGGGCCTAGCCCCGGCAGGGCTCGAGTGGGCCGCCTCCCAGGCATAGCTGGTCACACCCAGCACAGGCCCGACTCTGCAGTGTCTGGAACTAGCCGAGGGAGCGCTAGTGATAGGCAGGCTCCATGGCCTCTGCTTCCTGCCCACGCTTGCCTCCCGCCAGCTGGGTGTGTGCCCTGGGACCTCCCTGAGTCAGGGCCCAGCACCTCCCTCAGGCCTGGCTTCCCCAGATCGTGCCAGCTCCCCGCCCCCTCCCCAGCTGACCTGTGTGTCCCACTCTCCCTGCACACCCACGTGTGCCTGGGCTGTGTGAGAGGGGCAGTCAACAGCGTAGGCCTTCCCCTTCTCGGGTGTTAACCCTTAGTACTGAACACGGGCCTTTTGGTGGCTGCTGTGTTAGTGGCTTTAACCCAGAAGGCAGGTCACCGGCAGGAACTCCAGGCACAGCGACGGCCAGCATGGGGTCAGGCCCAGAGGTGGGCACAGCGTTTATTTCTGAAGGGGCCCCTGGGGATCCCCGACTATCTCATCTCCACACGGGTGGACACACCAAGGGGGAGGCTACCTGCCTGACACTGACACCCAGGCTAGAACCCAAGGGCTCCTGGCCTTGCTCTCAGGTCCTTTCCTGGCTGGGTCCTACAGACCCTGAGGAGGGGCTGCCAGGCCTCGGAGGGTCCCTTCACCCCTGCAGCTCCCAGGAGACCCCCTCTCGGGGAGGGGGCCACATGTGCTGCTGAGCCCTGCGGTGAGGAAGGTCTCATCCCTCGTTCTTATAACACACCAGGCATAGGGCAGAAAGACTGGAGTAGAGAACCATGCGGCCCAGTCATCCACTGAGCTCCGGAAGTCAGGCACACAAGTAAATTAAGAACCACTCAACCAGCTCCGGAGAAGGCAATGGCACCCCACTCCAGTATCCTTGCCTGGTAAATCCGGTGGACGGAGGAGCCTGGTGGGCTGCAGTCCATGGGGTCGCTAGGAGTCGGACACGACTGAGTGACTTCACTTTCACTTTTCACTTTCATGCATTGGAGAAGGAAATGGCAGCCCACTCCATTGTTCTTGCCTGGAGAATCCCAGGGACGGGGGAGCCTGGTGGGCTGCCGTCTCTGGGGTTGCACAGAGTCGGACATGACTGAAGCAACTTATCAGCAGCAGCAGCAGCCAGCTCCAGGCCTATCTTTTGCTTCCCATGAAGGGGTCTGCCTCCCCTCCTTCCACACCACTGGGCGGGGGCGGGTGATGAGCTGGGGAGAGAGCGCCACCTGGTGGCCTAATAAGGAAAACCCCAAACAAACTCACAGGAATTGACTTCTTAAATGTTTTAAGTCCTTCATGTCACTTAATATCATTCCTGATGCTGGGCAAGATTGAAGGCGGGAGGAGAAGGGGACGACAGAGGATGAGATGGTTGAATGGCATCACCGACACAATGGACATGAGTTTGAGTAAGCTCTGGGAGTTGGTGATGGACAGGGAGGCCTGGCGTGCTGCAGTCCACGGGGTCGCAAAGAGTCGGACACGATTGAGCGACTGAACTGAACTGATATTCATATGTCTCACTGTGCTGAGCCTTGTTCCCAAAGAGGCCACACACACACACGAGTAAGAGGCAGGCAGAGTCCCCGAACACAGGAGGTGGCAAGACATGGCAGCCACTCCCCTCGGCTAACAAGCTCCTACCTGGGCTAGCCACCCACACGCCCGAGCCTGTTTCTTCAGGTGTAAAGTGAAAGTGCTCAGCTGACATAATTATCTGGGAAGTTTCTTCTAGATCTATAATTACACAACCTAAAACCGTAAAGTCGTGCACCAGGAAAGGCCTGGGATAATATGACTTTGCCTCTGTGGAGACTGTGGAAACCAGGACCTGACCGCAAGCCCTTGGTCCAGTGTAAGAGCCTGCTGTCCTGTGAACAGAACAGGCGTGGTTCCTGCCAGCTCCGAGACAGTCGATGTCCCAATTCTACAAAGACTGCTTTGTGCTCCGTCTTTAGTTCCCACCCAGACTTTCTATCCCACTGCCCAGGAGATTCTGGGACCTCTGAGAAATGGAAGATAGCTCCCCAACACCAGAAGCGAGAGGGATGTTGAGACCACAGACAGGCCTGGCCATGCAGCAGGGAACTGCTTGTGGACAGGTATGGTTATGCCGTGGAATCATAGCAAACTGTGCTGATGGCTCAGGGCCAAGAGCGTTTGGGGAACGTTAAGGAAAACGCTGAAAGCTTCCAGCCAGGAGCAGCCGAGCTGGGTCTGTGAGACAAGCTGAGCATAATCAAGTTCCCCTTCTTCACTCTGCCCAGCAGGAGAGCTTGCAGCTGCTGGGGCTCCAGTCTAAAGGAACCCTAACTCCAAGCCCCAACCCCACCCCAAGGTGGCTGCACAAACCCCTCCCTGGTGGGACAAGGTCTCCATTCTCCTGCACAGGCCCCTTAGGGGGTGACATACCGCCCCCCCCCCACCGCCCCCCAGCTGCCCAAGCCCAGGTGGCAATGGCGAAGCTGCTCTCATGCCCAGGGCTCCGGTCATTTCCCGGCACCTGCTGGGTGGAAGGGGCCTGCGAGGAGGTTTCCTGGGACCTGAGGAAGGGTCCAAGAATGCACCCTGAGTCCACCACCTTGGCAAGGTGTGGGTGGAACTTGCCAGAAACTAAGGGAACCGGTTCCTGGAGCCAGGTCTGAGCCCTGCCCACACCCCTGCCCCCTGCAGCTCTGTGACCGCCCCTCCCCGCCAGCATGCCCAGAGGCCAAGCCAGCCTCAGAGCAGCAGGAAGCTCTGTCTCCCAGCCCTCTGATGGACCTGGCTCCAGACAGCTCTTAAAAGACAGTCTCTCCAAACACCAGCCTGTCTGTGGCAGCCCATCTCTGGGGCACGGACCAGCCCTGTCTTTACTCTTGTTCTGCCATTTATAAAATGCTGATAACGATGCTGGTTTTCTCTGAATTCCCCAGATGTGAAAATGAGAGAGCATCTGGAGACAGACGTGCTATGCCTGTTCCCGCGGCTCTTCTCAGAGCAGGTCCTCAACACTGGCTTTTCGACCTACATTTGAGGACAAAAGACACAGTTGGCAAAGATCAGAAAAGTAACTCTATAGACTATGAAAGTTAGCAAGTGAAAAGGTTCTGAACTTGGGAACCAGTGCTCTTGGAGGGGCTGTGATCGGGTTGGGGGTGTGTGTGTGTGTGTGTCTACACTCTCTCTGGAAACCTAAGAAAAAATCAGCGTTACGAGTGTAAGTTTTTCTAGGGAGAGGACAGACTTTCCAACCACGGAACTCCAAAACTGTCCCTGCATAATACAATTTACATTTAAGCCAGAACACACTCAACCACAGGAAAATGGTAGGAGACCAAGAGCAACTGTGCCTTCAAAGCACCTTTGCTGGAAAGGATGTGCTTGCTGGCTGGGCCCCAGCAATCAGATCCCAATCCTCCGGCCCTGCCTGCCTGCCCACGGCTGTCCTCCCTGACCGCTGGGACTCAAGAAGACTGACAAACCCACTGACGTCCCTTCCAGGCACCTGGAGAACCGGTTCCCCTGGCTTCCCCTCCTGGAGGCAGCGGCTCCCTTCTGTACTTAACTCGGTGTCACAGGCTCTTAGTTCCCTATTGTACCCTGGGCTTGCTGGGTACGGAATTATTTTAAGATATAAGGAAAGCTATTTTTATTTTATCACCATCATTATCATTGCTGTAAAGGAAGACGAATCCAGGGTATTAAGCATGCCCTGGGAAAACCTTGACTTGGGACTCTGACAAACCATCTAGATGAATAAAAAGGGAGATCAGAAAGATACTCCCACTCCGCCATCAGGACCAAGCTCCCTGTTTTCTTCTTTCTTTTAAAAACATTTTTTTAAATGTCATCTGTGCTCCTTTTTCTTATTCATCTCATTTCTTATCTTCATCCAAGATAATTTAAAATGAGTAAATCTTGCCTGCAGTTTTGGCATGCAGAAATTCACTTTCATTTTCTTTTTTCCTTCCTTTATGGAAAAGAATTATGGCTCTCTTGAAATAAACGGTTTCCTCCTGGGGGCCTGAGAGAATACCTTTACCTTCGTATAGCCTATGCAGTCGGCTGGAAGCAGTCCAGCCTTTCGCCTTCCACCCTGACTCAGCTACGGGCCTGCTGTGTGGCCTGAGCTGCTCAGCTTCGTCATGGGCCGAAAGAGGAGCTAGATGAGGAGACCGGGAATCAAAGCCCTGGGAAGTCCTCACGTCATTCAGCGACTTTCCTACCAACAGTTCACCACGCATTCCCAGGGCCCCCTGCTGACAACTTCCACTTTCTGCAATTTTGAATAAATGCTTAGTGACTGATCAACATTCAGGGAGAGAGAAAGGTGGCCAGGGGAAAGGGCCAGTTCCAACTTGACACAAGTGCCCAGAGAGGCAGAAGGAGGCGCAACTATTAACAGTTTCTACACCGACACTGCTAATTGCACGCTTTCACAGGCAGGCACCACTCAGCTACGCACGGACGAACTTGCCTATCCCAGTCACCCTGTGCGGCAGGCTGCTAAGACTGTCCCCAGGTCAGACGAGGAAACTGAGCGCTGTCACTCAAGAGCTGGTGAGCAGACAGATCCTCCGTGCACCCTCTCGTGTGCTCGGGTGTGCTACCGCCAGGGCCCTGCTCCACCCCGGGTCCTCTGCCTCTCTCGGCCACTCTCTTTTGCCTTAATCCTGGGTAGCTCATCCTTGAGAGGGAACCAAAGGTGGTCAGTTCACTGAAGTCCTGGGAAATCTCACTTTAGCCAATCCGGCAGTGGTCAGAGTCTCCCATCCAACCTCTGCAGGGCCTGGCGTGGGTTCCATGTCCTAAATGACAGGGCACAGGGCCCACCGTCACATTTGTTCACCAGCCAGGCTGGTGAAGACGGTAGCACGGCAGCAAGCAGCTGCGGCAGGCTCCCTGCTACCACTCAGGCAGGCTCACTTGACGCCTGTTCCCGTTTCTACAGAAGTCACTCCCAGTCAGGCCTCCCTCTGCTCCTGTCGAGCCTCCCTGGGGAAGCTCCTTTCCCCAGGGCTTTTCAGAGGATCTGGGTTCTAGATGCTCCAGGGGTGTTCACTGGAGTCTTCCTGACGCTAACAGTGGGCTACTTCAGTGCATGGGACTCACCGACTCCACTCCTCCCCACTTATCTCCTATAATAACCAATACCGAGCACATGGTCAGTGCTTGAGGAGGGGCCTCATGTGCCAGGCTGGGCAGGGCCCCTGCCTGATCGCCTCCCCCAGGCGCAGTCACTGAGAGGTGGGGCTTACCTGTTAGTCTGGCAGACCCCGTGATAGGCCTCGATGGCATCTTCCTGATCCACGTGCTTCTCGCTGTTCGGCCAACTGGTTCGGGCATTGATGTTTGGCTCCTAGGAGATGCCCGATTAAGAGAGAAAGAACTCTGGTTATACGAATAACTGTCATGAAATGACTTCATACACAGAGGTGGAAAAAAAATGAGCCTTTGGGAAAAGATGAAGGCCCAGGAAGACTTCAGATAACAGGAGTTAATCCCTGGCAGGAATGAGATTTTAGAATCACATGGGGAGAGTCAGGGAGCAATAAGGCCTGGCTGTGAAAGACAGCGAGTGCAGAGCAGGGGGGGGCTGGTATGATGGGGTGGAGGGAGGCAAGATGTCCCTGGAGGAGAAAGCTCCCCGAATGCAGAGGACACAGCCGAAGTCTGTCGCGGTGTGACATCCCTCACAAATAGTGCTGCTCACACACCTGCCCCACCACACCCTAGGCCCACGCCCAGGGCAGCCCAGGCGGCCCCTGGCCCCTCCATTCCTGCTCCTCAATCTGTGCAGGAGGCAGAAACATTAGGAACAAATGCTGCATTTGACTTGTCACCCTGGGAGGCTAAGAGAGAGAGGAAAGACTTTCTCCACCTAGGTAACAAAGTAACAAGGGACAAGGCCTAAGGTGAAAAGGCAGGCAAGGGGAGCTGCTCAGGCTGTGGCCCAGGTGCGCTCTGCTTCTGCGCCTCGTTCCTTCTGAACGTGCTCCTATCGAGTATGAACGTGCTCCTATCGAGTAACTTCAGAGGATTCAAGAAGCTTCCAGCAAAGTCTCCCATGAAGTCATGCTGGGAGGACAGCAGGTAGCTTGCTCTACTTTTAGAGCCAACTCTAGAGTAAAAGACTCTGGTCTTGTAGGTTGAAGACCCTCCCGGGTGAAGACACCTAAGGAAAGCACCTCTCCCCGCACTGGCCCGCGGGCCCCTCCTCACCGAGCCCTTGCCCGCCAGGCGGCGCTGGTCGGCGCTCACGATCTGGGTCCGCAGGATGAGAACCTCCTCCTTGCGCACCTCCAGCTCCTCGTTGGCCACCCGGAGCTGGTTCAGCAGGAGGCTGTAGCTGTCGGGGGTGCCGGCGGCAGCCGGGCTGTGCTCCGAGGCTTGGTCGGCCACGGCTTTCCTCAGCTCGTTCAGCTCATTCTTCAGCTTCTTGTTCTCCGACTCCAGCTCCTGCCTCTGGGAGGCGGCCCAGCAACACCCCTGTCACTCCCTGGGGTCAGGGCACCCTTCCCAGGAGGGCTTCCTCCTCCACCACCTTCCTTGATCACCAGCCTTGCCCGCCTGGGAAGCTAACACTAACCTTCCCATTTTAATGTCGGGCCACAGAGAGGTTCTGACTATGTCAGCAAGAGGTCAAAGTCTGGGCCTGAACTTGAAACCACAACCCAGAGCTATTGGTACTAAGGATCCGACATGATACCCCTACTAGGGTCGCATGCCTCTAAGTGATTCAGCAGGGTTCGTATTTCTAGATGCATCCAGCTACAAAATCTTTCTTCATGGAAGCACTGGGTTAAAGTGTCCACGTGTTAACAGAGGACTTCCTGGAACCCTAATATGTTAATATATTTTTTGACTTTACAAAAGGTTATCCTAACCCTGGTGGCTCAGTCAGTAAAGAATCTGCCTGCAATGCAGGAGACCCGGGTTCGATCCCTGGATCTGGAAGATCCCCTGGAGAAGGAAATGGCAACCACTCCAGTATTTTTATCTGGGAAATTCACTGGACAGAGGAGCCTGGTGGGCTACACCCCATGGGGATCATGAGAGTCAGACACGACTTAGCGACTAAACCACAATGTCCTAAATTTATTTGTCTAGAGGGGCCTCTCTGCCCCCATCTTCAAAGGAGCATCACACGGACTGGTGTTTTGGAGAAGAGACCAAGAACATTGGTTTGGTCATACAGAAAGCCACCAACTGCCAGTGCTAGCAGAGAAAAAAATTGCCTATGTACAGAGTCAAGAATACTATTGAAACTCAATTTTGGAATGTATTTAAAATTTCAAGGCAAAATATTTAACTTTGTGTTTAAGATGAAGTCAGGCAATTTAAAGTCTGATAATTTTATATAAATTGCTGACAGGGTCCTGGAATACATGGAATTCAAAGTTTCCCAGAGAAAACCAAGAACATGGATAAGCGGGCATTGGTTGCACACTTGTTACAGAGCCATAGGATCACAGAGCTGGGAGATCACTGGGCATAACCCCTTTCTTTAATGAATGAGGAAACTGAGGGTGGAGCAGAGAAGGTGAATTCCGAGGCTGGTACAGGGTCCTTCCCACCACTCCACTGCCCACGTGGGCATTTCTCTGTCAACTCTCAGTAGTTTGTACCGGAACTGAATTTAACTGAAGGACACCTAGTTGGTGTCCACAGAGAACTGGAGAATTGTTTGGTGTGGAAAACTGGCAAATTTTGGGCCGGGGGTGGTGTATAGAGGGAAAATTTCCTATTAGCATATATAGTTTTGTGGAGGACATCTGTTAGTCGCTCAGTCGTGTCTGACTCTTTGCAACCCTGCCAGGCTCCTCTTATCCATGGGATTTTCTCCAGGCAAGAATACTGGAGTGGTAGCCATTCCTTTCTCCAGGGGATCTTCCTGACCCAGGAATAGAACCCAGGGCTCCTGCATGGCAGGCAGATTCTTTGCCATCTGAGCCACCATACAAATTTTCCCTCATTGAAGATGAAGAAACAAACGCAGGAAGAGGAAACCATGCTGATGGCCCCACTTAGAGCAGATGGGAGCTCAGGAGGCTTTGCTGCCGCCCAAGTCATCACCAGGCCTCCACAGGGGCAGTTCAAGGAAGCTTGTCTTCCAAGAATCTTACCTTCAGACTGTTGTAGGCTAGATCTGCATCCTGGTCCAAATCTGAGTCATTGCTTGGTTGGTCCGCCTGTGTGGATAACGAGGCAGAGAGGTGAGCATGGGCCACAGGCCGGCTGCTCCCCAGGAGGACCTCCCTCCACGGTCAGGAGGGGCTTGACCCTTCCTCGTGAACCCAGCACCCTCACCCTCCGTGTGTCCGTCTCCTTTCTGCCTCCAAAGTGCAGCTTCCTACCTTAGGTCACCACAGAGCTCTCCGTAAATAACCCCTCCCTGCCTGCCCACATCCCCTACATAACTTCATTCACATGATCTTCATGAGCACCTACAGGTTGAATACAAATCATACTGTTATGGGTTGAACCATGTCTGCTAAAAAGATACACTGAAGTCCTAACCCCTGGTGCCTGTGAATGTCATCCCCTTTGGAAACAGGCCCTTGCAGATGTGAGCAGGTCAAGATGAGGTCATTAGGATGGTCCCTAGTCGGATATGACTGGGGTCCTTATGAGGAGAAAAAAAGAAACCCACACAGGGAGGAGTGCCACGTGACCTTCTGAAGATGCGGGCAGAGACTGGGGTCATCTCCCAAGAGCCCTTAGGAAAGCACCGCTCTGCTGACCACTGAATTTTTGACTTCTGGGCTCAGAGCCATGAGAGGATAAATTCATGTTGTTTTCAGCCATCTAGTTTGTGGTACTTTGTTTCAGCAGCCCTACAAAACTAACACCATCAGACTTGCGTGCTTACTAAGAAGGTTAGCATAATAATTCTGTACTTATCACGAGGTTGACGAGCTCCTCTTCGGTTGTTTGGGGGATGTGTGTGCACATGAACCGTCTGTTTTCCCAGCTAAGTTACTGTGAGCACCTTGTAGAGAAGTCTGCTTCCTCCAGGTCCTTATAAGACCCTACGACAGGCAGTGAGCCAGCTGGCCCACGCAGAGCACCGTGGGTGCGGTCTGACATCACAGCTGCACCCCTGGGATTGTCGATGACAACCACAGGAATACTCGCCCATTAGGACTCAGCTGAGCCAATGACTCTTGGAATTGTCTGGCAGCTCTTGGACTTGACTTGTCCACTGAGAAGGGGTAGACAAACCTCCGTAA
Source organism: Bos indicus (assembly GCF_029378745.1). NCBI lineage: Eukaryota > Metazoa > Chordata > Mammalia > Artiodactyla > Bovidae > Bos > Bos indicus. The sequence goes on from NC_091783.1 coordinate 49,877,683, forward strand.
AGGGTTAACTGCTTGGGGTGATCTCAAGTAGTGGGTGACGGTCCATGAATGAGAGGGTTTAGGGAGTTAAACCTGACAGAACTTAATTAGATTATACATACTGCTGGCAGCCTGAAGTCCAGCTGTCGACAGAGGAGGTGTGTCCCAGGCTGGGAGGAAGGGGCTGGATCTGAGCCCCTCCTGCAGCCCCTTTGAGGTCAAGGACAGTGACACTGGTTCCACGGTTTCCAGCCTGTGACCTGGGAAAGCAGCTCTCCAGGGTCCCAGCCTCTGCTTCGTCTCCCAGCATCCCCAGGGGTGGGGCTGTGACCACTCAGGGTCAGCTTATGACTTGCTGCCCTGGGGAGAGGCCTGCACTGGTGTCCTAATGCAACAGGGGTTTGCCCCACATTGAGAGCTTTAGGTTCTTGGAAAGTGGAGATCATCTACGCAAAACCTGAAGTGCTGTATTAACATGGATTGGCAGTTATGTTTCTAAGTGGACAGCCCGCTGGAAACCCCCCGGTAGCCAGGCCGGAGGAGAGGGAGCAGGGGGGATGGGAAGTCAGACACACCGACTGCCTGTCCTAGAGGGTCCCCACCACGGCAGGCTCAATCGCACCCACGCTGATAGACTCCCTACTGTCTTCCCTGTCATTCCACATCCAGAGCCTGGCCTCTCTCTGGAGCTGAGCCTGGGGCCATACTGCTCCAGAATAAAGACCCAGGTGGCTCAGAATTCCTCCAGGGACCAAGGGCAGACCCCAGAACATGCTCTCAGAAAGTTCAGTTTCAGGATTTCTGCAGAGAGATCCCATACCCTCCCCTCCCTACTTCTGCCTTCTTTACTGAATTCTGGCAGAAACAAGGCCATTCTTCTTAAGCAGAGATGCTCATGCACATTCCAGGGCTCTGAGCCAAACCTGTGGTTCTAACTCTTGCTCAGTCATTATTTTTAAGGAGAGATATACCCTTTCTGAGCCTACCTGGTGGCTCAGAGGGTAAAGAGTCTGCCTGCAATGCAGGAGATCAGGTTGGATCCCTGGGTCGGGAAGATCCCCTGGAGAAGGGGATGGCCACCCTCTCCAGTATTCTTGCCTAGGAAATTCCATGGACAGAGAAGCCTGGGTGGTTACAGTCCATGGGGTTTCAAAGAGTCCTTGCCTGGGAGATTTCATGGACAGAGGAGCCTGGGTGGTTACAGGCCATGGGGTTGCAAAGAGTTGGACACGACTGAGCAATTAAATCACCACCACCACCATACCCACTTTCTCTGGTGTCAACACAAGCAGAAGTCTGAAAGCCAAGATTCTGAAGTTATCTGGCAGCCCTGGGGTGGGGAGCCTGCAGAATGAGCCAGCAGGGCCAGCCAAGCGGCCAGGAACTTCCAGGTCAGGCCTGGTTTGATGTCTGTGAGTTTTTCATCTATTTGATTCGTGCGTGCCTGTCAGGGCAGCTTCTCTCTTAATTGAATGAGTCATTTATAAACCTAATCCTTTCATTCTCCATTCTGCATCTAATCCACCTGAGAGATTTAAATCCATCAGCAAGATTTACCTCCCCAATTCCTGCTCAAGAAAAAGCCTAGGAATTTACCAGCAACACAGATCAGCGTCTGTATCATGCTTGATTAGAAAGGGGGTCGGATGGGGTAGGATGGGGGCGGGGCTGAGGATGCAGGGAGCAGGTCAAACCCCACAATGGACAATTAGGGCCTGAAAACAGACGCAAGGCCTTCCACAAACCCACTATGAGGTCAGCTAATGATGTGATCCTTGCAGGATGGCCTCGAGTCCCATCAGAAGTGGTCCTTACAGCAAGTGGCGCTTACCTCTGCATCACTGCTAACGGCAGTGGACTCTATTCCTACAGCACCAACCCATCTGTACTCAACCTGGCACTTACTAAAAATACCACCGGTGGTATTTTCATTTTTCATCTATGTTATATCTGGTCCTACTGAACTAGATTACACATCCCTCAAATTTACAGTCTAGTCAATCTGTGAATTTCTCTTTTGCTTGAATTTCCCTCATTTAATAAACGTTCAACACGTACAATGAGTCTGACACCAGCACAACGCTGAGCGCTGCACAGGTGCCCGGTAGGTCCATAGATGGAGCCATACATCTGGAGACACTAAGGTTTCAAGAAATATCTTTTCAAGACCCAAGATGTGGATGATAACTTAGATTGAGACGAAGGTACCTACGAAAGAAGGGTGACTGACTGCAAACTGGCCCTGCCCCTGACCCAATGGGGTTAAACTCAAGCCCACACTGGATTCCAGGTACAAAAGGCCATCGATTTTCTCAGATTTGACTTTTGCCTACACAGTCGACCCTTGAACCATCCTGGGTTTGTACTGCATGAGTCTTAATTTTGCGTGCTTTTCAATGGTAAATTCTTAGCAGGACATAATCGGTGATTGGTTGACTCCTCAGAGGTAGAACCACGGCTGACTAGAGTCACAGGTGAATTTGCAACTGTGCAGAGGGTCACCTGTATTTATACTCTAATCACACCCTGGTTCTCTTTGCAAGGGGGGGACAATGATACAGGTCTCCACTGGCTTCACTAGTGGAAATTCTCTGCCCTGGGGTTACTTGGGAAGTGGACTCCTGTCCGACTGGGGTGATGTGGGCACTGGCAGAGAAGACTCAATAGGTCACCAACACGAGATGAAGCGCTTCCCTGACACCCAGGCCCAGCACGACCCTGCGGGGTCACACCCGGCCCATGTGCCCTGGCAGGAGTGAGCAGGGTCATTTTGAGGCCAGCACCCTGGGAGCGTGCCCCTGCAGGCTTGCAGCCCCTTCACGCACCGGGACTCTCTTGCCGTCCTGCTGTTCTTTCTTCTCCAGCTGCACCTGCAGCTTCTTCCTCTCCTGCTCCAGCTCCCGCACCCTCTTCTGCAGCTTCAGGAAGACGGTCATGTCCATGGCTGCCTTCTCCAGGCCAATTTCCTTCCGGGGAAGACAGGAAGCAGGAAGAGAAGGTTTTAATAGCACGGATGCCTTAGGCAACACACATGTCCCTCATGTCAGCTGTCTGTCCTCCGTCTCCCTCCTAGACATCACCAATCCAGACTTCTGAGACAAAGCCAACACCACCCTCGTGGCATCCTCACATTAAAGCTGGTGCTCCAGGCTCACTCTCTGCCTGGATAACATCTGTGTCTCAGTCACCTGTATTGCTCCCGTGTGAGACACTTAAGATGACCGATCATACACTCCAGGAACAGATGGATAAAGACGCAGCCACTTTATTTGGAAGTTAAAAGAGCTCATTTCTAGACAATGGTCTCGAACCAGGGACACTGTAAAACCCAGGATGCAATGCGTTCTGATACAGGATCAGTGTGGTTGCTAATGACTATAAATGGGCTGTCAAACACCACGCGACTGCACCTCGAAACAAAACCATCACTTGTCCTGCCGGGCAACCCACTTATCCAACAGGCTCCACACCACCAATTCCCAGTAGGGTTCTTCCTTAAGATTCATGCCTGGGTTTGTCCTCAAGAGTTTGTCAAATGTGGGGGTGACAAACGGATATCTGCACAAGCATATCCACGTGGATTTTAGGGGGGGGGAATGGAAACATGTATACCTATGGCTGAGTCCCCTGGCTGTTAAGCTGGAACTATCACAACACTGTTTGTTAATTGGCTATACCCCAATACAAAATGAAAAGTTTTTTTTAGAAAGTATACGTGTGTACATATGGGACAACAAAACTTGGTTCATCACACTTAATGAATGCTTTGTGCTTATCCAGCACTGGGTGTACTGCTTGGCCAGTCCCAAGACCTAGCCTCAGCTTCCTTAAAGGACATAAATCCACTGATGGAAGTGCTTATGTCTGCATGTAAACTTGTCACACAAAGAAACACTTGGGTGGTGCATCTGGCGTTCAGGCTGACCAAAGCCTCTGAAAAAGGAGGAGATTGCAAAGCAAAATGAAGGGACTTAAGCCAGCATCTTCCATCAACTGATTACTGTCTAGCTTTTCATCAGACAAGCTTCATGCAGGCAGGGACCTCCTCTGGGTCAGTCCCTACTGTTTCTCTAGTGTTTGGCACAGGGACGTCTCAAAGTACATTTGTTTTTTTGTTTTTCATTTGTCACGTTTGTTTTCATCTCTTCCACATCTATCTCCACGTCCTACATAAAGTTTTACATGCTTGTCATTTTCTGCTTTTCAAATGCCAGAGGAAAAATCATGTGTCTACGTACCTTTGATAAAATTACACACAGACTATAAAGACCATCGAGTGATTCTAAGAGGCCATTACTGACAAAGATACAGTCATTCCGCAAATATCTATAGTTTGAAATATTTGTTGCTGTTCTCAGAGTTTTATCCAGCTGCTAAGTCAGGAAGGAACATTTTCTTGTATATCTGTTGATATGACTATGTGCACCGTGACAGTAAGTGGGGATGCTAATTTACATGTTTTAATAACTTAGCTCCTCCAGCTATTTCACCTCTCTGCAGTAGGTCCTCAGTTTTGCAAGAGGAATCAGGGATCTTCCTTTATGTAGAGTGGGAACAATAACTTGTTGCCTTGCGCAGTAAATAACAACTCCAGAGAGCTGATAAGAGAGTCAAGAAGTCCACCACAGTCCGAGCGGCCCTTCTGTCAGAAATGAGCCGTAGGCACTGTGGTTGCCAGCCTTGGGGGCTCCACGCAGGGCACCAACCCCGCCCTGCCCCAGGGCGCAGAGACCAGCCGAGAGCCTGCCTTCCTCACCTCCACCTGCTGGAGGGTGTCCTCTGTGTCTCCCACCTCAGACGTGGAGATGGACGGGTAATTGGAGTCAGATTCTAAGCTGCTTTGGTTTGACGGGTTCCTCCGGTGGCCTGGGGTTTGCTGTTCAGGGAGAGAAATGTGAAAACTCAAAATGAACTAATGTTAATAAGAGCTATCATTTTCCAAGTAACGGCAGACCCTAGAGTAGACTTCCGCCTCACTTGTCAACAAGAATAGGTACCACTGATTCTTGGAATGATGGCTAAATAGAGCTGTTCCAATAAGAAATTTCACCTACAGTTCTTCCATCCAGCCAGCCAAGCAACAGAGTGACACCTCGAGGAGAACACAGCCCCACAGCGGGACTGCGTTCCCTCAGTGCAAACTCCCAACTCTTGGGCAGATTTTTTCTGAAACGACCCTTAACCCCATCGCCCTGAAGTGCACACAGTCCTGTTGTCAGCCTCCCTCTTGAGGAGAAGGCTTCAGTCCAGCCCGTCGCGGCCCATGCTTCAACCTGCGTGCCACTGATCTTGGTTTTTCAAAATAGTAAGCATATTAGAAATAGAGCTTACCATTTATACTGTTCACTTAAAAATAACTTTTTCCCCCTTTGCATCTGATTTGCCTTTGAGAGTCAAAGTGATCTTGGTGGGAAAATTTTAGATCTCTATATATGTTCCTATTCAGCTTCTCTTCCTGGTTTCTATGCAATTAACTTAGTCTTGTTTGTGCATTTCGAGAGGGAACAGTTACATGGGATAAAAAAGAATGGCAAATCTTGAAATATGAAAATGCGCCTATGTATTCACATGCGCGTTGAGGATTAGGACAAACCATCAGGTTCTTGAGGGCCTGCCCGCAGTGTGCGCTTCCCACACCCTTCCCGCTCTCACACAGGGGCTTTTCCAGAACAGAAATAAGAAAGGGGATACATTCATGCAGGCAGAATTTCCCTTCAAGTCCTGAAATCTTCATAAGCCCCCAAAGCTGGAAAAGCAGCTGCCCTTGGGAACGACTCATCACCCAGCCGCTTGCTTGTGTGAGAACCACCCACGGGTGGGGTGAGGACTCTGGGGTGGGGTGGGGGGCGGGTAGCGGGGACACCGATCCAGGGCACTGCCATGCAGAGAGCCGTGCTGGGTGAGGAAAAGGGCACAGAGCCGGTGGGTGGGCATCGGGACTGCCCTCCTTGCCTTTAGGATGGTCATCTCATCCCGAAGGTTGTCGTATCTCTGCTCCAGCCGGGAATACTCCTTCACGAGGTTCTGATAACGGGAGCGCTCCTCCTCCAGCTCCTTCTTCATCATGAGGTTTTCCTTGACAGAGTTCTGGGCAAACTCATCTGGAAAGCAAGCGCCCGCAGCCACAGCGCTGCGTCAGTGTGGCTGTCCCTCACGTCCGCTCATTCGGAGACAAGTGACTAACCGCCAGTTAAAAGGCCGCCCACAACAAGCTCATGACACAGATACTAGGCGAGTCTATTCAACGACCTCCCCGACAGCAGAGCCCAGGGCAGCGTGGACCCGGCTCCAGTCCAGAAGGGAAGAAGGCCCCTCTCACCCCCAGGGGCCAGGGAGAGAAGCCGCCTCGCACACCACATCTCCCTCGGTTACTGCGCCTGCCCCTCCCTCGAGACAGCGGTCACAGCAACGGAGGACCCAGCGCGCCTCCCTATTCCTGGCCGCTCAGGTGCCTGGTGTGCAGAGGGATTAAAGGAGGCTCCAGGAGACCAGGCCGCAGGTTATGTTAGGGGAAGGAGGGAATGTGGATGGGCTTTTCTCCCACCCACACTTGCGATTCGAATCAGTGGAAAAGAGACAATTTTTAAAGGGAAATTTAGAACTATTAAACGTTTTCAACAGGAGCCTGCTGGGCAGGTCTGTGCACTCGCATAGTCCAGTGGAGGAGCTGGGACGGGAGGGGAGCCACCTGCTGGAGGCCGCACTGAGTCACGGGAGAACTGGGGTCTGCACGCCCTGCTCCTCTTTGATCAGGCATCGTACAGGAGCTGACAGCAGCCCAGGTCGTGCATGTTCGAGAGAGGGGACCTGATCTGGCTCGCAACCCCCTCTCCAGCAAACACTGACAGGTGACCCACTGGGGAGAAGAAACCACAGCAGGTACGGTGGATGCTAAACTTGAAAATAGCAATAATGACGGTTCCTAAGGGCTCACGACAGGTCAAGCATCATCCTAAGTAGGTCACAGGCTTATGCCCATTTTGCAGATGAAGAAACTGAGGACTGCAGTCACCGAGGGACTCGCTCAAGGTCACGCTGATGCTAGCACACTGCATCGTCACTCTTGGAGCGCACGGTCTCCCCAACTCAGATCTCATGCATTATTCGTCTATTATGTGTGCGTCTCACTGCATGATACCTCCTGAAACTAAATTCGGCAGCAGGATCTTAAAAATCACCCTTCTTTTTCAGCTTCCTTTTGTTAGAACCCTTTCCCCACTGTGGCACCCAGACCAACTGCACGCCTGGTGGAAATCTCAGGGGGAAGTCAGTCTGGAAAAGAAATTCCAATCCAAAATGAAAAATCCAGCGCTTGGCACCTACCTTTAGACTGGCACAGGATCTGGTTGTTAAGCTGCTCCTTCTCATTTTTCAAGAGTGCATTTTCTTGTTCCAGGTCTGCAACTCGCTGAAAAAGAGCAGCGGGGAAAAATGTTTGCCTGTGATGCTGGGCTGAGGAAAGGCTCCTTCTGTGGGGTTTGAACTTCAGCTGGTTATGTTGAAATGTTCTTTTTTTTTTTTTTTTTTTAACTTAAGAAAACTGAATCAGCCAGAGTAGCTTTCATTTGGAGATTAAAATTGTACACTGAAAGAAAAATCCCATTAAAACAAGACAGATGAGTTCACTGCTGCTTATGGTTTTCCAATGCCCACAAAACCTCCTGAAAAGCTTACACAAAGCTCATATGCTGTGTGCAGTAACTTACAGTGATAACTGGCCTCCTTGCGTTTAGTTCCATGACTCGGTAAATTCTGAGCTCTCCAATCTGAGTCTCAGGAAAGCCTGATGCCAACAATGAAGCCCTATCTCTGATCTTTATTCCTCCTTGCCCATGTCAGTCTCCCTGGACCAGCACAGCCCAGATGCTGGGGAAGGGAAAGAGACGTGCTGTAGACTTTCAACTATGCTGTATGAACTATATTCAATGAAGCTGTTACTTTACCAAGTATGATGCAAAGTGCTAGCTGTGGCAAAAGATTTTTAGAAATGAGTGTAAGGCAGGCTGGTTTTGGTCTGAGTGACGAGCATCCCTGCAGACTGTGCTGAATGGCACCATGAACAACCTCACTCCCTTTGGTTCAAGAAATCAGTTCTGGCTATCTTTGCTACATCTTATGACCTCCTTGGGGGAGGATTCTTCCCAACCTGTGTAGGAAGAGCCTCAAAATGCCTTCCTTGGTCAGTAACAGAACATGTCATAACTGGCCTGTGCACAGAGACTTGATGGGGACCTCCTGAATCGCTGCCTGGGACACTGTAGCACAGAATCCAGGTGGAGAGACGGCCACTCAGATCCTGGAGGACCCACCTGCACGCCCTTCAAGCTCTGTTAGACCCCCGTGGCAGTAAAAGCAGGAAAGGAGGCCTCAAGGATGCTGGCTACAGGACAGAAGCCTTGGAGAAGTCGGAGTTTCAACTGGCTATGTTTCAATGCCCTTTTCCCTTCCTCCAGGCTTTAAAGGAAAACTTAAGGTACCAGGAGGTGAGTTAAGATAACTGCTGCCCCACCCTCAACATCACATAGACAGGGTCAGGAGAGACTTTCCACAAGGCTGGAGCCCAGGAGCGAGGTCCGTGGTTTTCCCCTTAGGAACTCAGAAGGCAGCATGACTCCCTTGTTGAGAATCACCACCGCCAAGTGAGTCAGGAGGAGAAGGTCACCAGGAATGGCACCGACGGGCAGGAGGAGCAGGCTGTCTGGACCAGGCCTGGATCTGGGCTCTCCCAGGCGGCCGGGGGATGGGCTGTCTATAGACAGGAGAGCAGCTGGTGCAGCAGGGTGGGAGGCCTGGCCTGGGAATCCTAGCCGGTCTGTGTGGTAGTGTTTACATGCGGTTCAGGCAGGGGGCTGAGAAAAGACAAAGTTGGGTGGGTGGAGGGAGTGAGAACCAGGCTGGAAAGACTTTTCCTCTGTTCTCAGGGTGGAGAGGCCCTGAGCAGGGCCCACCTTCTGTACACCCTCCAGCGGCTGCCTGAGCATCTCTGTGTTCCTCCTGTCAAGCTTGCTCGCCCTGCTCTCCCCTGGATAACTTCTTCTCATGGTTTAGTTCTCCACGGCCACTCTTCCAGAAGTCTTCCTGCCCTGCAGGTGTGGGTGGGGCCTGTGCTCACTGTGTGGCTCTTCCAGGGCCCACCTGTCTCTGTAGAGCCCCGCTCACCCCCAACTCCCCCTGGCAGAGGCTTGGCTTCGTTGTCACCTGCTTGGCCTGGACCAGAGGCCTCAGTGAGGACCTAGGGGCCACAAGCCATGCTGCCACGTCATCGGAACCTGGCCTGGGCCAGCATTCAGCACTGGTTGAAGGAATGAGGAGCCCTGTGGATCCAGTAAAGGAGCTCAAGCTTTCCCAATGCAAAAACCCAGATTCCATTAAAGGGTTTTTTGGTTTTAAAAATGTATTTATGATTGACTAAAACCTCTAGAATACATGAGCTTGTTTAACTGAATAATTCAATTCAGGAGGCACATACACTACTGGAAAAAAGGTTCTTCAAATTCATCTAATTTGCTGTTATTAGATGCAGTTTACCACGCAATGATCTCATGTGTGCCTTTAAATTAGCTTGGCAAATAATCAAAATAGCTTTCCCTTTTCTTGATGTACAAGTCAAACGGAAATCCACCAACAAAAGAAACCACGTGGAGTGAACCTCTACAAATAATGCCCAGGGTTCAGCTGGAGTGAGGCTCCACCTGGTGCCATGGTCAGGAGGGCAGGACTCCAGCCCCCCTTGAAGGCGCAAGACTGCAACCCCTGAGCCAGCGTCCCCAGGAGGTGGGTGTTCAGAGCAGGCTGTAAAGTAATCAGACTTCCCACAGAGCTAGACTCTGCTTCCCCTCAACAGCCCTCAGAACGTGCAGGCAGCTCAAAGAGCAGGTGATCACCTGAGACGCTTCCATGACCCCTCACCACCCTCATCCCCATCCTCTGAGCATCCTACAGGCAGGCAAGGACCTTCTGAAATGGAACGTGTCACCTGCCTGGTACAGAGGGCACGTGCCATCACCATGAGGTTGGGCCTGAAACCTCCACTTGCCTGAATGCAGCCTGAGATCATGAAGCCTCATTGCAACCACCTGCGATCTACAATCTCAGCCAAAACTCTGGTTGGGGAGGGTCACACTTATAAGCATGTACCCACTAAAAATTTCTGTTGTGCATAAGCCTCATTTTTTTCCTCCATCTCCCTCGCTGATTCCAGAAGGTAGGCCTCTGATGAACTCAGCTTTGTTATTCTAAACCATTCATCAAAGTGGCACTGGGGAGTTTTGCTTTTCTTCCTGGTAGGAGCAGTTCTGGAAGTGGGCCCATGCCTCCTGCTCCACATCCCAGGAGGGCAGAGAGTGCTTCCCCAATCACATCTCCCCACGTGCTGGCCACCCCCAGTCTCCCCAGCCAACTAGCAGACGGAGAGTTGCTGGCAACGTGAGGGTGACAAGCGTCTGCAGCCAAGTGGCTTTCCTTTTGTTGGCAGGGATGCATGCTGCAGTGAGAGACACTTAGCAACACAGAATTGAGCAGGTGTGCTCTCCTCAGCATGAGAAATAATGAAGCAGCATGCTCACCAGGTTTGGGGCCTCATTAAGCATCAAGCAGCAGTTCCTTTTCTTTCTTCTTCTTCTTTTTTTTTTTTCTTTTTTTTTTGTGGAGGGGGTCTTTTAACTCTTTCCAGGAAATATTACTAGGAGTGTTCTTACCTCTAACAGGTTTTTTGGGACAGATCATGGGAACCAACATTGATATAAATCCTGTTACCATGAGGCTAATTTAGCCCCTGGTAAATTAAATGAAACACATGCCTTAGCTCAGTAACTGCCTTTACTAGTTAAAATCTTTGGGGATACAAATGTAGCTCTGGTTTTTGGTTTTGTTTTGTCTTTCCTTATTTTTTCAAAAGTCAAAGCTATGGCTTTTCCAGTAGTCATGTATGGATGTAAGAGCTGGACCATAAAGAAGGCTGAGTGCCAAAGAATTGATGTTATCAAACCGTGGTGCTGGAGAAGACTCTTGAGAGTCCCTTGGACTGCAAGGAGTCAAATCAGTCAATCCTAAAGAAAATCAACCCTAAAGATTTATTGGAAGGCCTGATGCTGAAGCTCCAATACTTTGGCCACCTAATGCAAAGAGCCAACTCGTTGGAAAAGACCCTGATGCTGGGAGGGATTGAGGTCAGGAGGAGAAGGGAGCGAAAGACGTTGAGATGGTTGGATGATATCACCGACTCAATGGACATGAATTTGAGCAAACTCCAGGAGATAGTGAAGGACAGGGAAGCCTGTGTGCTGCAGTCCATGGGGTCTCAAAGAGTCAGACACGACTTAGCAACTGAACAACAATACATTTTTTCAAATTGGACATTTGCACTGTTGCTGCTGCTGCTAACAGAGAAGGCAATGGCAACCCACTCCAGTACATCTGCACTGCAAAAAGAGCCAAATGCAAGTTTTCTGGTAGAAAACCATGGGACAAGTGGATTGGAGGATGCTCTTCTGCCCCCGGAATCTGTGTCCTCTGTCCTCCTGGCTGTGTTCCTACCATCTCACACGAAGGTCCACAGCACGAAGGTGGCCCACAGCAGGGATAACACTTCTAATTCTGCAAAGTTCTGGAGGGGCTGCTGGCCTACTCACCGAGAAGAAGGTAAATGGACCTGAGCAGAGAGGAGGAGGAGGCAGAAAGTGCACAAGGGGCCGTGCAGAAGCACAGCGTGAGCTCACCTGGGACTCGCGCTTGCGCTGGGCTCCTACACAGAGAAAGGAGGCCAAGGGTGGGCTCTCGCACTGCCACAGGGAGGGGGAGTGACTGTCCCATCCTTACAAGAGCCCCAGAGAGGGGCTCGGCAGAGCGCGGACCCCTGGCCCAGCATCACAGGTGCGCCTCTGCCACTCAGCACCCACTGTGCCAAGACGTGGGACCAGGAGCGAGGGTGGGGTCCAGGGATACTAAGGCGGAGCCGCTGCCCCCCACCCAGTCTCAGGCTGGCGGAGGGAACAGGAGCTAACAGTCACTGGGCTCGCACTAGGTCACAGGCGTCATTATCAGCTTCCTTAATACCCGTGAGGTGGGTGCCATCGTCATCGGCTTTTAAGGAAACCAAGGCACAGAAAAGTTAGCGAGCTGGCTGAAGGTCACACAGCCAGACGGGGGTACCGCAGGCTGTGATGCTGAGCCAACCGGGTCCCAGTTCTTTGGGCCTAGGCCACGTGCATCCCAACAGGTCAGGGGCTGACATCTGAAGGACAGTGATGGCCACAGCCTGGAGCAGGCCCCAGAGACCTGGTTCCGACAGCAGAGCTTCAGGAAGGAGTTTGGGGCGGCAGGGACCGACGGCCTCAGACAGACTCGCTCACCTCTCTGGAGGGTTCACAGCCAGTGCTGCCTTCAAGGTCAGAAGATCCTTCCTCTTCTGACCTCACCACCTTTCTCCTTGCTTTCTCCATCTCAGCCTGATGGCCTCCAGATGGGGCCTTGATCCCACCTAACCTGCTCCCATCTCGGGGCCAGTGGATGTACCATATCACCTGCTCCCCAGAAGTCCTCACGGCTCACTCCTCGCCTCACTCGGGTGTCTTTTCAGAGGGCGTCTCTGGCCATCATGAATGAAACAACCTCCCTTGCCCACCTGGCTCCCTCTGGATCCCTGTCCTCTGCTTTATTTCTCTTTACAGCCCACGTGGGATAATTTGTGTCTGATTCCTGTCTGTGCATTCTCCAATAACCCCCAAATATTTAAGCACCATAAAAATGAGAAGGACTTTTAAAATCGCTTACTTTTGCCCCAGGGTACGGAACAGGGCCTAACAGATACACTCACTAAATAACAAGAGGATGAATGAAGGGCTGTGAGCGCTGAGAAAGGCTGCAGTGAGATGATATCCTTCCATGAAGCAGCGTGGCATCCTCTTAGAAACCATCAGCCTCTCTGGAAGCATACCGATAGCACAGTTCTGAGTCTTAATGAGCCAAAGAAGTCCTGCACCTTTTGCGGGAAGACCCGAAACACTCCACTGTGAGAACCCTACCTCCTGCAAAGGCAGATCTATTTACTTGTATTTGGAAAACCCCAAAGCCTTTACATGGGAACTACCCAAGGTCAATACCAGCTGGTGGTGTGGTGACTGATGACACGATACAACCCAGAACCCCACTGCACCAGCCTGAATACTCAAGGCCTGGGGGCTCACAAATATCAGGGCCCCTTGCTCAGAGCCAGGGATCTGGCTGTGGGCTGCTCGTCACCCACCCACAACCCTGCACCAAGCCAGGTCGTGCTGGCCTCACTGCGGAGCAGATTCTGGACAATGAGCCGTGGCCTCTGTGTCAACGGCAGGCCTGGGAGTCATGTTTCCTTCATCAAGGACACGAAACAGCACAGCTGCACATGTCAGTCAGCATAGGGATCACTGACGGCTTTAAGAACAAACAAAACACACGTCCCACAGGCTAAAAGGAAAGAAGCTGCACGCTGAGATGCAGACCACTCTGGGGAGAGGCCAGGACAACAGGTCCTTTTAATAGAACAGCTGTCAACTAACACCTATGGCTGGATGGGGCGGCAGGAATGCCCAGGCTCTGCACTGAATTCCTGCCCCCAGGGGGTCCTGGCCTCCCACAGCCCAAGGCAGCCTGGCTATGTGGGCTGATGATGAGAATCCTGTCAGGGGTGTAGAGCCTCAAGTTTTCCAGGATGCCAGTTCCAATATAGCACTTGCTGACAGAAACATCAAATCCATTAATTAAACTTCTGCCAGCAGCCAGCTCCCTCCCTGATTTATCCGTGTCATCAATCTTGTTCAGCGAGGAGCAGGCTGGTGGATAAGCCGGAGAAGAAACCAATTGTCTGATTATGTAGTGTTTGTTAAGATTGGACAAGGGGCCTTCAATAAATATTAAACCCTGACTCAGCAGAGAAGAACCAGAGGGGGACAGAGCCAGCCTGCACCTGCCCATGCCCACAGCCGCCAGAATAAATGTCTGGAAGATGTTAGAGAAAGAGGCAAACGTGCTTCCACTTGTTCTCCTCCTGGGGCTTCCCAGGTGGCACCAGTGGTAAAGAATCAGCCAGCCCACGCAGGAGACATAAGAGACGCTAGTTCGATCCCTGGGTCAGAAAGATCCCCTGGAGGAGGGCATGGCAACCCACTGCAGTATTCTTGCCTGGAGAATCTCATGGACAGAGAAGCCTGGCGGGTTACAATGCATACGGTTGCACAGAGCTGGACAGGACTGAAGCGACTCAGCACGCCTGCAAGCATGTTCTCCTCCTGGAGAAAGGCGGACTTCACACTTTATGTGCCCAGTTTAGGATATGCTTGTGTTTGGAGTCGGGAAGGTGCTTTTCTTGTTCTGCCTCTGTGCCTGCTATTCCTTTTCAATGTCCTTGAATTTCTTTTTCCTTGCCAGGACCAAGATCTTATTGTATTTAAGACCCAGGTCAAGACTTCAATAAAAACATTTTTTTCAAATGCGAGTAGGAGGGAGCCCATTTCCTTATTTGGCTTTATGGAGGAAGACCGGGATATTATCAACCCTTAGGCTCCTTTGGATGGAGATGTGGATATTTTAAAAGTGCTCTGAGTCCCTAATCCCATTGTCCCAGGAGAAGCAGGGAAGGAGCCTGGGGAGTCAATGAGTCAAGTGCTCTCCATGGAGGCGAAGACAGGAGACCCTGGTTTTGTGATCTGCTGGGTTAACACCATCTTGTGTGACTGGCACCCACATGCAGAGAACCCGCTTTTCTTTTTCTCCTAGGATCACCAGTCTCAAGCCTCAAACTTGGTCTCTTTTCTCTGGCTTTGGATTTTACCTTCTTGTCTTTTATTCACATACAAGGGTTACTGACTATCTGTTCTCAAGGATCCATAAACCACAGTTTGGAATTTCATGTTTTATAGGTTACAGGCTTGTGTTAATAGCTACATTTTAATAGGACTTTCCTTAAGCATGTGCTTTACCCTGAAGAATGAAGTTCATTCCGATAGGGACAGAATGAAGGGACAAAATAGGTGACTCAATAGTTTACCTCACTAGGGGATTTTAAGTAGAAAAATATGGGAAACTCCTGTAAGTTAATGATTACTCGAGAAAGCAGGCTTGCTTAAACACAAAACCAGGCAACAGAAGCACGGGACGTGCCCTCAATGACAAAACAGTGGTGGCACGAGACCCACATCCTGCCCAGGGAGCTCAGTAAGTTAATGACCTCCAAAACAGCTCTGGGCACACAAGAACAATCATTTATGGGAAGGTGACTTTTCAAAATGAAAAACCCTCAGTGCACTGAGACCTGAAAATATTTTTCTAAAGTGCTCAGACAGCCCCAGCCAGCAATGCCAAAGAAGCTGGGGCTTAACGGCTCCACGAAGACCTGTAAGACCTTGCAGAACCAACACAAAGAAGATGTTCTCTTCATCACAGGGACGGTAATGCAAAAGTAGGAAGCCAAGAAATACCTAGAGTAACAGGCCTTGGAGTACAAAATAAAGCACAGAAAAGGCCAACAGAGTTTTGCCAAGAGAACGCACTGGTCACAGCAAAAACCCTCTTTCAACAACATAAGAGATGACTCTACACATGGACATCACCAGATGGTCAATATTGAAATCAGATTGATTATATTCTTTGCACCCAAAGATGGAGAAGCTCTATACAGTCAGCAAAAGCCAGAGCAGGAGCTGACTGTGGCTTAGATCATGAACTCCTTATTGCAAAATTAAGACTTAAACTGAAGGAAGTAGGGAAAACTATTAGGCCATTTAGGTATGACCTAAATCAAATCCATCATGATTATATAGTGGAGGTGACGAATAGATTCAAAGAATTAGATCTGATAGAGTGCCTGAAGAACTATGGATGGAGGTTCGTAACATACAGGAGGCGGTGATCAAGACCATCCCCCAAGAAAAAGAAATGCAAAAAAGGCAAAATAGTGTCTGAGGAGGCCTTACAAATAGCTGAGAAAAGAAGAGAAGCTAAAGGCAAAGAGAAAAAGGAAAGGTACATTCATCTGAATGCAGAGTTCCAAAGAATAGCAAGGAGAGATAGGAAACCTTCCTAAGTGAACAATGCAAAGAAATAGAGGAAAACAACAGAATGGGAAAGACCAGAGATCTCTTCAAGAAAATTAGAGATACCAAGGGAACATTTCATACAAAGATGGGCACATTAAAGGGCAGAAATGTTATGGACCTAACAGAAGCAGAAGATATTGAGAAGAGGTGGCAAGAATACACAGAAGAACTACACAAAAAAGATCTTAATGACCTGGATAATCACAATGGTGTGATCAATCACCTAGAGCCAGACATCCTGGAATGTGAAGTCAAGTGGGCCTTAGAAAGCATCACTACGAACAAAGCTAGTGGAGGTGATGGAATTCCAGCTGAGCTATTTCAAATCCTAAAAGATGATGCTGTGAAAGTGCTGCACTCAATATGCCAGCAAATTTGGAAAACTCAGCAGTGGCCACAGGACTGGAAAGGTCAGTTTCATTACAATCCCAAAGAAGAGGAATGCCAAGGAATATTTACACTACTGCACAAGTGCACTCATTTCACACGCTGGCAAGCTCATGCTCAAAATCCTTCACAGTAGGTTTCAACAGTACGTGAACTGAGAACTTTCAGATGTTCAAGGATTTAGAGGAACCAGAGATCAAACTGCCAGAATCTGTTGGACCATAGAAAAGGCAAGAGAATTCCAGAAAAGCACCTACTTCTTCTTCATTAACTACACGAAAGCCTTTGACTATGTGGATCACAAAAAAACTTTGGAAAATTCTTAAAGAGATGGGAATACCAGACCATGTTACCTGCCTCTTGAGAAAACTATGCAGGTCAAGAAGCAACAGTTAGACCTGGACATGAAACAATGAACTGGTTCTAAACTGGGAAAGGAGTACATCAAGGCTGCATATTGTCATGCTGCTTATTTAACTTATATGCAGAGTACATCATGCAAAATGCTGGGCTAGATGAAACTCAAGCTGGAATCAAGATTGCCAGGAGACATGTCAATAACCTCAGATATGCAGATGACACCATCCTCATGGCAGACAGTGAAGAAGACCTAAAGAGTCTCTTGATTAAGGTGAAGGAAAAGAGTGAAAAAGTTGGCTTAAAACTCGACATTCAGAAAAACTAAGATCATGGCATCTGGTCCTATCATTTCAGGGCAAATAGATGGGGAAACAATGGAAATAGTGAGAGACTTTATTTTCTTGAGCTCCAAAATCAGTGCAGATGGTGACTGAAGCCATGAAATTAAAAGACACTTGCTCCTTTGAAGAAAAGCTATGACAAACCTAGACAGTGTATTAAAAAGCAGAAACATTACTTTGCCAACAAAGGTTCATCTAGTCAAAGCTATGGTTTTTCCAGTAGTCATGTGTGGATGTGAGAGTTGGACCACAAAGAAGACTGAGTGCTAAAGAATTGATGCTTTCAAAGTGTGGTGCTAGAGAAGACTCTTGAGAGTCCCTTGGACAGCAAGGAGATCAAACCAGTTAATCCTAAAGGAAATCAACCCTGAATATTCATTGAAATGCCTGATGCTGAAGCTCCAATACTTTGGCCACCTGATGCAAAGAATCAACTCATTGGAAAAGACCCTGATGCTGGGAAGGATTGAGAGCACAAGGAGAAGAGGGTGACAGAGGATGAGATGGTCAGACTGCATCATCAACATGAGTTTAGTCAAGCCCCGGAGATAGTGAAGGACAGGGAGGCCTGGCATGCTGCGATTCATGGGGTCGCAAAGAGTCGGACACGACTGAGCGACTGAACTGAACTGAAACCAACTTTTCTTCTTTTTTTTTAAACAGATGAGTGAACTAAGGTCAGAGAAATTTCCTGTGAGCATTTAGTAATGGCCATGCAGGGGTGAGAATCCAAAACTCCAGTGTCTATTTCAGGACCATTCCTGTGAAAGCATTCTGCTTGCCCCAATTTTTAAATACTTAGAATTATTATTTCAACATTAGAAACACTGAGTCCTTCCCACACAAATTCTCAACCCATTGTGACTCTCCAGTGATGGACAGGAACTAAGCACATGGGCCCTGCCGTAGAGATGGCATGGGACACTGAGGCTGTGGAAGGCTCCGGAGGGGCACGTGGGACTTCCCTGGTTTGGACAGCTATCTCAGGAATGGAGAAGGGACTCTTTGCATCCTGACATTCGAGATGGGGGCAAGGGCCCAATCCCAGAAGTTACATTTTATGGAATGGAGAGTAAACCTACAGAGCACGCCAGCCAGAGTAGATGAGCCAGGCTGAACCGATCAATACTTAAACTTTAGGCAAATTCCCCAAAGCACTATGGTAATGGGGAGGGATGCCTAGGTGTTTTGTTGTTTAGTCGCTAAGTCGTGTCTGACTCTTCTGTGACCCCATGGACTGTAACCCACCAGGCTCCTCTGTCCCATGGGATTTCCCAGACAAGAATACTGGAGTGAGTAGCCATGCCCTTCTCCAGAGGATCTTCCCGATCCAGGGATCAAACTTAGGTCTCCAGCATTGGCAGGTGGATTCTTTACCACTGAGCCACTGGGGAAGCCCAGGGGATGCCATGAGATTGCCCCTAATCCCTGCAGGCAATAAAGGCCACTACCTCTAAACCGATTCTCTTGCCAACAAGGACTGAGGCCACAGAGCTGCTTCAGTGGCTAACTCTAGGCTATAAGGGACATGCCCAAAGGCACATGTGTGTAACCTTTCAGGGGATTCCATCGTGTCCCACTAAGGGCAGAGACTCAATCAACACTCGCCAGGTGAATGGACACGTGCTTGTGTGGGTTCCCCCAACGCAGGGGCACTTTACATCTAAACGCAGAGGGATGGTCAGTCTTGGGCACAAGCCCCAGGAAAGTCCATGGCAGCTGTAGAGCTGGAAGAAGCAAAACTGCCTCGGAGGGGTGCTGCATTAGCTCACCCACCACCCAGCTACCGCTCCGGCCCCAACAGACCTTCCTCAGCTCATCCTTCTCCCGGGTGTGGGTGTCCTCCAGGACCTTGCGCTCTGAGTGGGCCCTCTGCAGCTCGGTCCGCAGGCTCTCCACCTCCTCCTGCAACTGCGGGCCTCTGTCCTCACCCTGGCTCTGCTGGTAGCAGGCCACCTCCTTCTTCAGCTTCTCCACTTCCATGGTGTGTGTGGAGGTGATTGCTGACAGCTGCTCCGACAGCGTCTTGAGCTCTTTGTTCTGTGACAGCATCAGCAGGTGGGAAGAGGGGAGAAAGAGGTGGACGGCAAGGTTAGTGGGGCAGCAAAAAAAAAAAAAAAAAAAAACAAGAAGGCAATTAAAAAAGGAACTTCCAAGGTGGAATTGAATCTCACAACCACTGAATGCTTGAGTGCTTTCTTGGCATCTCCCTAACAAAACTGTATTGTGAACCCAGGAGAAATACGGGAAAAGACAAGGCAGCAGGACTGACATTCGAGGAGTGCTTAGGAACGGGGACAGTGCTGGAAGCTGGCTGAGAGTGGCTAGCCTTCTATATCCATTGGGAAGATCTTATACCTGGTTTTGAAGTTTCAGGAACAAGGCACTTGGCTTCTTGGATCTGCAGCCTTTGCGTTTCAGGCTTCCCTGCTCTGTCAATGCTGAGCCCTCCTGCCCTTGGACTCATTGGCACAAAGAGCTGCAACCTAATCGCTGACTCTGAGACAAAGGACCTCTTTAGCATCCCCTCTTCCAAGGAGGCCCTCCACGGGGCCGGGGGAGCCCTCCCACCACCTGTCCGCTGGTGCTGTAGGAGTCTGACTCCAGAAACAGATGCCCTGGCCAAACCTGTCCCTGTTGACAAGGTACCCAATCACATACCCACTCAAGCAAACAGGCAAGTGGGAAGCAGTCCCTGGTGCCTGGTGGAGGTACAGAGGGGGCAGGCAGGGAGACTGGAGGTGAGCTCACACACAGCAAGCCCTGAGGACGCAGGGCCGTGTCAAGTGCAAGCGCAAACGTGGGCAGAGAGGTGCTGCAGTTGAGCGTATCAGCTGAAGGCGGTCAGAGGGAACGTGGAGGGGAAGATGCAGAGTCCTCCTGATCGTCAAGCAGGCAGCAAACGGTCATCACCATTCTCCACGGCTATTCTCTGCTGGAGCTCTGAGTAAAACAGAGCTCTTGGCATCAGGAACCAATGACTTTCACATCAGCTAGGAAGGTCACGGGGAGCAGTGAGGGGCAGCAGCAGAACAGGTGTTGGACCCAGTACAACACAGCGGACGCCTGGGACCTCAAGGCTGAGACCCACGTTTGGTGTCCAGGCAGCACAATCCCAGCACTGATCTACCACAAAGAGATCCTCCCACCGTCTGAGGAAACATCCCAATTGCAACCCATATCTGGGCTGGCAGTCAGCCTTGCCCTAAGTCATCACCAATGAGAAATCCAATTAGGCGGCATCTGTTTAAACAACCCAAAGCTGGTCTATTCTGCCCACCAGATCTGGGTCTCCCAGGAGGCTGAAGGGTCTCTGCACAAGGTGAGTGGGGTACAGGACGGGGATGCGAGTTGGACTAGCCGCCTCGACACTGCTCTGTTCTGGGCAGGTTCCTCCCAGTGGCATGGCCTGGGTCAGATCCCAGGGAGAGTGGGGATGAGGACCAGGCTGGGAGGCAGGGAGGAGGCGCTCATGATGGAGCAGGTGTGGGGTGTAGAGACAGGCATATGACGTCGTGTGACACCCTCCTACAGGCAGCGATGACACCCCAGGACCCACATGCAAAGACAACATGTCTAGGAGGCCAGTTTCTTTGTTTTTGCTGACATGCAGGCTCAGGGAAGTCGAGGAGTTAAGAGGCTGGAGCTGGGCAGACCTGTGCTCAGGCCACAACTCCGTCCTGATCACTGCACCTCCGTGTGCCCGGCTTCCTCAGTGTGAAAAAGGGGCCACAGTAACTCCATCCTCAGAGGGTTTCATCTCTTTTTCACCTCAGAGGTTTCACCTCTGAGTTCAGGGAGACTGAGGGCCTCCCTGGGGGCCAGCACCCAGTAGGTGCTTGACAAGGGTTACCCTCTTCTCCTGGGTTGGGGGGGAGTGGTCCCCTAGAGAATGGAATGGTGAAAAGACCGGCCAACAGGGGTGTGGGTGGGAGATTCCTAACGGCAGCCCTTGGACAGCTCCTTATTTCACCATCATCGGCACCCAGAAGTAATCGCTGGGGACACACTGTGGCTGTACATTTCCTGTTCTGGAGGCATGATTTTAGAAAGGGAAACCCCAGAAGGGCCTCACAGCGTCCTGCCTCCTCCTCACACCATGATGTCCACGTCAGGTGCCCACAGCTGTACAGCCAAGCCTGGCACCGGGAGTGGTGAGGGCCAGTCCTTTCCCTCAAAGACTCTGGAAACCCTCCCTGTGGAGGAAGGCCAGGCTCCCTGGAGCCAACTTGGTCAGTGTGACCCGAGACCTGGGCAGCTCTGTCCTGAACCAGGGTGGGCCTTGTCCTGATACTGGGGGGCCTGGGGATTTCCACACGGACCCCTGTTCTCCTCGGCTTCCTCAGATATCCACTGCATCCACTGCTCAAGGGCACCGTGCTACATGATGCACATCTATCAACTCATTCTCTCCTCACAGGAGTCCTACATAGTAAGGCTGATTCAGTTCAGTTCAGTCATTCAGTCATGTCCAACTCTTTGCAGCCCCATGGACTGCAGCATGCCAGGCTTCCCTGTCCATCACCAACTCCTGATTAATACACCTACTAATCAAGGCTAACTAATACACCTATTTCACAGTTGAAAAAACTGAGGCATAGAAGGCCATAAAGCTGTGACTTGCCCCTACAATTTTTCAGATGTACATGACTCATAAAATATTAACTACTTTAATTTAACCAAATGCATATGAAGTATACTGAATCAAATTGATTGAAAAGACTACTGACTGAATCCATACATTTGTGTCATATTTTTTCCATTAAAATATAGTTTAATATAGCCTTATAAAGGTCTAAGGAACTTGACCCTCATTAAAAAAAAAAAAAAAAACCCAAAACTGTAAGCTCAACTGGCCATCTCACTGTACATATGCTTGAATAAAGACAAACTGATAAGAGTCAAGTTCATAGGTTATACCATTTTGGGCTGAAAAAATGTCACACCACAGGCTTACACCAGGGACACTGCAAGAAACCGTCCCAGGAGCTATCACTGCACTTACTGCTGAAGGATACTGTGAAGGCTGTAGCTTATTACATCACAGGTTATGAACACCCTCAGAAAAGTGTCTCAGCACCACGGACAGCACCAACCCATCTAAACGCTTTCCGTAGCTCTCAAGTTATCCTATTTCCTTCTTCCTGTTTGCTTGGGAACTTGGTGCCAAGTCGACATCGTCTCTTCAGCTGTGTGCACAAAACCTTCGACCTGACTTTTGGGCCCTAACCTCACCCTGGTTTTAGCCTGCAGTTTCCTCCTTTGCTGTCTTCTTGGCAGTGGGGACGCTTTTTTAAAAAGCGCCCCCTGGTGATTCTACAGTGCAGCCTGGAGTTGAGAACCACTTTATGGGATCAGTGAATTTTTGAGTTAGAAGTTAAAGATCTTGGAGAAGGCAATGGCAACCCACTCCAGTACTCTTGCCTGGAAAATCCCATGGATGGAGGAGCCTGGTAGGCTGCAGTCCATGGGGTCGCGAAGAGTGGGACACGACTGAGCAAGGCTTCACTTTCACTTTTCACTTTGATGCAGTGGAGAAGGAAATGGCAACCCAGTCCATTGTTCTTGCCTGGAGAATCCCAGGGACGGGGGAGCCTGGTGGGCTGCCATCTATGGGGTCGCACAGAGTCGGACACGACTGAAGCAACTTGGCGGCAGCAGCAGCCTCCGAGGAACTCAAGGCCCAGTTAGAGATTTGGCCATAATCTCTAGCTGTCAGCTCTGGCGGCAAGTATAACTGAGACAGGACTCAGGCTTCCATCCAGCTGGGACTGAGTCCATGATCTCAGGCCACTCTGCCGAACACTTGGGGATGTTTTCACCTATGTCGTTCCTGGCATGCGTGTCTCCTATCCTCCTGGCTAAGAATCTGTGTGTGTTGGGGAGCAGCCTCCTGAGTTGTCTCCAGGCATTACACACAAAACAGAAACCCATTCGCTTACAAAAGGTGAGCCCCACCTTCTAAGAGGCTGCAATACAACGAGACTCTAACGTCCTGGTTCCACAGGTTGTTTATGACTCCTCTCAAGACAGAGAGCCACGGATCTTCTTTGACACCAGGTCCCACACTCCACTACAAAACACTGGCTGGTCCAAGGATGACATTCTCCACGAGAATGAACTCAGAACAAAGCTAAGCGTCTTCCCTGGACTGAGGAATTCTCACATGTCTGAAGAATCTCCTAATATGCAGATATCCTCAAATTTGGCTGGAGGTGGCAGAACATTCTCTGGAACCAAATTGCCAAGTTTTGATCTTAACCATGCCACTTCCTAGCTTTGCGACCTCATAGACTACTCGGTCTCTCTGTGCCTCAGATTAAAATGGGAATAACGTTAAATCTTACAGGGTGTGGTGAGGATTAAATGACTTAACACGTGAGGAGAGTGCCTGGCACACAATTGAGCAACATGGGGAGGGACATATGAAAACAAAACCTAACTCCCCCCTCCCTGCCTTCTCTCCTCACCCTCTGCACACAGGGCACCCTGCCCAGGGAGGGTAATGCCACTGCTCATAGATATTTGCCAAGTAGGAAGCTTAAGGCAAAAAGCTCTTTTTAAAAACAGGTCTTTTAAATCTGCTTCTCTTTGATGTTCCAGCACGTGGAGTGTAAAATACTAGATTTATTTTTAACCTCTTGAGTTAACTTCGAAAATCAGCAATGACAACACAGGGACTGATGGCTGGAAGAGGCGGCCAGTACACAAGGCTCCACGCACGGAACAATGGTGCTCGCAAAGCCTGCTCCTTCCTCGGACCACACTGTTCGCTCAGAAAGTTAATGGGGACACTTTGACTATGCGAATGTCTTTCCCGGCCAGTCGTCAATAGCCATAGAGTAATAAGAATGATGGCGATGAGAGCAATAATACAGGTCCGCCGTGCGCCTGTGTTTTCCACATGGCTGAGCCCAGAGAGCCATTTTTCCTGTCTACTCCCGATGCTCTGAGCAGTTGTTACTTCCTCCCTGACCTGACCTATCACTGCGGGCCAACCCTGTGCGAGCTTTCTGTCTCACTTCTCCACCAGGGAGCCGAGCCAAATGAGACTCCCGTGGGACTCACACAGAGATAAACACCCAGGGTGACAGTCCCTTCTCCGGAAGGTTGGTCTTTTTTTGCAAGAACAGAGAGGCAGTAACATCTGACTACTTTGGGGTTCCTATTTAGGGCAGCTGGTTTAGGTGTAAAATGGCTCATTTATTTTCTTGCCCTACTGGGATCATGAGAAGCTTTAAAAAGTGCCCAGCGTAGATTAGATACAATAAAACCAGTGACCGCCAAGGCAATGCCAGCTCTCTCTTTCTCCATCCCTTGCACCGGGCACGTTCACCCCCTTCCTTCCCTCCGTCCTCGCCTTTTCTTTCTCAGGAGGCACCAGAAACCCTCTAGGCATTGCAGGAGCCTGGCCCTGAGGTCACTAACACCCCACAAGCCCAAGGAGCCTGCTTTCAACTCTGGAAACCCATTTTAGCCACGATGCAGGAAAGGACTGACTCTCTAGTGACATTTGGGGTTAAGAAACCAACATCATCCTCGTTATGGCTGCAGGATCAGGCAGACCGGGGCTGGAGTGCTGGTTCTAGCACTTCCTAATTCTGTGATCTTGGCCAAGTATTTGATGCTCCAGATCCACACTTCACTTACCCGTATAATGGCCTCGTGAAGCTGCATGGGGATCAATTGAGAGCTCCCCGGGGGAAGCGGTGGGTCTCTCTCAAACATGCCCATGGAGTCTCGCCCCGGCCCCAACCCCCAGGTGGGAGTGGAGACACTGACCTGGTCATCGATCTTCCGCTGCAGCTGGACAATCTTGTTCTCCATGCCCACGTTGAGGCGCTTCAGGTGCTCTGCGGAGCGCGCTTCGATCCTGAGGGCCTTCAGCGCCTGCTTGGCCTTGAGCCTCCGGAAGCCGCACTGGATGACAATGGCCGCACCCCGCAGCCGCTGGAAGCGCCTGCGAGCCATCCAGCCCCGCACGTGCTTCTGGATGACGGTGGCCTTGTGCTCCCTGAGGACCTAGCAGGGGACAAGCACACACCTGGTGGGTCTGCGCTGCACCGCGGGAGCCAGGGGCTCGTGCACAGCTCGCAGGAGGCGAGAGCCAAGGTCGGCGAGCTACCCCTGCCCTTTGACTTGAGGCTTTGGTGGCCGCCTGTCTTACGAACAAGTTGCAACTAAGTCCGGTGGCAGCTGTCAAACCCTCATTTCTAATTTTTTAACTCACTAGGAAACCACAGTCTAAAAAAAAAAAAAACCTCAGAGGGGCTTAAAGATCATCCAGCTGATAGCCCCCCATTCAACAGATGTGGATCCGCTCCTGGTGCCAGTAAGCTGGAGGCGAAGTGAGACGGTTGTGTGGGATTGTCAACTGGGTTACTGGTTTACAGTTAACTTGGCTTGTAATTTGGTCTTTCTTTTTTCCTATAGTTAAAAAACCACTCAGAAAATTAAAGCATCATCAATGTCCTCACTATAATGCCCTGCAAAATAAATGTTTGCAGAATGAATGAAAGTGTTAGTCGCTCAGTTGTGTCTGACTCTTTGTGACCCCAAGGACTGTAGCATGCCAGGCTCCTCTGTCCATGGGATTCTCCAAGCAAGAATACTAGAGTGGGTTGCCATTCCCTTCTCCAGGGGGTCTTCCTGACCCAGGGATCGAACCAGAGTCTCCTGCATTGCAGGCAGATTCCTTACCATTTCAGCCCTCTAGCCCTTGGACTGGGACTGTACCAAGACTGCCTGGTCCTCAGGCCTTCAGACTCGGGGAGAGTTACTCCCCTGGGTTTCTTGAGTCTCCAGTGTGTACACAGTACATCAAGAACTGCTCAGCCTTCATACCTACATGTGTCAGTTCCTCATAATAAACCTTATCCACACGGACACATGCATCTCCTGTGGCTTCTGTCTCTCTGGTGAACCCTGAGTCACTGTGCCTCATGAGACTTCAGTCAGGATTCGGTGGGAGCAGAGTTGCAAAATTCCTTAGAAAACAGTGAGAAGTGCCCAACAAGTGCTAAGGTTGGTGCCAAGCCATCTGCTGCTGCTCAGGGCCGAGTCCACAGCCCGAGTCCCCAGGGGCGGCTACGCACCTGGTGGTAGATTCTCCGCACAAACATGCCCCGAGCAAAGGCCTGGATGACGACGGCGGCCCTGCGGACCCTCTGGTAGGCCCGGCGGGCCCTCTGCATGCGGTATTGCTTCTGGAGCACCACGGCCGCCCGGGTCCTCCGCAGATGCTTGGCCAGTCTGGGGAGGGAGAGAGCGGTGGGCCCTTTGTGAACACAAACCCTTTCCCCTCGGCCCTGCCTGGTCACCTGCTGGCTAGGCCAACTTGTGTCACCGTTACCGGCCTTGAGACACAGCTTAGAACAGAACTGGCTTCCTCTACCTTGTCCAAAAACTCTTGCCACATATTTACAACTCAAAGTCTGATCAACTCTGATCCTCATCCGTCCATTCCCCGACCCACAAAGCCTCTCCTATAATGGGCAGCCCTCAAGGACATCACGTGTTCACGCTCGGGTCTGTCCCTGGACCTCACCGGGCTCGGAGGGGTCAGGGGCTGGGTCTTAGCATCCTTGTACCCCTACATCTAGTATAGGGCCTGGCACGGCAGCGCATGGGAAGTATCTGCTGAATGAACGTCACCTTCTCAGGCCTGTGGAGACCTCTCTTTACTTTCTCACCTCTCAGCCTTTCTGCCAGGGATGCACTGCACATGGGCATCTACTTCCCTCTGTTTAATTTCTACATTCCCCGTCTCACCCCTCAAGGCAGACATAAAGTCAGTCCAACACTTTTTAGCCCCTGCAAGGGCTCTGTTTGGTGTCAGACCCATAACAAGTGCTCAACGAGAGACTAAGAATATTAAAAGCTAGAAAGGACCTTGGACGTCATCTAGCGCAACTCTGGAGTGGGTGGTAACTCACTCAGCCCTGCTCTGCTTGCTTAAATGAGTCTGACTCCTGGCAGCTCTCCCTGAACACTCTCTCTAGAATACAAACTCCCTGCAGGGAGAACGCGGGCCATCCCACTACCCAGGACAGAGTCCTGTGCGCCAGGGTGTTCGGCAACGCCCTAACTGTGGATGACAACTTAGTGTGGATACCACTGACAATTCTCTCATTTCTGTAGCTTTCGTTCTAGAGATCACCTCTCAACCGTTCACAGGTAATTAACAGTATTCATTATCTCTGGTTCTGCTTGGATAAACAGCTTATAACAAGGACATGAGGGGGAGCCGGAACAATCTTCTAACTTTACAGTACAGTGGGTGCCTGCTCTGGGCTTGTTTCAGTATTCAAGCAGAGAGGCCTGAGCAGTCACTTATGAAACTTAGGCCTCCAAATGCAAGGCATCCTAGAGATTATTGTCACTTCTTCAAGAAAACCAGGATCTGCAGAGGTCACTGATGTTGAACCAGGGCTGGGTCCAAAATCTAATGACCCATGTAAAGCCTGGGGGGTGGGTCTCACGGCAAGGGATGGGGGTGTCCTCTATGCCCATCTCCATGGTGATGCTCATACTGATTCAGGGCTTCAGCAACCCAACGACATCACTAGGAGGGGATGTTTTCAGCAAAGTAGCCTCTTTTGTGTGGTGCTGGGCTGGGGCAGGGCAGCCCACTGGCATCAGGCTTTGCCCCAAGGGAGCTGCTTGTGGTCAGACAAGTCTCCCCCTCCCTCTCCCCGTGCTGGCTGAGTGCAACAGCTCATAGAAGGGACCTCCCCTGGCCTTTTCATTCAGCCCTAACCAAACTTCTAAGGGATTCTGAAATCGGTGGCATAAGTCATGAAGCTGAGTGTACGTTAACTGTGAGAGAAAGGCTGAATTCATCTCTCTTGTGGAAAGAGGATTGTTTTATTTAAGCGTTTAAGCAAAGGGCAAACGGAGGTTTGGCTGGAAAACCAGCCAGTCCTAAGCTAGCACTGGTGGGTGGGGACAGACTGGGGGAGACAGGAGACCTGGGAACTAGACCTACTGGCTCAGGTGAGAAGGGAAGGAGAGAGGGGCCCGGCTGCTGGGGGAAAGCTGGATATAGACAGGGCCCCGGAGGACGGCGCTTTACCCACAGGGGCTGATTGAGGCCAGCCAGCTCAGAGCCAGGCCTGCCCGCCACCCCCCACCCGCCCCCTGCGCCCCACCGCACCGACCGCTAGCTCAGGTGTGCCCCGGCTCACCTGCGGGCCAGGTATCCTCGGCAGTACCTCTGCAGAATTAAGGTGGCTCCCTTCAACCTGCGGTACTTGACCTTCTGCAGCCAGCCCCGCACGGCTTTCTGGATCATGATGGTGGCCGCCCGGAACTTGTCAGCCCGAAGCTTCTCCAGGTAGGCCACCTGGCCGGCCCGGAAGAAGATCTTGGTGCGGCCAAACTGGAACTTGTCAGGATCCTTGACGAGGCAGGGAGGGGAGCTGGTTCATCACCCGTGAGCGGCAAGTAACGCACCCCATCACCCCAGTTGCTCCCCCGCACGATCTCCCTGCTGGGTCTCACACGCCCCTGGCTCCTTAAACAACCGCTGAAGAGTCGGTGTGTGACCGACGCCGACCCGTCCCTACTGCTGCTCAGACACCGAGCGCAGTAGTGAGAAGCAGGCCTGCCCGCCAGCAGCATCACGGCGAGGGCATCTGGGCAAGCGGGCAAGGACACAGCACATTTCAGGCAGTGCTGAGGGTTATGAAGACAACAAAGCTTCATGAGGTTTGTGCACCGTGACATTTACACACAGTGACATCGATTAATCAATAAGACTGACTCGGTGGTGATGTGATTTAGGTTGTGGGGGCTCCTGAGTCACTTTGGGCAGTTTATATCAGCTGTTTATGCCTCAGTTTCCTCATCTGTGCAACGGGGGTCATGTTTGTATCTTTCTCTAAAGGCAGCGTGAAGATGAGATGGAGTGCATGAAACGTACTAAGAGGGCTGGAGGATGGGATGCAGATGCTGAATAGGCTAAAGGAGGAAGGCATCTCAATGGAGGGGCTGTTCAAGCAAAGACCTGAATGGAGTGAAAGCAGGCAGGTGTGGGAAATTACACATACATTGCGAATAACCCCCAAGTACATTCTATTTGGTGTCTAACTATGCTGTGAACTATTTCTTCAGACAGATGGTGACTGTCTTTAGCGACATGTACTTAGGTTAAAATTAGGGGCCCTTCCCACGCTTGCCCTAGTGGACAAGGTAAGATGACCCGGCAGTGTGTGTGTATGCGTGCGTGTGTGTGTGTGTGTGTGCGTGCGTGTGTGTGCATGTGTGTGTGTGTGCGTGCGTGCGTGTGTGTGTGGACAGGCCTGGGCTACAGCACAGTACTCAGTAGGTGGCCCACGATAACTGAGCGCTCTTTGTAAACACACGTCATCTAATTTTGCTCACTGAGCATGAAGACCATTATAAGAAGGAGATAATGAGCCAAGGTGTAAGGAAAACACACAAATATATATTTCATGTTGACCAGTGGCTCTGAAACCATGCTGAGTCGACACTCGTCATGGCCAAGCCCTGTACAGCCAACAGGAACCGGGTTCCACGCACAGGTAAGCCAGGCGGCCTGCGCCGGGGCTGAGCTGGGGACACAGCAGCCAGCCGGGCCGTTGCTGACGGTCCCCTTCTATGGCTGGGGTGCTGGCGAGGCACGGAGGAGTGAGCTGCATGCCTGGTTCTCATTCCTGCCTCTGCTTTGGGCCTCAGCTCATGCCAGGAGGAACCAAGGCTGGGCTGGGCGGGGCAGCTTTGAGATGCCTGAGGCCTGGGCTTCATCATCCCCCGGCTGGGGAGACTCCTCAGTGAGGACGGGTTGGCGACTCAACCCTCACAGTTTGGGGACAAGCCTGGCTACTAGGTCTTCAGCAGAGTCATGGCCTGGGGGGCGGGGCGGTGCCTGTTGTATCCCTGGGGCCATGGTACACTGGCTCCAGTTCCTATCCTGGAAGAAACCACCAGGGAAATGGCAGGCTGGTCTGCAGAGCCACCATTTGTATGGAGGAGGATTTCTCTGAAGGCTCCAGTGGTGCGCCTGTCACCACGGGCCTGATGGCGGCATGCCTCCTCGCCCAGACATCTGCTTTCTCTGACCCCTAGAACTGACCATACTTTCCACATACTGATCAGAGGTCATCTCCTGAGAACCCCTCTCTGATAATCAGAGACCGAGGGGATAGGAAGAAACTTTAGCAGCCCATCCCAAGCCACTCTCTTATGGCACAGGTGCCGAGCATGTTGAGGTGACTGGCCAAAGGTCTCACTGAAAACATCAAGGAATAGAACCCAAGGCCCAGGACTCCTCGGCCAGAGGTCTCTTTATCACATCATGCCCATTTGTAGGACCACCTCCTCTTCACACTCCTCTCATATGTATCTCCTCACGCTCCCTGGGTTCCCAGCAGAAGCTCATTAATCCACTCCTCCACTGTCGGGATGCAGGTTCAGGTTTTCCTGATGGCCAGTGACGCCTGTAACTACACTAGACGACGGTCAGTCCTGGAGGGCAGGGCCCCCCTAGTCGGCTCCTTTGTAACTCTCACTGACCACTCTAAGGTAGTACATAGGAAGAATTCAAGAACTCAATACCCATTTGTGGAGTTAAAGAAAAAACACGTTCAAGCTAATGATGGAGGGATTCCTACACTCCTCACAGGAGACCACCACTCCTGAGCAACCTCACGATTCAGCCCCTGCGCCTGGCTGCCCCTGGACGAACAGCCTGCTGCCAGGCCTACACGCCCCTTCATCACGGCTTCTCTCCTAATCACTCTGCCCTAGTATTACTTAGTACTTTCCCGGAAAGTGCAGGGAGCTGGCCTGTGCCCTTCTAGTATAACGGATGACTTTGCCAAGTCTCAACCGCTTAAAGTCTCAGGTCACTTAGCAGGAGTACTAGCAGCACTAGTGACCAGAAGGTGCGCCCCCGCATCCCCCCAAAGGGAAGAGACAGAGAAGGTTTCCAAGGGAGTCCTGAACACTGAACCCTATTACGTCTGAAAAGTGGAAGAGTGTTAGACGCTCAGCCCTGTCTCTTTGTGACCCCATGGACTGTGGTTGGTCAGGCCCCTTCCTCCGTCCCTGGGATTCTCCAAGCAAGAAAACTGGAGTGGGTGGCCATTCCCTTCTCCGGGTGATCTCCCCGACCCAGGGATCAAACCCAGGTCTGCTGCATCGCAGGCACACTCTCCTGTCTGAGCCACCAGGGAAACCCACTCCTGTCTAGGAACGGCAATTACGCACCGTGACACTGATTGATCAATCAGACTGATTCAGTGGTGACGTGGTTTAGGTTGTGGGGGCTCCTGAGTCACTTTGGGCCATGTGTATCAGCTGTTTTTGCCTCAGTTTCCTCATCTGTGCAATGGGGGTCATGTTTGTGTCTTTCTCTTAAGGCAGCGTGAAGATGAAATGGAGTGTGTGAAACAGAAAAACATCTGACTTGTACTAAGGCTCAGGGACTGTGAGCCACTGGTGGCAGGTTTCATCGGGACAAGCTCATCTGTCACCCAAGCAGCCACCTGCACAAACTCGAGCTCCTGTGATGTCCAGTGGCTGTGCCGGGAACACGACGACAGTGAGACCCTGGCCATTCAGTTGTTCCACTGTCTGGTGAAATGACAAACAAGCCCCTAACTACAATACAAGGGGAGAAACGCAATAATGGAAGACAGAAGTGGAGAAGTGTTGGCCAGTGACTAACTCCATCTGGGGGAGCCAGGAACGGGCTTCATGGACCAGAAAGCACTTTAGAGCTCAGTTCAGAAGGCAAGAACCTGGCCAGACACGACAAAGGTGGGGAAAGCACTCCAGGCAGAGGAAACAGCACTTATTCACATACTTTAGGGGATTCTCTGGTTCATTCATGCATTCCATAAATGCCTGGTGAGTGACATCTATGTGTCAGGCTCAGGGCTCATAACTTAGGGGGAGTGTCAATGCAAAGGCCGTCCTCTGCAAGAGAGGAAAGACATCTCGAGCACAGGACAGCACACCAGGGGCTCAGAGACTGCTGGACTGAGGAAGGCAGGAGGGCGGGGTCAGCGTGCAAGCTGGGTGATGTCGAACCAGAGGCCTGAGTGCATCAAGGAGCGGGTCCGCACGGCGGCCCTCGGTCCTGCCGGCTGGAGGGGAGTGCAGTGGGGGACGCTGAGTCAGCTGGTCTGATCTGGGGCCCCTCCAGATCGCCTTCTGCGTGGGGAGCAACGGTTCCACTGGAAGCGTGGGGAAACCAGGGAAGGGAGAGGAAGAGTGGAACTATGGCCCCGGGGAAAGCAGGAGCTAGACCCAGGGCTGAGCGGGCTGCTGAGAGACTTGACCACACAAACAGGCCAGCTCCCGGTGCCAACAGAGGAGGAAGACGCCTGACGCTCCCTTTCACCCAGGGTTCAGCTGACCCAGAACACATTTTTCTCACCCATGTAGAAAGAGACGTTGAAATGTAGATACTGGCAGATGTTCCACAGCACAAACCTCAATTAACCAGAGTCCAACGGACCAAAGGCAACCTTCAGTTAAGAAGACTGCCACCCTCGTTTCTCTACGGAACGTTTAGCCCAGCATTCTGTACCGTCTATAGCTACATTCTTGAGCTGCTAAGACAACATTGTGCTCAGAGGGTGACTGTGTCACTTTTACAAAATAACTTATGATTTTAAACTTGGTCATCTGGCAATGAACTATACTCCAAATGAACAGATTTTCCTAACAATATGATACTTAATTTTTTTTTAAGTTGATGCAATTCTCTTCCCTTCTCAAAGGAAGATTCTCAATGTAATCTAACCATTTATTGAGATCATTAAGTACCATACTCTGCTGTAATCCCTGAATACTCTAAAACCAAGAAACACACAGGGATCTGCCCCTCATCAAAGACCCCCAAGAGCTCGGCTGTCATTCTCCAGCCCCAAGCGTCAGCTGCCGAGTTCAGGTTGTTTCAGATAAAATGAAATCCACTGTCTTATTTAAAACAAGCATCTGAGGTTGGGCCTGAGGCTGGCTCTGCGATGGGGAAGACACGGGAGGCGCGGGTATTTCCCCCTCGGCTGACTTCCAGGCCACCGTGCTTGGGCTCCGGATCAGAGCCCCGGCATTGGGCTCCGGATCAGAGCCCCGCAGGTTCACCAGCGCCAGCAGGCAGGCCGAGCGGAGGAGCCTGGGCTTTGGGGAGCGCAGGGATCGGGGCCAGCAGCTTGGGGCCTTATCATGACCCCTAGGGCACTGTATAAACAATTTCATTTTCTACGGAACCTGTTATGTGGGAAAGGCTGGGAATGTCTCCAGGCAGGTGGAAAAGGGGCTTTTCCTTTACAGTCATTGATGCAGGAAAATGGATGAACATCTCAGATGACAGTTTCGGTAAGAGGGGTGAGGACCACTGAGGCAGTTAACACCCCACCCCAAATCCCAGGGCACCGCGCCTGGAGCTGGAGTCAGGGCTGTGCCCAGCTCACCTTGATGAGGCTCTCCAGCACAGACCTGCAGATGGCCTTTTTGTCTGAGTTGGCAAGGTCTCTCTTCTTGACCAGCACCCGATACCGGTTGAAGAAGTCATGGTAGGACCACCTGGAGAGAAAACCGGTGCGTCAAGGACACGTCCTGCCTCTCGGCCATACAAGGGCCCTGGGTGATCTCAGACAGGGCCCCGGGGGGTCAACACGTCCAGCACAAAGCCCTTCTCAGAGCAGCAAAACACGTTACGGGGCGTTTTGTTCTCCCTCGATGCTGAGAACTTCAGCATGTAGCTGAGTTAAAGAATCACGCCTAGAGGACTGACAGGAAAAAGGATTTTGGAGGCTCTGCTGCTTGGAGGGCTGACCAGCTCGCCGCCCAGACCAACACCAAGCTGAAATCTGAAAAGCTGTCCAGGAGGATGTTACTCTTGACACCCATACTTCTAGGACAAACTGAGATTCTCTTGTCTGTCGGCTCCCTGCTTGAGCCCTCAGCGTTGGGGAGCGTTTTTGGAGGCTCTGTCTCTGGCTGACAGTGCATAAGGGGGTCCCCTGGGGAGGCGGGCCCCAGGGGGTGCGGTACCTGGATGGGTAGCCAGCCGCGCTGATCCGGATGGTCTCCAATACACCACAGGCTCGGAGCTGCTGCACTGCTCTCTTTGGGTTAAAACTGCAAAACACAAGACAAGCAATGAGAGGCCATAGCGGCAAAGAAACAGAACAGGGGAGAGAGAGAGAGACCACCCCTTCCTGCACCGAGGTACAGGCATTGCGCGCCTGGGAGCTCAAGGCCAGGGGCCAAGCGCAGGCTAGAAGACAGACGGGAAACAGCTGAGCCATCTCCGTTCTGTGCGCGTTCTCACCCTCACCCGGACTGCTCCTCTTATTTGCCCCCCTGCACTCTGTCCACCCTCCCAAGCTCATTCCTGCCTCCTCTGCAGAGCCCAGACAATATATTAAAAAGCAGAGACATCACTTTGTTAACAAAGGTCCATATAGTCAAAGCTATGGTTTTTCCATTAGTCATGTATGGATGTGAGAGTTGGACCACCGAGAAGGCTGACTGCCAAAGAATTGATGCTTTCAAACTGTGGTGCTGGAGAAGACTCTTGACAGTTCCTTGGACTGCAAGGAGATCAAACCAGTCAATCCTAAAGGAAATCAATCCTGAATATTCATTGGAAGGGCTGATGCTGAAACTGAAGCTCCAATACTTTGGCCACCTGATGAGAAGAGCCAACTCACTGGAAAAGACACTGATGATGGGAAAGACTGAGGGCAGGAGAAGGGGACAACAGAGGATGAGATGGTTGGATGGCATCATCGACTCGATGGATTTAAGTTTGAGCAAACTCTGGGACATAGTGAAAGACAGGGAAGCCTGGCATGCTGCAGTCCATGGGGTTGCAGAGTTGGATATGACTGAGCGACTGAACAACAACTGCAGAGCCTTCCCTTATTATTTCTATAGACAGGGGCATCTGTCTTAACTCAGTGGCCAAATCATATACACTTAGCACCTCGAGCATGAGTTGGCTCCCAAGTTAAAAAGGGGAGTTTCAGGCCACGCAGACCTGGGTGTGAATCATGACGTGGTCACTTACAGCTGCATGTGTGATTTGGGGCAAGTAACACACCTCCTTGTACAGCAGTATCCTCCTCTCTAAGGTGGGGAGAGTGGAAGTGT
Organism: Bos indicus; assembly: GCF_029378745.1. NCBI lineage: Eukaryota > Metazoa > Chordata > Mammalia > Artiodactyla > Bovidae > Bos > Bos indicus. The sequence continues at coordinate 49,912,952 of NC_091783.1, forward strand.
CCCTTTTAGAGGGTGAGTGTGAAGAGTAAGTGTAACAGCCCACGAAAGCAGTGAGAACAGCGGCTGGCACAACATACAAGGTCACACATGCCATGAGCTGCTGTCATGAGAGCCCCCCAAGAATCACAAAGATAAAGAACTTTATCTTCTTGTCTTTAGAGATACAAGCCATGACTTCAGCAACTCACCCGCCCTAAGGTGCTAAGTTTAGTACTGAAAACCCCATTTTTATTCTAACACCTATACTGAGTAGGACACTGGAGTAAAAAGTCAGACGTGGTCTGGATTTTCTCAAGTATCCGCACTTGGAGGGGGGAGACGTGTATAGAGGTAGCGAACTGCAAATGCAAGTGTTATTCACTCAGTCGCGTCTGACTCTCTGTGACTCCACGGACTGTAGCCCACCAGGCTCCTCTGTCTGTGGAATTCTCCAGGCAAGAATACTGGAGTGGGTAACCATGCCCTTCTCCAGGGGATCTTTCCTACCCAGGGATTGATTAAACCACAAGGCACTATGTGATATACGTGGTAAAAATACTGAAAGAAACTGGAGGGAAGGATGCTGGGGTTGGCTGGGGGTAATCAGGGAGTCTTCAGGGAGAAAGAATTAAGCTGACCCTGAATCAGTCACCATGATTCAGGATGAGGAATAAATGTTCTTTTTCTTTCTGGCTGTTCTGAAGCTCGGCTGTAGGTGGACGCAGAGTGAGCCCCCTTCAAGGACGTGGGGACCTGGCTCCACCTCCGCAGTCATCTGCCGCCTAAAAGGCTGCAGGCTCCCACCTACTGCCTGGGGCTCTGCGGTGCTGGGTAGGTGCACGCGGGACCCTGAGGCACTCAGGACCACCCACTGCTGAGACCAGCCCACTGGCCTTCAGGAAACCTGGCCGATTGCTCCGACGATGATCCCCACTTCAGAGGATCACACCTGCCCGGGGCCACCTCCTCCCTGGACACTTCCTGTTCTCTCGCCTCTTTATTGCTGCGTTCCCACTGACAGTCACTCTTAGGCTGTCACCAGCTATCTGGGGCTGACAACTCCTTAAGAAGGAGACTATGTCTTTATTCATTGTGATTCCACTGTCCTAGCCCAGTGCCCTGGAGAGATGGCTTCTGAACAAAGGAAGAAGCAGAAGGAAAGACTTTTTATCAAATAGAAGCATTTAGTGCAGGACAGCAGTCTCCACTGGGGAAAATTTTGCCGCCAAGGAACATTAACATTATAAGATGCTGTTGGTTGTCACAGCGGTGGGGGTGCCACGGGCATCTAGTGGGCAGAGCCCAGGGAAGCTGCTACATCTCTTCCAGTGCACGGGACAGCCCTGCAGAAAACCATTACTTGGCCCAAATGCCCACAGTACTGAGGCTGAGAAAACCCGGCTTTAGGGGAGGGGGAGGAGGGATACAGCACTTTGTTTCCAGAATTATCAATAACATCACAGATTTTCATGACATAAATTTTTATACTGGTCATAAATAATCCTCATTATCTCGCTGAAGTCTTTCATCAGGATAACTATTTTTTTTTTTTAGCCACAATTAACAGATGGGGAAATGAAACGAAGACGGCGAGGGCCTCGCTTGGGATGAGCCAAACAAGTGGTAGCTGAGAACGCAGGCTTTCTGACTTGGTTCTGTAACCTCCCCCACTCTACTGGGAGGAAGACTTTGGTCCTGAAGGTAAAGGAGTCTCCTAGAAAAATGGGCTGTTAGGACTCGCATGTCCCTTTGAGAGTCCCCAGGGGCTTCTCTCACGTGGGAGGAGAGACTCAGCATGAGAACTTGGCACATGGTGGGCACCCGGTTCTGATAGATGCATCACCCAAGGTCAGGCCGGCTGCGGGCCGAGCTGGTGGCAGCCCCACACACTCCGCTCCCGGGCCCAGCGCACCACTCGTGTCCTTCACACGTAATCTACATCTTTCACACCCGCTGCTTTCCTAACAGCCTCTCTTTTTCTGGAGGCGTCTGGTAAACAGATCCACACAGGGGGATTTCCTGAGCATGTCTCGGGAACTTGGAGGAAAGGAGAAGAGTGGACAGTCAGCCGGCTCCCGAGGAGGCTGATTCGACACTGTCTTCCCAACCTTTTCCAGGACGAGGCCCCTGAGAGTGGAAGTCAAGCTTTATTAACCAATATGAAATGCAGAAGGCAGTTCAGATATTCATCCTGAGAGTCAGAGTTGCCAAAATAAATTATTTCACAGAAAGAAATTATGCCAGGACCAAAAAGGAAATCAGAAAGATGGGAAGGAATTGCTTGAAAATGGAAAAATGTACCTCCTTTGGCTATGGGGAGAAGAGCATGTGTGAAGGCTCAGGGGAGCAGGAGGAAAGGCCGCAGGGTGAGTGAGAGAGCATTCTGCAGGCGCAGGGCAGCACTCCAGGCAAGAAATGGAGAGACGCTGAGACAGGGCCACGGTGGCAGGAAGGGACATGGGAGACCATGGGAGAGACTGTCAGGTGGACTCCACAGGACTTTGACCATGATTGGATCCTAGGGAGTAAGGGCCCTGCTGCCCAATATGGTAGCCACTAGCCACCTGTAAGTAACTAAAATGAAAATAAGACTCCGCTGTCTCAGTCACCCTAGCCACACTGCAAGAACTCACTAGGCATGTGTGACCATGTAGATCACTGCAGATTTACCAAACAATTCCATCATGGCAGAAGATTCTACTAGACGGTGCTGGTCCAGAGGGACCCTTAGGTTTCTGGTTTGGAAGAGCCAAGTTTGGTGGGTGGATGAGATGTCAGGAAATGCTTATGCCATTTACTGTGACAGAGACCAAATAAACAGGAACCATTCTGAGGGGCGGGGAGGATGAGTCTGGTTTCAGACATGTTCAGTGTGAGGAGGCCAACAAAGTCACAGCAGACCAGCAGAAATGCCAGGTGGAATCCGGCACAACCCAGAGACGACAGAGATGCCAAAGAATCTTTGCTGAAAAGTCAGATTGGGGTGAGGTCAACCACAGTTGGTTGGCATCACTGTCTCAATGGATCTGAGTTTGAGCAAACTCCAGGAGATGGTGAAGCACAGGGAAGCCTGGCGTGCTGCAGTCCATGGAGTCACAAAGAGCCGGACATGACTGAGTGACTGAACAGCAGCAGCAGCAAACCATATGAGTGGGGACAGAAATGGAAGGAAAATGTCAAGGTAGGAGTAGTGGCAGAATGTGGGTCTCAGAGAGGGGAAAGTGAGCAAGTGTGGATGGTTCTGGAGGCCCAGAAGAGAGGGGTGTGAGACACGGGACCGTCTGCACGTCTCATCACTCGATGCACCACGTGAGGTTATGTTTCCTCCCTGACCACTCCCATCTCTGAATGGAGCAGCTGCTGTGAGATACACTCACGTCCCCATTTAACGGCACACTTCTAACCAGCTCTCTGATTCGTGGGCACCCTAACCATCACTATAAGCAATGTGAGATCGGGGAGCTGGCCCTTCACGGCCCCCAGTTCTCCAAACAGCAGACAGCTGGGGTCCATACTCGGCACATAAACCACCGGGGTGGGGGGCGGGGCTGCAGGACCCGCCACTCATCCCGCCGAGGACCACAGACCCGCAGGGCTGTGCCTGCCCCATGCCCCTGACCTTCGAGGCGACACTCACTGGAAGGGCAGCTTCTCGTCGTTGGGCTTGATGCAGCGGACATAGTGCGGTGTCGTGGCGTTCAGTGTCTCCATGAGCAGGTGCAGGGAGGAGCGGAACTGGGGAGACAGAGGTCAGCGCCCTGTGACCTACTCCTCCTCAGCCTTTCGTGGTGAATCACGAACGTCCAGGAGCACCCCTATACTGGGGGTGGGAGCTGTCAATGCTCTTATCGCTTCATTACTGTTTTAACGCAGGGCAGGGAGACCCTCAGGGACCTGGGGGCAGACTCCAGCTCTGACGCTGCTGGGCTGCGTGGCCAACCCCCAGACCCTCCCGCATCCCAGCAACAGGCTCTGCAACGCACCTGGGGAAAGACCTTCTGGGTGCGTTTCACTCAGCACCCTGATCAGATGAGATGAGGCGAGCAAGGGCCAAGAGTGTGAGAGGGACCGTCACGTGGCTGGAGGCCCTGCAGCCCTGATACAGGGTGCCCGGGTGGCATGCTGGCAGTTACTGCCTTACAGGACGCACCCAGAGCAGGCATCTACCAAAGCATGAGGGTCAGTGGCTCAGCAGGCACTCTGCTCTCCTGGGAGACATGCTGGACGTCAAGGCCCACAGCAGGAGCCGTTTCTCAATTTCGGGTCCCAAGGCTATTGATCCCGCTCTCCCAGACTGCACCCCTAGCCCTCCAGGCTCACCCTCAGGTGTCTGTGGTCCTGCGATGTAGTCCCCCCTGACAGGGATCAGACACTCAACGTGGGGCTGGAGTCCTCCCCTCTCTCCCTTTCCAGTTCCCTCTAGTGAAGGTTTTGCACCTTCCTTCTTCAAAGGGCACAGAAGGACCAGGCTGGGGCTGGGGATGTGGTTACCGAGGCCACTCGGGCCCCCCTCTGACTCTGCCCCTCCGTCCTTCATCTCCAGAGAGGCAGTCTTGCCTCACGTGCCAGGCTCCACAGCTCCGGGGCCTGGGGGCTAACCTGGTAACCCACGGTTTTCTTGTGCTCCTTGTTGGAGGCTTTCACAGGGGGTCTGGAGGAGCGAATGTTGATCTTGGAAGAAGCGGTGGCGGTGGGAGCAGAGTCTTTGCCATCATGGAACAAGTCAGCCACCAGCGGGAACTAGAAACAAACAGAGGAAGAAGATGGAGAACAAGAGCTCTTGGACTTTATGCTGCTTGCACTCTTTCCAAGTGGCCTTCCAAGACACGCCAGAGGGAACTGGAGACACATGTCCACACAAACGCTTGCACACCAGTGTCTGTGGCAGCATCATTCCTAGAAGCTACAAAGCAGGAACAATCCAAACGCCCATCAACTGCTGAATGGATAAACAGAATGTGATGTATACACACAACGGAATATTGCTCAACAGTGTAAAGGAATGAAATCCTCGTGCATGCTAAAACCTGCCTGGACCTTGGAAACACACCAAGTGAAAAAGTCAGACACAGCAGACCACACAGTGTGTGATTCCACTTACTAGAAACGTCCAGGGACAGAAGGTAGTTTAGAGTTGGCAGGGGGCTGAGGAAATGGGGAAAGTGGAATGACTGCTAATGGGAACAGAGTTTCTCCTTGGAGTAACGAAAATATTCTTGAATTTACCATGGTAATGGCTGTGGTGACTATACTCAAACTGCTGAATTATACACTTCAACTTGGGGTATAAGTTGGGGTCAACTTGGGGTATAAGAATTATATTTTAAAGAAAGGAAGGGAAAAAAGTAATTTCCCCAGGCAATCTTACATAACCTTCACCTACAAAGATGGGCAAAACTTCTTTCCCTTCTGGAGTGGTAGAAGGAAGCTATGGTCTAATAAAGCTGTTTAAAATTTTCCACACTTATTATTACTGCATCTTGTAAAGTTATTTAACTTAAGCCTTAATTTCTTCATCAGTAAAATGGGGATAAGGACAGACTCGCTATATGGAGTTGCTATGAGACTAGGTAAGATAACCTCTCTGTTAACGCGCTGTGTACACTGGGGTGAAGGTCAGGCCAGGCACGGGGCAGGTGGGACACAGTCCCAGCTCTCAAGGCACTGGTCATGCCAGCATCCCTTGGGGAAGTAGATGCTCGGGACAGGATCAAGGGTTGGAAGGCCACTACCCTGTGCCTGCGGGTGGGGAGGGGACAGAAGGAGCAGCCGGGCCCCGCCCTCTAACCCTGAGCCACTCCCATCCCAACGAGGCTCAAACACTTGTGCTCAGTCTCCAGGCTCTTCTTCCTCATATCCATGCACCTTTCTTCCCATAACTCCCATTAAAATGGTGTCTCCCATCTCCTCCTGCTAATTCTGAATGTCCGAGTCTGCCTTCTGGGGGCTCTGAAATCTGATCTCAGTGCCCCTCCCGCTCAGATAATACGTTATCACTTTGCTATAACATAAGCCACCACGCATGTTGTTCCATCACGCGTCACTTTCCTCCTGCCCGCTGCCCGCTTTCCCCACTGTGTTCTCTTCCAGCACCTTTCACCGCTCCACCTTCCTGTACTTCTCTCCTCTGAGTTGCAGATTCCCCAAAACCACATGGTCGCCATTTAACTCTTCTAGCACTCATTCCCTGGACAGTGTCCTTTGTGCCCGTGGCTTCAACTATCCCCTTCAAGCCCCTCTCTCCATCTCGATCTTCCACGACGGCGATCCACAGTTCCAACCCTCTGCTCAATACCCTCCTCCTCACTCTTGGTGTTCCGCTGGAAGCTCCGAGTTCAACACAGCCCAAAGCACTACCACCAGCTGTCTTCCCAAGTTTAGATTAGAGATCCTGCCACCACCCCACCTCTCATCCCAATCACCTTGTCTGTCCACGGTTAAGCCTCAGCATCCTTTCTCGATCAACCAGAATGCCCCTGTCCCAGTTCAGGCCCACCTGAGTGCTCTCCTGGGTCACTGTAGTCATCTACAAATCTTAGTGCCCACCTCCGGGCATATCCTTCTGCAAACACGCTCTACCCCACAGCCAGTTTTAGAGTTTTCTCTACATCCAAAACCCCTACATACCAGTAACTCCTTGTTTACAGACTTGTTGGTCCTCACTGTCTACGGCAAAGAGCCACCATCATGCATATTAACTGAGAACAGGGGCAGTGGCAGGAATAGAGGGGCTGATGGAGGTGGGAGAGGTCAGCCCAGGCATGGGGCCTCTGTAAACCGGTGCCAGAGAGCCAAGGCACACATGAGAAAGGGTCATGTGCCCAGTCAGAAAGGCGCCTAGAAGTGTCCGCAAGGAAATGACTGATGGGAGTCTGAAGCCAGGTTCACATTCTTAAGACATCAGTGATTCCATCTGCCAAGTCCGAACAATACCAAACTGATTAAATTATTCTAACTCACATACTTTCAGAAGTGGACTTCCAAGATGTTTGGGTCTTGGTAGAAGTTACCAACAGTATGACTATACCGTTGGAAAAGTCTAATTTATAGAAATCATTAATAGTAGCTTTTTTTGTGAAAAATCTGTAACTTCTGAGGTCTGGAGCTCGTATCAGAATCACAGAAGGAACTCTGAAATTGAATGCAATAATAAGAGTATTTTAAAATTTAAGCCCCTTTCTCCTGCTGCCATCAGAAAAGCGATGCCTTTTATTTATTTGATATATTAAAGGATTTATAAGTTAAGAACAAAAAATGAAAACTTCTGTTCAAGGCAGATTTTAATCTACTCAGGCACTGCGCCGTAATTGAGGAACAAACACAACCAAGCCTGGAGCATTTGTACTGTATTTTAAAAGCGATGAAAAAATAAATAAATAAAATAAAAGCGATGTTTTTGTTGTTAGGTCCCGGCTATCGAGACTGCATTTGGAAGTGGTCGGGTCTCTGGGACAGAGAAGATGAGTGTGTTGGGACCTTAACACTAGAGGGGAGGGGTGGGCTCTATGTTCTATTCAGAACTGACGTTACAAACTCAGTGAACACACAGAGACATCTAGTTTAACCACAAGATGGAATGCCCAAGAGGTACCTCGATTAACCTCAGGCTGCAGGCAACAGTAAAAGACCAGGCAAATCCCGCACCACCCCACCCCCAACCCACTCCCCAGGACAAGGGACTGGGCCAGACAGGGACCTCCTTGTGCCCGGAGTGTCCCAACTGTAGACAAACCCAAGTCTCAACGAAAAGTAGTTACCAAGCTCTTGTTTGAAAATGGATTCATGTAAAAGGAACACATTTCTGAGTGAGAGAGAGTTGTGTCTTGTTGTTGTTTTTAATTAACTAACTCCAGTTCTGCTTTTCAAACAACCAGAAAGTCTATTTACCAGCTGACCGCCCAGGAATGGAAGCACTATAATTCACCTTAGGGCAGTCCTCAGAAACAGGATCCACCTGGGCCTTTCTAAAAACCTGCTCCCTTCAATCTTGAAAATACTGAGATAAAACCTTCAAACAAACCAAGCACTTCCCTGATACTGCATGTCACTTATTTCAGTGTCGGCAGGCACTGACTTTGGTGTTCTCTGCTACTCAAGTCTATATATAGATTTTAAAAGCCTGAGGCAGATCTGTTTGAAAAGGGATTAAAAGAAATATGAAAACACTTTCTAAAGACCACTTGAGGGTTTAAGAAAAATGTCAATTACAGGTATATACATAGCCGTTACCTTGGAAATCACAGCTATTCACTTCCGTTTATATGAACACTATCTTTTCTTGAAAGCAGACATGTGATACTAAAATAAGACACACTACAATAACCATTTGATTGGAATCTCTAGCTTCGAGTCTTATCTTTAGAAGCTCTGGCTGTAAACATAATAACAAACACATTTTCTTTTCCATCAATTCTTATATATGGTAAATGCTACCCTCCAGGTGGAAACAATTTTTGAACTTTTAGGTAAGAAATACCCTGTTTAATATTCATTGGAAGGACTGATGCTGAAGCTGAAACTCCAATACTTTGACCACCTGATGTGAATAACTGACTCATCTGAAAAGACTCTGATGCTGGGAAAGATTGAAGGCAGGAGGAGAAGGGGACAACAGAGGATGAGATGGTTGGATGGCATCACCGACTCAATGGACATGGGTTTGAGTAAACTCTGGGAGTTAACGATGGACAGGAGGCCTGGCTGCTGCAGTCCATGGGGTCACAAAGAGTCAGACACGACTGAGCAACTGAACTGAACTGACTCTGTTTAAAGGGGTTTTAAAGGGTATTTGGAGGAAAAGTCTCAGCACTTTTTTTTTCAAGAAGCAAGACCTTCCTGTATTGCCCAGAACGATCATGTTTTCCTGACTAAAGTTCTATCTTACACAGTTATCTATTTATTCTAAGTATTGGGGGAGGCTTTATAACTACCAGCAGAAACTGATTTTAAACAGGAAGGCCTCCAAAAACACTTCAAAGCTAATGTTACATAGTATGATGACTCAAAAGCTATTATATAACAACTTTTAAAAAATGTAAAGCAAATGTGCTTGCTCAAAATGAAACGTGTGTGTACCCTGGAAGGAAGCTAGCCGTGTAGAAAGCAATGGAATGCATGAGTCGTCACCCTTGATGCGCTGAAGCTGAGGGAGCAAGGAGACGTGGGGGGGCGGGGGGAGATGGTGTTTGGACCTTGTCAGAGCATCCTGACTCTTGGACCTCAGAGACAGTCGCAGCCCAGGGTAGGCAGTCTGGGCTCATATGGTCTGCCTGGCCTCAGGACCACACTGGTCTTGAGATCCCGTCCACGTGGATGCTGTGGAAACGGTACCAGCAGGGTCTGCCTGGGAACATGGCCCAGAATGGCCCTTGCTTTCCAGCACCTGCCGGCATGTACCCTGGACCCACTGCCCAGCTCTCTGACCTGAACTCTGTGGGGCCCTGGAATAGGAAATCTCCAGAAGAAAAAATCGTCCCTTCAAGATTCCCCCCACCCTGATTTATAAATTTTATCACTTTTTACAATAAACACTAAGAAGGAAAACCCTCCATCTTTAGAATCTAAAACAAATCAGTCTGTTAACCTGAAGTCATGTTTTAAAAGAGGCATCTCTCTACTTAAATCTCTATTTATAGCTTTCTGATAGCTGAGGAAGCAATTAGCTGTATTATAGCCTCTTAGGCAGCGTAACTGGCTTTACTAATTACATTCTCATTAACACCGTTTTATTTCACTGCTCTTGGTGGGAGCTCTTCAACAGCCTTTTGGCTGGCAGGGTTCGTGGTTATCTTCCATCCCATCCTGACTAGTTTTTCACACTGATTTGTTCATTTCTTACCAGGGATGCCACACAAAAGGAAAAAGCTAATAGGTCTCTCTCCAAATAAAAATACTTTAAGTAAAACCATGAATTTGCCTACCAGATGTAAGAGTTATGCTTAGTGAGAAGAAAACCAGTAAAAAGGTGGGCATTAACTGGATACCATAGGCTTGTATCTTTCCAGGTCTTTTATTTTTCTCTCTGCTTTAAGTGTATCCTAGAAACCTAAACTCTGTGGGACCGCTGTGAAAAAAAATTTAAAGAAAATGATAGAGGCTCAGTGAACTATGAGCTTTAAAAATGCTACAACAGACGCTGCCAGTGGTGTCCACCTGTCCGAATGATTTAAAGCACATTTCTAATCGCTCTGATTGGCAGCTGTAGTCTGCGGAGATCCCATCTGTAGGTTTATAGTGACATACTGTTGATCTCTGTTTTCCATCTCCTGGGATGTCTGAAATGGGCTGGAAGGAGTCCAGGGTGGAGCATTCTCAGCTCTCCACCTACTGGGGTCTGGGGAGCCTGGGAGCCCCTCTCAGTTCAATCGTTAAGGGCTGTTGGTCATCATCACAGCATCTCTGAGGGTTTGCTGGGATGGGAGCAGGAGGGCCTGGCAACAAGGTCTTTGGTTTCTTTAGAAATGTTAGCTGGTGAAGGGGAAGGCTAGAGTTGTGGTAGGTGGACAGTGAAGAGAAGGGAGTTGGTACCTTTTAAGAGTGGGCTTCCCTGGTAGCTCAGCAGTAAAGAATCTGCCTGCAATGCAGGAGACGTGAGCTTGCTCCCTGGGGTGGAGAAGATCCTCTGGAGGAAGCAAATGGCAACCCACTCCAGTATTCTTGCCTGGGAAATCCCATGGACAGAGGAGCCTGATAGGTTACAGTCCATGGGGTTGCAGAAAGTCTGACAGCTTAGTGACTAAACAAGAACAACAAACCTTTTAAGAGTAGATCACAGAACTATTTTACACTCCAATTTAGCAATGCTGCTAGACTTTTGAAGTGCATACTCTTTGAACTGTCAATTCCATTTCTAATAATTTACAGGCAGACACAACTATACAAGCAAGCAAAGATATATGTAAAGGGCATTCCTTGCAGTGTTATTTGAGTTAGCAAAATACCAACAATTGTTTAAAAAAGGAAAAGAAGTGGATATGTACTCATATGAAAAGTGGTCAAGAGATAATGGTAAGTGAAAAATGAGAGAGGACTGTATATAATGCCATTCATTTCAATTTTAAAAAGATGTACCAGGATGCTTGTATTATCAGAGTGGGAATGCATGAAAAGGTAGGTCAGGAGTGGGAGAGAATACTTCTATTTTATATATTTCTAAACTATTTGAATTTTTATGAGCCTATATTTCAATTCTAATAAAAATCTAGTACACCCTATCTAAAATGATACACCTGTTTAGAAAAGAATAAACACCAGGCCTGAGACTGCCATCCTAGAGAGGCCTGCTCACAAGACACATGCTTGGCTGGTGTCTGGAAACGTGGATTTGGAGTCTTTTGCAGTTCCTAAGAATGGTTCACTGAGCCTAAACTGTTTACACCAACAACGTTTTTGCTGAGCCAACCTGCTTTCCTGCTGCGAGTCTGGAACTGGTACCTGCTAGGCAAAGGGTGCCAACACCACTGACTACCAGTAGGGAACCCTGAATGCCCAGGCTCAGGTGAGCTGCTCTGGTAAACAGTTGCCAGGGATCATCACGAGCTTCCCAGGGGGCGCTAGTGGTGAAGAACCCGCTTGCCAGTGCAGGAGACATGAGAGACACGGGTTTGATCCCTGGGTCGGGAAGATCCCCTGGAGAAGGGAATGGCCAAACACTCCAGTATTCTTGCTGGAGAGTCCCACGGACAGCGGAGCCTGGCGGGCTACAGTCCATGGGGCTGCACAGAGGACGCGTGGGACACGACGGAAGTGACCCAGCAGTGGCAGCAGGCATCACAAGGCACTGCGGTGGAAAGAAGCACATTCAGCAGGACTCTCCGTCCTCCCCTGGCGGAGGACTCCCGAAGCTCACACCTGGTTTCCATGGCCATCACCCCAGGCACCGTCTCCCTTGCTGATGTGCCTTATATCCATTTGCTGTAATAAATCATAGCCATGAGCACTATGGCTGAGAGTCTTCCTAGCAAATGGTTCAATTTGGTGGTGACTATGGCAACTCCCAGTACATTCCTATTATTCTTTTCCACAGAACCTTCTTCCTGACCTTCACAGCATCACCAAAACTTACGATCAAACTGTGCATCTTTTCACTTGACTGTAAGTTCTGTGAGGTTAACTACACGTACTTGTTACCACTATATATCACACAAATGTTTAATAAAGTTTGTTAAATAAAAATAAGGGGAAAAAAACCTCAGTGGCTAATAACAGATAATCTGTTGGAGACAATAGTGTGAGAGATTCCCTTCTAGATCCCTTCTAGATACTGGGATCCCCGAGAGACACTCAGACTAAGACAAAAATCAATGGCAGAACCAGACTCTGCACTTAACGGAAAGTTCTTGACACTCCCCCGCGGTCCCTCACTGATGCTCCTCCCCGACAGGAGAAGCCTGTCACAACAAAGTTTCTTAGCCCTCTAGGGCCACTGTCACAGGAACAGGAGGTCACAGGCCTCTACTTCTAAGACACACAGGACGAGGAAACGTGCTCCTCGGGGCTCAAATCGTCCACTTCTACTCTCTCACTGTGGTTCCCCTCCCATCCCTCGCCTTTCTTGCAAAGAATGGAAAAAGTCACGTTAACCACCATGGACTAGAGGGCTGGACACTTGGCAAGGCGAGGGGTTAATTTCGCATTGACGTGCACATTTATCCAAAGCAAGTTTGTCTCAGTGATGACTAATTCTCTAGATATGGGGAGATGACACGAGCCGGGGTTTGCCCTGGGCTGCCCACATTGCTGGTAACGACCCAAATCCTCCCTAAAACCCTGGCCTCAGGGCCACGTGATTTACCTGCCTCTAGATGCCTGGGTCCATCCCCAGGGTGTATTTTCTGCATTCCATCACCTCAGCCCTATGGCATTCAACTACAGGTTATCACAAAGAGAAATTAATCTGCTACCTGCAGTGTTATCAGGCCTCCGCAGTGAGTGTGGAGTCACGCGGTCGGGGAAGACAGCCTCTGAACTCCTGGAGGGTCCTCTCCTGGGCTTTCTCTGAAGGGCTGTGGCCAGCATCGGCGCCTGCCTCCAAGCATCAGCAAGGGGGCTCTCAGGACAAGCAGGGCTCGTGCTGCCCCAGCCCAGGCTGCCTCTCCCTTCAGTTACTATAGGCTTGTTCACCTGCCCACCCCCAGCCCGTAACAGAATGTAAATGCCTACAGGTATATCAGGGCCATGCTTCACCAGGTAGGTGCTTAATAAATGTGTTTAGGTCAGTCGGTACTTTGGTCCTTCTACCTGTAGAATGGACACAATATTTGCTACCTTTTTGTTATGCTCATGAGAAGGAAACAACTGAAATTTTGGAGATCCTAGAAAGCAACATTCCCGAACTGTAGATGTAAGGGTCCCCTGAATCCTACTGCTCCATTTATGTTTCTGGCCGTAGGGAGGTTCCACAGACTGCTAAGCAGAAATCAAAGGGGCTGAAACTAGGATCTGAAGGAGTTTAAGTGCTTTTACATCTGCTCCAAGGAGACGGAAGACAAACGACATGACGGACGCGTGCAACGTGTCCACAGTTAGACTCACCATGATCCCTTCAGACTGGTCCCCTTCCCACATCCTTCCACTAGCTGGTACCTTTCCCAGTTGCCTCTGCCATCCCCTGCTTCCTTCCTTTCATCAGGCCATCCTCAAATTCTCAGACTGAAGTGACTGGCAGGCCCCTCACCCCCGACCCCCGAGCATGATCCAGACTGGGGCTGGCACTGACCACACCCTGCCCGGCTCTGGCCTGGCTGCTCCGCTTCTGTTTCTCCACTTCCGGAGCTCTTTACCTTGCTGGCCTTCAGGATGTTGATCTGTTCTTCGTACACGGTATCTCTGTTTTTCTCCAGAAAACCATCTGAAAGGTACTCCACCTGGGGCCATGGCCAGAAACAGAAAGGGTAGTTAGTGCTCCTGCGTGACCCGGGGCCCTCAGCAGTATCTCCACTGGTTTCATCTCGTCCACAGCGTCTTCTGAAAGAGCTGTGTGTACATGGGAAACCCACGGATGCTCTCATCTAAAATGCAAACCCAACATGTACCGAGATGTATAGACAGGAAGTTGAATATTCATTTTGTGGAAAACCACATTCTTCTGCAGTCCATGGGGTTGCAAAGAGTGAGACACAACTGAGCCACTGAACAATAACAACATTGTTCTGGGCTTCCCTGGCAGCTCAGACAGTAAAGAATCTGCTTGCAATGCAGGCAAGAGAGCTGGGTTCGATCCCTGGGTTGGGAAGATCCCCTGGAGTAAGGGAATGGCTACCCACTCCAGTATTCTTGCCTGGAGAATTCCATGGACAGAGGAGCCTGGTGGGGTATAGTCCATGGGGTTGCAAAGAGTCAGACAGGACAGAGCAAATAACACATTGTTTCAAACATGAAGGAGCAAATAACACATTGATTCAAAAAGGAGTTCCCATAAGATTGCCTTGGACAGAAGGCTTCCTTTGGGTGCTCTAAATGCAGCTTGTCAGCCTCACAACAGATCTACTGAATTAGAACTTGCCTTTGAGCAAGACCTGGTGATGTACATGCACATGGAAATTTGAGAAGCACTGGGCTAGTACATATGGAACACAATCCACATGGAGAAATTCTAAGTCTACACCAGCTGCTGGGAAATGAGCCACGTGGAGAAGGAACCGCTCTTCCCTCTCTCAGGCTCCAGGAGGCTAGACAAGGCCCCACCCAAGAGACTCCTGGCCACTTATCTGACTTCAAAGGTCAGCTCCCTCTTAGCCCAAGAACCCGAAGTCCCCTGAAGGTGGGGCTCTCGGAGTGCTGAGCCCACCATGAGAAGACCCACCTTATCTGCAAAGTGGATGACAATGAAGGCCTTGTTGGACATGCGGGGTTTCTGGAAGTGTTGGCTGCCAGAGTGCCTGTCATAGAGCTTCTGAGTCCAGTTCTGGTCGGTTCCTTTGGGGACCTGTGGATTCACAAAATCAGGGGTTTTGCAAAGAGGAAAAAGGAAGTCAACAGTGGAGGCAGGGTGATGGAGTCTGCCAGGAAGTTGACCTCAATGAGGCTGGATTCAGCACTCAGACCCGGACCCTAACCGGATGTGGAAAGCAGACTCAACCATGGACACCTGGGATCCCACACTGCACGCTCTCAACATGCCCTGCGTGCTGGCTCCTGTGGTGTCTACAGGCGTGCACTGAGCCTCAGGGAACCTGCCGGTTGGCAGATGCTGGAAGAGCTGGGAGAGGACGAGGGTGGAGGCGAAGGTTACAAGAGCAGAATCACAACTCACGGGACAAATCTGAAGATGCTTTTTCGTTCTGGTGGGGCCAGTGACTTCAGGGTCATGAACACATCACCCCATCTCTAGTCCGAGCTCCTGTTCCCTCAGGCCAACTCCTGCAGCAGGATAGCTCGCCCTGTCTCATCTGAACACCAGTGTCCAGGCTCAGCTCAAGTCCTTTTCTCAAGCCTTTCTTGATCACCCTCGATCCCACTCTGGAATTCTTCCAGTTGAGTTCTTACACACGCACTGTCCAACAGTGCTCGTCAGTTGGCTTTTGCGTCTTGTCTTGTCTCTATAAACTGTAGGTTTGTTGCACTTGAGAAAAATGTCTTTTTCCTGCCCCTCAAAAACCTTAAAACTGGGTTCCAGCCACAAACTGGGTGCTAAGTACCTAGTGACTGAACTATGCAGTACTAATCTCTACCTCCCTCAAATTTACATTTAGAGATTTCACTCCATTAAGGATTTGAAGAGCAGCCTCTTTCCATATCTTTAGAGATAGCTTCGAAAGTGAAAACGCATCGTGCTTTGCTAAAAACAAAGCACAGAGCCACTCTGCCCACCTCTCAAATGATCAAAGATGATGGCACCTTGTCGAATGTGAGGGTACCCCTCCTTCATTCTTGAGCATCACTGCACACGCCCCTTCCTCAGCTACGGGCCACCAACTGCCTTGCCCGTTCATTAGCTTAGACTGTACATGTGGATCAGGCAGGGCTGAAGGTGACCCTTCCACTAGCCATTTAAAAAGGGCTTTGTTTAGTAAATTAATAAAACCTGTGCATATGAAAAATTGCTTACCCACTTGAAAACAAATTTCTCAAATACTTTGTAACCAAACAGATTTTTCTCAATATTCAACTTGGTGTAATTGGTACTGAATATCCAGTGTTAAGTGCCATAGGATTTTTAAGAAAACTTTTTCCTCAAGGAGGCTATTAATTGTGTTGGGCAGACAAAATAAAATATATTTAATTCAGCATTTTAAAATATATTGTTTCATATTTGTCTCCAAGCAGCTTGTGTTCAGAAACACCAAGTGGGGGGGAAGCAGGAGGCCAACCTGGCTGAGCTCCCAGGAGGCGAAGCTGGAGAAGAGAAGCAAAATAACCCAGACCTGGCAGCCCCGGGGCAGACAGGGCAGGAAGGGCGGGACCACGATGAGAAGTCCCACCCGGGTCAGCACCTGCATTTGCCAGTATCCAGCTCGTTTTGTCCATGAAACTGGACTTCTCAGCAGATTTCATAATCTACATATTCCCTAAATCAGACTCACGTGAATCAATGAGTTAAGCGAGGCCCGAAACCAAGGTCATATGTAAACATATTTCCTGACAAGGGTTGGTCTCTGTTCTCACTCTCATCCTTGACTAAAAATGAAGGCGAGCAGAAATTCACAGGAATGAAGAATCTCAGATAATGCTAAAAGCAAGTGTCCAGAGAGCTTATTGCGAGGCAGTTTTCTATACATTTTTGATATATTAACTCATTCAATCCTGTGAACTAGGTATTAGTTTCTCAGTCATGTCCAACTCTCTGCAAACCCCATGGAGTGTAGCCCACCAGGCTCCTCAGTCCATGGGCTTCTCCAGCCAGGGGTACTGGCATGCGTAGCCATTTCCTTCTCCAGGGGATCTTCCCGACCCACGGACTGAACCTGGGTCTCCTGCATTGCAGGCAGATTTTTCACCATCTGAGCCACCAGGGAAGCTACTATACACATTTTACAGGTGAAGAAACAGAGCAGTTAGCTAACTTGCCCAAGGTCACACAGCTGGCAAGCAGCAGAGCTGGGGTTCAAGCCAGGACAGGCTGGTTGGTTGATGTGCTCCTCACTGTTTGGGCTTCCCTGCCTGATGACAGAGTTTTAAAGGAGCCAGCCACAAAGGCACGGTTAGGTGGGAAGCAGTCATTTCCAAAAATCTTTTCAATAAGTAGATTTAAAACAGGCATTGGAGACAGCAAGCAAATCTTGTATTTTGATAAAATCTAGATTGCGGTTATCAGTAGCGCTGGAATATGCAGCAAATCAAATCCTTAAAAAAAAAAAAAAGTATCTGCCAGCAGCTTCATGCACGCTTTCTTGCTCTCCCAAGGCACCGAGCCAGGAGCCTGGACTCCAGCTCTGCCTTCATCTAGGTGGGCACTGTCCCTCAGGAGGTGAATCCCTCTGACCTGCTCTGCTGGCCACTGGTCACACCAAAGGTGAAGGCCACATCTAGATGAAACGTCTCAAATTGGCAAATGTTGTAGAGATAAGAAGTAGATGTGTGGTTGCCTAGGGCTGTGGAGGAATGGAGAATTACTGCTAATGTATATCTTTAGGGGATGATGAAAATGTTCTGAAATTCATGGTTGCACAGCTCTGAATACACCAAAAAAAAAAAAAAAAAAACCAAAAAACCCCACTGACTTGTGTATTTTAAATACAGAGTTGGATGGTTCATTAATTCTATCTTAATAAAGCTGTTAAAATATATTAAACCTCATTTTACTCTTTGCTACTGAAATAAAACAGAAAAAACTGGGGGGTGGGGAATGAAATAATCCTTGGACTTACTAAGTCCCTCATCCCTAACAGCCTGGGGTATAAAACCTGTGACCCAGGACAGCTTTTCACCAAGGTACTCCTGGAACCCTTGTAGGAAACTATGTCTGGCTGCCATCACTGGCCTGAGACATTGCCTGGAGCTAAAGCCTGCCCCAGCCCAGCAGCTGACAAGATCTGGTTGATAAGGAGCCCAAAGTCAGTTATCCCATGGCTGTTTCTTGTCCCCATCTTCCCGGGCCTGTGCCAGCAAGACAGCCTTCCTGGCCACCATCTTGCAACATCCCAGACCTCTGCGGGCTCCCTGATGACTCCCACCCCTGGTGACCTCTCAGTGGCCCTGCCCACACCAGCCCTGAATCCTCCTGTGACAGCTGGGCCTCCAGGACTCTGCTGTCCTAACAGCTCCAGGCAGAAGTGGCTCCTTCCTCCCCACCTGACAGCCGTCTCCTCCTTCACTTTCCCACCTTCACAAAACACCCCTTTCGCATGCTCAGCAAAATACTAATTCCAGACCAACCCAGAAGCAGAAGATATTAAGAAGAGGTGGCAAGAATACACATAAGAACTATACAAAAAAGATCTTCATGACCCAGATAATCATGATGGTGTAATCACCCACCTAGAGCCAGACATCCTGGAACATGAAGTCAAGTGGGCCTTAGCAAGCGTCACTGTGAACAAAGCTAGTGGAGGTGATGGAATTCCAGTTGAGCCATTTAAAATCCTAAAAGATGATGCTGTGAAAGTGCTGCACTCAATATACCAGACAATTTGGAAAACTCATCAGCAGCCACAGGACTGGAAAAGGTCAATTTTCATTCCAATCCCAAAGAAAGGCAATGCCAAAGAATGCTCAAACTACCGCACAATTGCACCCATCTCACACGTTAGCAAAGTAATGCTCAAAATTCTCCAAGCCAGGCTTCAACAGTACATGAACTGTGAATTTCCAGATGTTCAAGTTGGATTTAGAAATGGCAGAGGGACCAGAGATCAAACCGCCAACATCCACTAGATCACTGAAAAAGCAAGAGAGTTCCAGAAAAACATCTATTTCTGCTTTACGGACTACGCCAAAGCCTTTGACTGTGTGGATCACAATAAACTGTGGAAAATTCTTAAAGAGATGGGAATACCAGGACCACCTGACCTGCCTCTTGAGAAATCTGTATGCCGGTCAAGAAGCAACAGTTAGAACCAGACATGGAACAACAGACTGGTTCCAAATCAGGAAAGGAGTAAGTCAAGGCTGTATATTGTCACCCTGCTTATTTAACTTCTATGCAGAATATATCATGAGAAATGCTGGGCTGGATGAAGCACAGGCTGGAATCAAGATTGCCGGGAGAAATATCAATAACCTCAGAAACACAGATGACACCACCCTTATGGCAGAAAGTAAAGAAGAACCAAAGAGCCTCTTGATGAAAGTGAAAGAGGAGAGTGAAAAAGTTGGCTTAAAACTCAACATTCAGAAAACTAAGATCATGGCATCTGGTCCTATCACTTCATGACAAATAGATGGGGAAACAATGGAAATGGTTAGACACTTTACTTTCTTGGGCTCCAAAATCACTGAAGACGGTGACTGCTGCTGCTGTTGCTGCTAAGTCGCTTCAGTTGTGTCCGACTCTGTGCGACCCCATAGATGGCAGTCCACCAGGCTCCGCCATCCCTGGGATTCTCCAGGCAAGAACACTGGAGTGGGTTGCCATTTCCTTCTCCAATGCATGGAAGTGAAAAGTCAAAGTGAAGTCGCTCAGTCGTGTCTGACTCTTAACGGTGCCATTGCCTTCTCCAGAAGATGGTGACTGCAGCCATAAAATTAAGTGATGCTTGCTCTTAATTTAATTCATAGAAGAAAAGCTATGACCAAGCTAGACAGCATATTAAAAAGCAGAGACATTACTTTGCCAACAAAGGTCTGTCTAGTCAAAGCTATGGTTTTTCCAGTAGTCATCTATGGATGTGAGGAGCTGGACTATACAGAAAGCTGAGCGCTGAAGAATTAATGCTTTTGAACTGTGGTGTTGGAGAAGACTCTTGAGAGTCCTTGGACAGCAAGAAGATCAAACCAGTCAATCCTAAAGGAAATCAGTCCTGAATATTCATTGGAAGGACTGATGCTAAAGCTGAAACTCCAATACTTTGGCCACTTAATGCAAAGAACTGACTCACTAGAAAAGACCCTGATGTTGGGAAAGACTGAAGGCAAGAGAAGAAGGGGACGACAGAGGATAAGAAGGTTGGATGGCATCACCAACTTGATGGACCTGAGTTTAGTAAACTCTGGGAGTTGGTGATGGATGGGGAGGCCTGGTTTGCTGCAGACCATGGGGTTGCAAAGAGTCAGACACGACTGAGCAACTGAAGTGAACTGAACTGAGACCAACCCAGCCACCCATTTTGTCCTTTCCCAGACCTGGGTGGCTGGCTGAGATCACACACCAACTTCCCTTCCCTTCATCAACTTCTGCTGGTAATTGAGTATAACTTAGTGCCAAAAAACAAAATTGAATTCTAGAGTGAACAGCACTTCTGTAGATTAAGACGCTGTGCCCAGATCGAAGGGGACTTCGACCGTGCCTTGACAGCACCTAAATACATCTCAGTCTCTGATGGTCTCGGACCTCACATCTCTGCACTTGGTATTCCTCGTCCCTCCCTGGAGGGCAGCCTGTCCCCACCTCCTCTGTTCTCCTCGAACTTCTAACCCTGCTGCCTCTCAGCAGATGCCCCGTCTCCTCCGTCACAGGGAAGCAGGCTGCCAAGCAGGAAACCTCACATTCCCGCTCTACATTCAGAGACTCATCAGACCACAACGCCTGGGACCCTCCTCAGGGTAGGGAGCGCTTCTCCTCCTGGTCGGCCTCCCGAGCACACACCCCTGCCTCCTGGGTACCAGGAGTGGCCCATCTGCCCTCTCCTGAATCCTCTCCAGCCCTCCCTCTCTCTCAGCTCCTCCTCAGGAGTTCAGACTCGCCCCCTCCACTGCCTCACTCCTATTCGCTCCTCGTGTTACCCAAGTCAGACGTCTGCCCAGACAAGTCCCTAGAAACTGCTCCAACCAACAACTGGCTGTCACGTGCGGGGCCGTGGAGGCCCTCACCCGCTGCCTCCCTCCTCAGCCAAAAGCTCTCGGCATCTCCTGGCCGTACAACTGCAGTGTGGCCATTGCTCTGCTGACTCCACGGTCTCTCTCCAGCTTACCTTTCACGGTTCTCAGGGAGCCCTGCTGAAAAGTCAGTCACATCCGATCGTGTCTCTCCCCCTCTTCACTCCCTTCCATCCCCCAGACACCTTCTCTGGGCAGGCGAGGCCAAGTCTCCCATTCTCGATGGTTCCTACTTCCCACCCTCGCCGGCCACCACCACAGGCCCGGGACAAACCAGACCATCTCAGGCTCTGCAAACACGACATTCCCTGTGCCCAGGGCGCCTCTCCCCTCATGTGACCCCTGCTCACACAGCCGCTCTGGGGGCACTCCCCCCTACCCCTGCCCTCTCATCTCAGTGTTTCCATTTCCCCGTCAGCTCAGGAGATGATCTTGTTGTTCGCCTGACCCCTCAGAGGCTCAGTGAAGGGAACCTGGGGTTTGTCAGGCAGATGACTGTAGGAGCCGCTTGCCCTCCGTCCACCACAGGCTCTCAAGCTGCTCACAGCCAGCCACCCTGGGGCTGCATCTGGAGAAACCACAAGGCCTTGGTCTTCATCCAAAGTCAGCTCTCATGAGAGCAGGCTGGACCAGGTCAGGGGACAGCAGGTATTCAGTCAGCTCTCACGAGAGCAGGCTGGACCCGGTCAGAAGACAGCAGGTATTCAGTCAGCTCTCATGAGAGCAGGCTGGACCTGGTCAGGAGACAGCAGGTATTGACTCCCGAGTGCAGCCTGCTGTCCTTCTACTGCCTCAACAACAACATCATGACCAGGAAGGTTCATCCTCGCCGGCCCCTCAGGCTGGGCTCCATGGAACGAGAGGATCCCAGTCAGCAGGGCAGAGTCTGCCTCCCTGACTCAGGCCTGCCTCTGTCTCTCCAGCCTGAGACACTGTGCCTTCACCCACTGGAACTGCTTCTAGGGGTCAAGGTCTCATTTTCACAAAATTCCTGTTCAAACGCAAGTATGCCACTTAAGAGAAAACACGCACTGATGTCTCAATTCCTATCAGTCCTTGCTAGGTCGTTCCTCCAAGAGGAGGATTTATAAGTCAGACTTATTACAGTACAATTTCCATACAGCAAAACGCACCCTTTATAAGTATACAGTTTCACGGCTTCTGACAAAAGCAATAACTATTGGTTAAAAATCCATCTATTAGAACTGCCTTATGATCCAGCAATCCCACTGCTGGGCATACACACTGAGGAAACCAGAAGGGAAAGAGACACGTGTACCCCAATGTTCATCACAGCACTGTTTATAATAGCCAGGACATGGAAGCAACCTAGATGTCCATCAGCAGATGAATGGATAAGAAAGCTATGGTACATATACACAATGGAGTATTACTCAGCCATTAAAAAGAAAACATTTGAATCAGTTCTAATGAGGTGGATGAAACTGGAGCCTATTATACAGAGTGAAGTAAGCCAGAAGGAAAAACACCAATACAGTATAATAACGCATATATATGGAATTTAGAAAGATGGTAACAATAACCCTGTGTACGAGACAGCAAAAGAGACACTGATGTATAGAACAGTCTTATGGACTCTATGGGAGAGGGAGAGGGTGGGAAGATTTGGGAGAATGGCATTGAAACATGTAAAATATCATGTATGAAACGAGATGCCAGTCCAGGTTCAATGCACGATACTGGATGCTTGGGGCTAGGGCACTGGGATGACCCAGAGGGATGGTATGGGGAAGGAGGAGGGAGGAGGGTTCAGGATGGGGAACACATGTATACATGTGGCGGATTCATTTTGATATTTGGCAAAACTAATACAATTATGTAAAGTTTAAAAATAAAATAAAATTTTAAAAAAAATCCATCTATTAGGATTCTTCTGGTGGTCCAGTGGTTAAGAATCCACCTGCCAATGCAGGGGGCAGGGCTTCACTCCCTGGTTGGGAAGATCCCCCATGCCACAGAGCACCTAAGCTCGTGCACCACAACTTCTGAAGCCCACACACCTGGGGCCCACACTCCACAGCAAGGAAGCCACCGCAGTGAGAAGCCCGCTCACCCCAACTAGAGAGCAGTGCCGGAAGAGAAGGCCCATGCACGGCAATGAAGACCCAGCACAGCCAAAAAAGAAATAAAATTTTAAAAATCCATCTGTTACTAGATGCCGTATCCGACTACACTGAATGAGTCTGAATTCCCACTGCAGCTAAATCTCACAGAAAGTGGTTTCCACACCCTGGGCTCTTGCGTCAGTCCTACAATTTGGTGTTCATCTTGCCTCCCCTGCTACAACCATGACTTGGCGGCCAGTGAGGCTGCGTGTGTCACACTCACAGCACCACCCCCGGTCTATCTCGACATGCGCACAACTCCGTCCCCTGGGGACTAGCGGGAAACCCCAGCTTACCTCAGATCTCCCTTCTAAGTCACCTCAGGGACAGGGAAGCAAGCATGTAACAGAACCCCCTGGCCAGGTGCAGCTCAGCACTCTTCCTGACCTGGTGTGCCCTGCCCTTGAGGTCACTGTGCTGTCCCTGGGCCCTGCCCACAGCCTTCCATGGGCCCCTCGCCCAGGCCAGGCTCTTCCCAAGTACCATCCTGTCCCTCTTCACCCTTTGCTGGCTGGCAGGGAGACCCCTGTCCCTTCTCCTGAGGGCTTTCCCCTCAAGACCAGATATACAGTAGGTGCATAGTATTGAGTTGGCCAAACATTTCGTTACGGTTTTTCCATAAGATGTTATAGAAAAACTCAAATGAACTTTTTGGCCAAACCAATACCTTCTGGGGGTTTGGCAGGAGTTTGAGTTGGATACAGTCTGAAACTTAAATCCCCTAATCTTAAAAATTTGACCCAAACAAAAGGCACCATAGAGCATAAGGCAGAGACCATCCATACAGACATACAGACGCAGCTTGGTTTTATTTCCCCTCGGCTTCTGGAAAGTAGTACAGGCAGTGTGCACTCGGTAGGAAGAGACAGGAAGGTGTGGGGATCCGCTGCATCCGGAATACTCAAGGCCGCCAAGTCCAGGGCTCTGTGAGGGGCACTTTCAAAACTGCTGCATGGCTGCACCCTGGTCCTCCCTGAAACCACTGCCTACTTTTCAGCCGCACCACTAAGCCCTCCTCCACCACCCCCAGAACCACCAGCTCCCCAGCCCCGTGCTGCAATGGGCGTACCCCGCTCCCTCACCCAGGGGCTTGGGTCCCCCCCGCCTCTGGACAGCAGCTTGAGGTCTCTCGCCGTGCAGTGACCAGTGTTCTCACCGCTGCAGCCTGACATTCTGGGGACACGCTCCCTTGGGCAGCGGCACCTCTGAGAACCTCAAACCAGGAGCCAAAACGAACCCACAAGAGACCTTGGCTTGCCTGCCAAAGGCAAGGTAGATCAAGGAAAATCGATAGGGCAGCTGCTGAATTCACAGACTCCGTCCCCCTGAGGCAGTGGGGGGGTTCCTGTGAGAGGCCCGTGTGAGGAGAAAGGCGAGGACGGGCCCCCGGGGGCTGCGGTCTGCAGCACAGTTAGCGCTTCATCGCAGAGCCAGGTTGAGCCACCAGCTCAGAGCCTTGTCTGTCCTTGGACGTCACCGCTGGGTAAGGGAGGGAAGAGCCAGAGCCCTCCTGGAGCTGGGCCCGGGGGGCTGTGCTGGTTCAGAGGCCCAGAACTGGACGGAGGGCGTGGTTGGGGGTGTGGAGCTGGAGGAGGCTGCGGAAAGGATCACCAGAGGCGGAGGGGAGGGGAGCACGCTCACACCGAGTGCCAGAGGGGAGCCGCTGGCAGTGGACGCGGAACCGAGACAGTGAGGGAGGGGTGCATGCCGGGCGGGGGCGACTGGAGGGCCTGGGCTGCCCGAGCAGGGGCAAAGGGACAACCGTTCTATCACCTCTATCACAACCTCATGGGGGCGGGCGCGAGCCAACGCAGCCCCCGTCACCCCAAGGAACTACCTGTTCCTGAGTCTGACACCAGACCAAGTCCCCAGCTTTGAGAATGTGCTGAAAACCATCAGATAAAAGCATGCTGTGGATCTCAGTGTAGTTTCACTTTGTCTTCCACTGTTCTGTTTTCAGTCTTTCTCACTTTCAAAGGCAGTGCAAGTTTCTGGAAAGGAAATACCTGCTCCTCCCAAACCATCATGCCACAAGCCACTCTCCACAGCCCAGACATGGGAGGTCAGACAGTAAGAGCAACTGGGCTCTTCCCTTTCAACGCCGAGACCCAAGTGGCTTCTACACCTCTTAATTAGAGTTTCCACCCCTCAAGGAGTTGGCATACATTTACCATAATCGCCAAACACCAAATCAGGAGAAGTTTGGAAGACCATCAGATCCAATGCCCATCAATTCATAGAGCAGAAAACCAAAGGCCAAAGCAATCAGGTGACTGATAACATGGGAGTTCCCCTGCCCCACACGCTCAGGCCTGCCTGGTTCTCTCCACGCTGGCAACTCAGGGCTCCTCCTGTCATAGCAGGCAGTGTCCATGACAAGCTGCATGGGGGAAATCCACAGCTCTCACTTGCCACCAAGCCACATGGCTCCTGCCACTCACAAGCCACCTTGCATGGTAAAGACGATCCTGGGCTCTTGACCCCCCCTCTCCGGGATGCCTGTCTAGAAGTTGGGGTCCTTCCTCAGCACCTAGGAGATGTGGGGCACCAAATTCATACCACCATCACATCATGCCAATCCTTAACACCCAGCCGCTGCCAAAGACATTGTTCACCAACGTAGCAATACCTGCCAGTCACGCTCAGTGCGTTACCTGCTGGTACCTTTTAGTATGCAGAATAGACACCAAGGCTTCTCCCAGCAAACTAAAGGCCGACTAATCAGATGCAACTCCAGTCTTGAGATCTCACATGTTCCCTTGCACCATACAGCTGTCCTCTGCCCCCCAATCCCAAGCCTAGAATTGAACCGATTCAATGATATCATCAGTTTTACCTTACATTCTTCATCCAACAGGTCCAAGATGCCCAGCTTAGCTTCTATGAGGTCGATACAAGGCTGGTTATCATAGAAATCAATCAGGGTCCACGGGATCTGCTCCTTCATGTACTCCTCCTGCTCCAGCTTGAATACGTGCTAGCATAAAAAGCAAAAAGTCGGGTCAGTGAACTACAGACACACCTTAACTTTTGACTCCCCTGAGCTTCAACCACATGGGTTCTGAGTCCCGGAGGATGGGATATACTCATCAGAAAGGCTTTGGGCACCAGCCACAGTCATGACTGCAGAAAAAAAAGGCTCAGTTGGGTGATCTCAGTCAAACTCAAAGGAAATTAACCCTGAATATTCATTGGAAGGACGGATACTGAAGCTGAAGCTCCAGTATTTGGCCACCTGATGCAAAGAGCTGATTCATTTGCAAAGACTCTGATGCTGGGCAAGACTAAGGGCAGGAGGAGAAGGGGATGACTGGACGGCATCACCAACTCAGTGGACATGAGTTTGAGCAAATCCGGGAGATAGTGAAGGACAGGGAAGCCTGGCGTGCTGCAGTCCATGGAGTTGCAAAGAGTCAGACGCAACTAAGCGACTGAACAACGACAAAGGTGATCTCACTCCCATGTGAGCCCTTCCCTAGGATGTCCTACTACTCACCTGCACTGTCACACCTCAACCAATCGCAGGAAGCCTCACAGGTGGCTTGTGATTGTTCAAATACCCCAGATGCTCGGGCTCAAAAAGAGTGGAAGTCAAAGCCAAGGAGAGGATCACTGACACTCTTGACTCAGCTGTCCCAATTCTGACCTCCTTCTGACCAGTGGGGAGTGCCTGCCTAGAGCTGGGGCACCCCAGGAAACCAAGGGCAGGTCAGGGTTGAGCAGGAGCCCACTGACCCTGGACGGAAGAGAAGTGGGCTGGGCTGTCTGTGACTCCCCCCACCACCCGACATCTCTGGGTCCAGAAAAACCTACTGAGTTGAACTGCTGCTGGAGCTTCTCATTGGCGTAGTTGATACAGAACTGCTCGAAGCTGTTCACCTCAAACGTCTCAAACCTACAGGACGGAAAGACCAAAGGACAAAGTAAGAGATGTCCCCATTTACCAAAGAGATCTCTGGGACTTCAGCAAGGCGGCCCTCATCCTCTGCTCCCTGCGGTTCTCGCCTTAACTCCAGCACAGAAGTCCCCTCTGCTCTTGAGACCGCTGTCACAGGTATCAGCACAATAGAGTCTTGAGAATCAAACAGGAGAGTAAGAATGTATGTCTTTTCACAACTAAAAAAAGTACTGACAGCAAGAAAATTTGGAAAAAGCAGGTGTAAGAAAAAGTCACCCACGATTCTGTCACTCATGCGAACCACATGAACACACCTGCCAATACAGGTAGACATAAGAGACGTGGGTTTGATCCCTGGGTCGGGAAGATCCCCTGGAGAAAGAAATGGTAACCCACTCCAGTATTCTTGCCTGGGAAATTTCATGGACAGAAGGGCCTGGCAGGCTATAGTCCATTGGGTATCAAAGAGACGGACACGACTGAAGTGACTTAGCATGCACGCATGCATGTGTCCTTCCAGTGATTCTATTTTTGAAGAAAAGTAGAATTATATGTAAAATCATCCCTATATTTATCATTTAACTTCCCATTGGTTATTTAACAGTTTCCCATGCCGCTGTTCTTCAAAGACATCAGTTCTAACGTCTGCCTTGTGGACCGTCCTATGGATCAGAGATGCTGCTTTCAGCCTGAGACTTGCCCAGGAGCCCAGGCGAGGGAACCAGTGGGGCTAGAATTTAGCTGATGTCCCCTTCAAGTCTAGGAGGCAGCGTTTGCCCCAGAGGGATGCCTTTTTCCGATTCACACGAAGGCTCTTCCTGGGCTGGCAGTGCCCCATGCAGATGAATCGTAATGTAACCAGTCACCTATTGAAGGACATTCTGCTTCTTTCCCCAGTTTTTAGCTGCTATTGCTGCTGTGACAAATATTAGATATACATCTTTGAGTTCATGATTCTTAGGATGCTGTTCTAGAAGGAAAATTACCATGTCAGGATTTGTTTTCTTAAATGGTAGCAGCAGATTACCTTGCAGAAAGATGGAGCCAACTGATGCTATCACCCTGCCCTCACCCCAGCCTCCCAGTGTACGCAAGGGTCTCGTTCTCCTGATCCTGGTCAATAAGTTTGTCTTTAAATTCAGGTTTGAGGACTTCCCTGGTGGTCCAGTGGTTAAGAATCTGCCTGCCAATTCAGGGGACACGGGTTTGAGCCCTTTCCCATGTGGAATCAGGATGATTCCACATGCCATGGGGCTCCACATTACTGAGCCTGTACACTCCAGAGCCCAAGCTCTGCAAGAAGAGCTGCCGCGAGCTCTTCCCACCACAGTGAGAAGCCCACGCACCTCAACTGGAAAGCAGCCCCGACTCGCTGCAACAAGAGAAAGCCTGTGAGCAGCAACAAAGACCAGTGCAGCCAAAAATACATAAAATTTTAAAAATTAAAAAACTTAAAAAAATTCATGTTTGACGTAGTTTATGTACAATAAGATGCACCGGTTTGGAAGATGTATTTCAATGAGGTTCTGATCAGTATTACACTACGTGTGTCCACCGTCACAAGCAGATACAGAGCATTTCTATCATGTCCATCACCCCCAAGTTGCCTCGTGCTCCAGTCAGCTCTGTCCCTCCTGCCCCTCACTGGGAGTATTAATGCATCACAGATCTTTGGTCAATAATATAAATTAACTTTTAAAAATCTTTGGCTAACTGTTATATGACAAATGTTTTTAAATTCTAATTTCTTTGACTATCGATAAAGCTCAAGATTTTTCTGTGGGTGTGAGTGTATGTTCTAGTTGTCCATATTTTGTGAACTGTTTGTGATTGGTGAAGTATTTCCTGGGTTTTAACTTTAAAAATGGACTTATTTGAGCTCCTTATACTTTAGATCATCAACACTGACATCAATTGCTCAACTGAAACGTTCATTATATGGCTGGATCACTGCTGGGGAAGGGGAGGCGGGTACACAGGTGAGACGCAGCATCACACAGCCAGGCACAGCCCCACCGGACGCCTTGTATGCTACACTTCTAGATTTTTCCAGGAGAAATGGGGAGAACTGGCAGGATTTGAAATTAAGAAATGAAAACTGAATTTCCATCTCAGAAAAATACTGTGATTTGTGGGAAGGTGTACAAGACTGAATGCAGGAGGTTGAATAAGGATTTATTATTGGAGTAATTATTTAGGGAAAATCCAGCTAGGGTATAGCTTAGGCTGGTGGTAGCCAAGTTAACAGGAAGGTTCTAAAGACATTAAGGAAGGCGGAGATGAGAGGACTTCAAACGACCAATGGTATGTGGAGTGAGAGTCAGTTATGTGACTGGATGGATGTGATCACCCACCAAGCTGGGAGCATGATAATAGCATCAGCAGCTTTAGCCACAATGAATGGGGCCCCCATGCTTGCAGAGCAAGGGCAGCAGGCTAAGCAGGCGAGAAAGGGCAGAAATCCAGGAGGAAGAGGAACCTTTTTCTCATTCACGCACCTGGCTGAATGAGCTGGCAGGGACCCTGTGAATGGGCATCTACAGAGCACCAAGTTCCAGAGGCTTCATGGGCTCACTGAATACCCACAATCAACAAGAGTTGGGGTCTCTCACTAATCCATCCTACTGCTGAAAAACCAAATAACCTGTCCAAAGTCAGAGAGTCAGGAGACAGAAGAGACAATATTTGAACCCAGAGAGAGTGATTTCTGAGAGCACAGTAACTCAGAAAGGAGTAAAAGTTCTGTTTAAGAAAGAAGGAAGGGGACTTCCCTGGTGGTCCAGGGGTTAAGTGTCTGCCTTGCAATGCAGGGGACTCGGGTTCGATCCCTTGGGTCAGGGAACTAAGATCCCACCTGGCTCGGGGCAACTAAACCCATGCATCTCAACTAAAACCTGGAGTGGCCAAATAAATATTATAAAAAGAAGAAGAAAGGGGACGCTGTGCACCCAGGGGTGTGTTGCTCCCTGGGAATGTCGCCTTAGAGATCTGGACAGGCTGGGCTTGTGAAAGGACCAACATGCCTTTGGCGAGAGATTTACTGCACTCTTGCTTGGAAGAAGAAGAGAAAAAACATAAAAAGAAATGGCTGGTTCAAAGTCCAAATTCTGATTTCATGTAAAATGTCCAGGTTGTTACAGGATTTTACAGCTCTCAGTCATGTTCAGACGACTGTGTTTTGTGTAGGTTGTTCAACAGTGTTGTGCCAGGGGTGGGAGGAAAGGCCAGCCTCACAGAAGGCGTTCATTTAGAAGGAAGCAACGTCAAGGATCCATACAACTTCCTGAATTTGTGTTCTTTCACAGAAATCCTCACCAGCTCAGCAATTCTCATCTACCAAGATAATGTAATGATGTTTAATTGTGTAAGGTATGCAATAGTGCTCTCCTATTTTGGTATCCATTTTTCAATAAAGTTTTAATTATTGGCATAAACGGGGCTGCCCAGGTGGCACAGTGGTAAAGAATCTGCCTGCAATGCAGGAGATCCAGCTTTGATCCCTGGGTTGGGAAGATCTCCTGGAGAAGGAAATGGCAACCCACTCTAGTATTCTTGTCTGGAAAATTCCAGAGGAGCCTGGTGGGCTACAGTCCAAGGGATCACAAAGAGTCAGACATGACTGAGCATGCACATACACACCTATGGGCATAAATAAATAAGAAGGAAAGGGAGAGATGACTAGGAAGGGCTGTGGGCAAGAAGATAACTTCCCAGAGAAGGAAGTGTCTGAGCACGTGGAGATGGGGAGAACAGAGAACACCAAAGAGGGACCTGGGCTCCGGGCACAGGCTTCAACCTTCAGAACCTTCACAGCATTGGCCTTCTCACTGTTAGTATGGGCAACTGAATTTTCTCAATCTTACATAGAATTATGCCAAACCTTCCAAACAGATTGTGCTCCCTAACCGCCGCTCCCCAGTAGAAATGTTGGAGCCACCCCTGATGGGTTAGGGGGGGTGGTGGTGGTAGAGAGGCAGCACCCTAAGCAGAAGGACCTGCAAAAATAAATGTGCCAACCATCCAACTGGGCTAGCTTGGTGCCCAGAACACATCAGGCTTCTCCACCTTCCCCCACCCCCGCACCGAAATATAAGACGAGCAAAGGCAGGAAATCATCTTGAAATCAAAGGAATCAACTGCTTGGAGACAACCACATTAAAGAACAGCCTTTGGTCATGCCCATGGAAGACAAGTAATTCCAGGTCAATAAAACAGGATCAAAGTCACAAAGTCCAAGCTGCAGGCAGTCCAGACCATGCAGGAGGGAGGCACTGGGTCGGCCAGCCGTCACCCTGGCTTAGGGTCCTCTCAGCCCAGATGATGGTCCTACAGACCCAGTCATGTCTCTTAGAACCTCATTTCCTCTCCCTACAGCCTCCTTTCTGCACCTCAAGAAAGGTTTCTGATGACAGCCAAGCCATAGAGGAATTTTTAATTAATAAAACCCAGAAGGAAGATAAAAGAGCCACCCTAGCAACTGGCCAGATAACAGCACTTGGGTGCACTTGCAGAGCCCGTATCAAGCTCCAAAGATAAAGGATTTAAATATATCCCACTCGTCATTTTTTAAAGGTTTACATTGGTAGCACTCCACAAAGAACATTCTCATTAACTTGAGATGGCCTGAAATTAGCTCTTAATTTCCCTATTTCTAAGATATTATCTGGTAACAATTCCTCTGCCATCTAGGGTAATTATACTGTAATGCCAGCCGGCCAGAGATGAATGGATGAGGGGTTTGGGGAGCCCGGAAAATGTCTAAGATGACTGACCTCAGAAAAGGCCAGTTAGGGAGATAAGGCAACTTCTCTAAATGATCTCTTGTCATCAATAGAGGTGACTTTTAAAAATAAATACAATGGATCCATTTATAGTTCACATTAAAATATCACCAAGAAATTTATATGTGAGAGGGAACTGGATTTCCCCTGTAAAGTCAATGTTGAGAATATTTAGTCCAGAATCCTTGGGTGGGAGGGAGGTCAAGACACAGAATAAGGCTTAATGCTGGGGCCTGGGATCTGTAGCCAAGGTGGTACAATTAACATTCCCACTTCCACGTTTGCCTATCTTCAAAGCAGAGCAAAAAAGTAGACAATTCCCTTCTCATTCTGCCTGACTTCAGGGTGGGGTAAGGGATACAAGTGCCTCTATAAAAATAAGATAATGTCCATGGGAAAGTGAAACTGCAATAAAAAGAAGTCAACCTGTCACTCTGAGTTAATTACTAACCTCCACGAACCACTCCCTCCAGAGCAGAGAGGAGATGAGAGGCTTTGAAGGTTGGGAAACAGTTCTTCCCCCATGGCACAGGGCACAGGAATTAGACATTCTTAGCTTAGCCCTGTGTTTCTACCCTTCCACCAAAGCTCAAAAGAGAAGCTATGTGGTACAGGTTAGACATAGAGGGGGGCTGCTAGGGAATGACTGCCGAAAGTCAAGCAAGTCCTCTCAAGGTCTCTTTCCCTCCTGAAACCCATGAAATCTCACAAGGGCACCTCACAGTCTGTTAGGGAGGCCACCCCTTCGATCTCTTTCCTCAACAATCTGGGCACTGGCTGCACCTTAAAATGGGGGAACTTCAGTTCTGCTCCTGTGCTTCTCTCTGTGCCCAGAGGCCCACACATGGGACTTGTCCTTCAGGGAGAGCAAAGTTCTAAGCACTGTTCACATCCCCAGGTCAAGAACAGGTCTTCTGGAGGATCTAAGCCCATTCCGTCTGCAGTGTGCTCCAATTCCTGCCTCTCCCCCGTGTCTGAAAATCTGATATGGGGCAGGAAGATGCCCATCATATGGTAACTCTCTCCCAATCCATCAGTCGATTGTCCCAGGAAATGTAAGAGCTGCAAAAGGCAAATCATGAACCCTGCCCAAAAGAGAGAGCTATTAGGAAGACCCCAGGAAACCTCAACTAGTAGAGATTTGTAGGTGTTACAGGACTTTAAAGGAGGGTGAGCTCATGAGGGTGCTGGCAGGGACAGAGACAAATGGGACTTTACTGAAGCTTTAAGAGTATGTAGTGGTGTTTGGCTTCAGGCATGCTCCAAAGGGCTATGTCAGAGCAATTCCAGAAGGTTGAGCTTGACTTTCAAGCACTCAGAGTTACAAGGGTCTCCTGGAAGACTCAGAGATTCCAGGGAGAACCCATTGCAAGAGGTAATCTGCTGGATCTGGGCACCTTGGGCTGGCTATGCATGTCTACCCTGAAGAAGACATGTCCAGGGATCTTCTGGGCTGTCCAAGCTTGGGTCACTGTTCACAGGCTTCAGGGCAAATGCAATCACTGACTTCTCCCCCTCCACCCTCCATGAAACCTTTCCATACTGGACAGAGGGAGGGGATAGGTTGTCTTCTCCAAATAAATCACTTAGGATCATGAAGTTATCTTTCAGTCTGTTTTGAAAGAGTGAGACCAAGAAAGAAAAATAACAAAGAAACAAAGAATTTCCATCAAAAGGACGGAGGCAAATGGTGAACTTGAGAAATTTACTTAAAATATATCATTTAAGGCAACTTGTGGAATGGTATAAAACATTTGCAAATCATATTTCTGAAAAGGAGTTAATATTCAGAATATATAAAGAAGTCCTACAACACAAAAACAAAAAAAGTAAATAACTTAATTTAAAAATGAACCAAGAACTTAAAACATTTCTCTATAAAGATACACAAATGGCCAAGAAGCATAGGAAAAGATGATCAAAATTATTAGAGAAATGCATAACAAAACCATAATCATACCTATCAAATACATATCAAAATCACTTCAGACTTACTAGGATGGCTACTATAAACAAACAAACAGAAACAACAAGAGCTGGCAAGGATGTAGAGAAACTAGAACCTCTGGGCACTACCAGTAAAAATGTAGCGTGGTGCAGCTACTATAAAACAACATGGAGTTTTCTCAAAGAATTAAAAATAGAAGCACTATATTCCTACATAATCCTCAGATGATTAAAAATAGGATTACTACATAATCCAGCAATCCTACTTCTGGCTATATATCTTAAAGAGTTTAAAAGAAGAGATATTTGCACACCCTTCCTTGTTCATTCCAGCAGCATCACAATAGCCAAGAGGTAGAAGCAGCCCAAACATCCATCAGTGGATGGATAAAGAACATGTGGTACATGCATACAACTTAGTACTATTCACCTTGAAAAAAGAAGGAAATCCTGCCGCACACTACAACATGGTTGAACCTTGAGGACATTAGGCTAAGCGAAATAAGCCAGTCACAAGAAGGTAAGTATTGTATGATTTCATTTACATGAAATATGTAGAGTTGTCAAAATTATAGAGACAGAAAGTCCTTTCTCCTAGGTTGTGGGGAAGAGAAGACAGGAATTGTTTAACGGGTATAGAGTTTCAGTTTTTCCAACATGAAAAAGTTCTAGAGATCAACTGCACAAAAATGTGAATACACTTGAGGTTATTGAATTGTATACAAAAAGTGGTTAAGATGGTAAATTTTATGTTGTGTGGGTTTTTAAACTACAATTAAAAAAATTTTTTTTTAACATAAATCATTAGAAAACATTGAATAGGATGCAAATTTAAAGTTAGGCAATACGCGAGAAAGTAACACAAGAACTAGGAAGGATACGAGATTCCAGCAAACCCATTTCCTGTTCTGGGGGCCCATGCTTCCCTCAGCATCAGGCAGGAATCTATCCTTGCCTTGCTCCAGAAGTCTCCAGCATCAACTGTCCTCGTCAAGAATGAGCTGGCCAAAGCTGAAGCCTCCTGCCACCTTGGCATTTTGAAGGCTCAGGTCAAAGACAAATAAATGTGTACCTTTCTCAAACTGGAGCCATTTATTTCTCATTGCCTCGAGGAGGGGAGAGGAACAAAAAATCATGACTGCAATTAACGAAGCCTGTAGAGGCAAATGCACGTTAATGCGACTTGAAAGGGAAACCCCAGCTAAGAGCTGCCTGGTCTGTCCTGTGAATTTCCACCCCTGCCTTGTAAGAAAGACCCTGCAGGCAGCTTCACAGGTCTGCAGTCAAGGAAGACAGCTTGGCTTGGGTTGGCTAAATTGCTCTGGCTGTGGCTTGCCTTGCACTTTTTGGGACCTGAGGCAGGGGAGTGAGAGGTGGCAGGGGAGCGAGAGGCGGCAGGGGGTGGGGGGTGGGAGGTGGAGACTTCTACCAGGACACTGGGTGTGTAGGAGTGTCCAGAGGAGCCTGAGGGCAGGGCCTCTGAGCAGGGGGCTCGTCAGAGTGGTGGTGGAGGCGGCAGTGGCCCACATAATTGATTCAGGTGCTCACAGCCTTTTCTACTGTCTGAACAAACCGCCCGTCAGAGCATCATGATAAGCGGAGGCGTGTATGTGTGATGCTGGCTCACATGCCGCTTGCTTATATATACGGAAGTGAGTGTTTATTCATTCCAGCTACAGGTTCTATAGTAACACTTGGAACATTTATAGGAAAACCTGGAGTGGCTCACCTACACTATGTACAACCTGCTTCCAGGATGAGCCTGACTGATGAGCCCGAAACGCTCTAGCCAGGGGAGATCCCCTGGAGAAGGGATAGGCTACCCACTCCAGTATTCTTGGGCTTCCCTTGTGGCTCAGCTGGGAAAGAATCTGCCTGCAATGCAGGTTCGATCCCTGGATTGGGAAGATCCCCTGGAGAAGGGAAAGGCCACCCACTCCAGTATTCTGGGCTGGAGAATTCTATGGACTGTATAGTCCACAGGGTCGCAAAGAGTTGGACACAACTGAGTCACTTTCTCTTTCAGAGAGGGAGAGAACCCTTTATTCCTTTCGTCTTCATTAGTGGGGTTTAATGTATTCAGAATCCCACCCCCGCCCTCCTTGCCACTCTCTCCAGCTTCCACAAGCTCTCTTTTGCCCACAGGTGACAAGGAGCCGTAAGAAAGTAGAAAAGCATTAGGTCATCCCAAGGGCATCTTCTGTTGTATCACGGTGTCCCCGTACTCGGGCTGAGACACCACGCGGGAGATGGCGGGAGACAGGGTCTCCTTCCTCTCCAGGGACTTGGGTGGGAAACTCAAAAATAAAAAATAATGCTGGAGTTTGGGGATGCCATGGAAGAATCCCTTCCCGTAGCCATACTGTTTGTAAATACATCCTAGCGACAGGAAGGCGCTTGAGAGGGGAGGGAGGTGGTCAGAGAGGGCGATAGCTAGTGTCGGGTGTGGGGCCCACTCTCAGGAAGCTGAATGCACCAGGCTCAGTGGGTTTCTCAGAGCATGTCTCTTCTGAAGGCTTCTGAAAGACACCCAGCAGGTGTGTAAGTCCAAAGGAAATACAGCAGAAAGACGGCATGACTGGGAGGGGAGAGGACTGCAAGCAGCTCAGTGTAAATCTCAAACTTCCACCAAACGCTGCCATTTTCCCCCAGGTTAATAAATGATGTCACTGACCTGTTGGATCAAAGCCAGTACCTCCAAGGGGGGATTCAGGACGGGGGACACGTGTACACCTGTGGCTGATTCGTGTTGATGTATGGTGAAAGCCACTACGATATTGTAATTAGCCTCCAATTAAAACAAATAAATTAATAAAAAAAAACCCAATACCTCCAGATTCAAGTCACCTGCTTTCTTGCGGTGAAGTTTTTGGTTTTAATCTCCTAAGAGTTCATTCCACACCCTCTGACCAGAAAAGAAAGCCCAAATTTATACAACGATTTCTCCGCAGACCAGAACTGCTGAGGAGCATGCGTATGCAGCATCAAGGTTGTCCGTAAGCGCTTTGGCAACCAACGGCCCAGTCAGATGGCGGCAAGTTAACCCTGAACCTACCTCGCCATCCTGAACTCTGCCCACAGCGCGTGAGGCCGACTGACTGAGCGGCTGGAGGAGGAACTGTGTGTGGCATCTGTCTTCCCAGGAGGAGGCAAACCACTTTCTAAATATGACCGCTTTATGACGAGGTTCGAAAAAGTAAGTTAGCTTCCGAGAAAGAACAAGGACTTTAAACAGAGAAAACAGCACAGCATGCCTGGAAGGAAGAACCAGGGGAGGGAACGCCTGAGAGGGCTTGAGCAGGGGCTCCTGCAGGGGGACCTGGTCTCACTGGAAAGCTGCCAGAAGTTCTCAGAGGAACCCAGGGCTACATGGAGATGAGGGCGACAGGTCAGAAGCCTGCCCCAGAAACAGGACACAGAGTCCTGTGGATCCCCATTCCTCCACCGACAAGCGCCCCTTCAAACCACAGACAAGTCTCTCCTGTGATCTACTTCTCCCCTTTGCGCGGTCACAGGGCCTTAGAGAAAATGAACTCCGTTATAAAAACCAATAAACTAAATGGTCAGGAACTTCCCTAGCTGTCCAGTGGTTAGACTTCGCCTTCCAATGCAGGGGTTGCAGGTCTGACCCCTGGTCTGTGAGCTGAGATCCTACATGCCCTACGGCCAAAAAAACCAAAAGGTAAAACAGAAGCAATATTGTAACAAATTCAATGAAGACTTCAAAATGGTCCACGTTAAAAAAAAAAAAAAATCTTAAAAAAATTAAACGGCAAATACAAACACACAATCCCAGCTTGCCAAGGGCCCAGCTGACACCTCAGACTCGGCAGCACCAGGCGCCCAACTCACAGTCACCCCCGCTCCTCGTTAGTAAGCAAAGCCTCTCACTGGGGACCCCTTGGAAGGGGGGGCAACCGTCTGTAAACTCAGGACTGCTGAGACAGTAGGCACCGCTAACAGAAGCGAGGCGTGACAGTGTACAGCGTATCAGGAGCACTACAGCCATAGTATTTCTACGTGCTACTAACAACCAGGAGTCTCCACGTTAATCTTCCCACACTGAAAACTCAAGAAAAAAACCAGATTCTTGCCCAGGGAGATTAAGAGAACCGGGTCAGATGTGGCCGCCTAACTTTCTCTGGGTCTTACATCAGAAGGCAGTGCTAAAGCACAGTTTTCTGGAAACTCAGTCACCTGAAAATGCTCATGGCACAGGGATGAAGGACAGAATTCGCCGCTGACAGCTCAGCAGTGCATTCCCAGGGCATACAGGCTCTTCTGCACGGCTCTGCCCAGGGAAATAGGAAGGACTGAGCCAAAGCGGCAGCAACGGAGCAGAGGGTAAGCAGGGTGTCCACAGCCACTCAGCAAGGGCCCTGCAGAGCGCCGAGAGGGAGCGTTGTCCTGGCTCCCCAGGCCATCCTCCCCTGTGCTCCTCCTCGCCTGCGAGGTGCCTTTTTCCCTACCATCCAGACCGAACTTCTCTTCCCCAAGTAGCTCCCCCACCACCCGGGTTCTCTTCTCTCTCTGAAAGACCCAGTTCAAGCCTCACCTTCCACAGGAAACCTGTCCTGACTGTGCCAATAAGCGTGCGCTCTTCTGCCTTGACGCTCACACAGCACTAAGTGTGCAAACCCTCACATGGACCCTGCTACCATTTATTCTGTTGTCTCTTGTATTACTCTCATGCAGTGACTTAATTCTTTAGCAAGTTCTCAAGGCCTTTGCGATGCCAGAAATCACGTGTCCTTCTTGCATTCCTGCCATGGTGTGTGACACAGTTTCACTGGAAGCCCCGTGATGATCGCGAGTAGCAGAGATGGAGCCAGGCAGCCTCTCCCTCTGCTCAGGGAAGCAGCTGCTTCCAGAGGAGGTTCTCCTCTGCTACAGTCGGACATAGGCAAGCGCAGCCCACCGGTCCACCACACGCTCGATTCTACCAGAGCATCGGCTTTTACAACGCCGCACTGCTATGGGTCTGAATTCCAATTTGAAGACAGAAGCCATGACTCTTAGGATATAAAGAATTCAGGGGGATTTCATCTATCATTAGCTTCATGAGGGCAGGACATTGATCATAAGAGAAGCGCCAGTGAGGTTTAAACCCAGTATGCGTCTTTTTAAGCAACTCCAGAAGGACCTGGAATGAATTTCAGAGAGACTGTGGCTCTGTTAGTTTTGAGCAATGGAAACTCAAGACCAGAGGGGCTGTGATCTGCAGAGGGTCATTCAGTGAGCTGGTGACGGCTCTGAGTCAAAAAGGCAGTCTCCCAGTGCCTATTGAAGTACACTATCCACGTGCCAGGTTGCCTCTCCCTGCAAGATACACTACGATAACAGTCGTTTCCACTAGGCTAGAACTGAATGACTACCCACAGTATCAACCTGTACAGCACTGGGCACAACTACAGCACTAAAGCAATCACCCTGATTGGTGACACAGTGAATGAGGCTGGACGACAGACTTAAATAAAACATAACTGAAACACAAAGCCTGAATGCAAGGTCACAGAAACCTCCGGGCTGATACTGGGCTAGCCCCCACCCTCTCTGAACCTCAGTTTCCCAGTAGGACAAAGGGGTGCCTGCAGGGTTTCTCAGTGGGGGAGCCACCGGTGTTTGACATGGTCCACTTTTCTGTGGGACTGTCCTCCATACTATCGGACACCTAGCACCCTGGCCTTGGGCCACCAAGTGCCAGTAGTGACCCAGTCACTGTGACAACCACAACCTCAAATGCCCCCTCCCCTCCGTATTTCACAATCCCCTGGTTGAGAACCCTCAAGAAGGTCTCCGAGGTCCCCGCTGGCTGGAAGATGCCAGCAGGAAGACACCAGCGACCGGCAGGAAGTGGCGCGGGCCTACCCGTAGATGTCCAGGACTCCAATGAAGGAGTGCTGCTTGAGGGAGGTGTGCAGGGCCTTGTTGACGTGCTCCACGATCCAGTGGAACAGCTGGGCATAGATGTGCTTGGCCAGGGCGTCGCGCGCGTTGACCACCTGCTGCAGGGACATGGTCTTGACGTAGGTCTCCGAGGTGGTGACCAGCTTGCGATGGCACAGCCAGTGCTCCATCTGACTGAGCTCCACGCCCAGCAGGCGGCAGAAGTCGCTTAGGTGTTCATCCTCAGGCTGGAAGAGACCCAGGAGAAGGATTCAGGAGGGGCGTGGAGGACAGACCACGCCCTCTCCCCTCTCGCCAACTCTAGGCCCCTCAGAACCCCATCTCATCCCCAGCCACTGCCCCAGCCATCTCCTGCACTCTCACACCACTGAGTGATCATCAGGGCCCAGAGAGTGTGGCTCAAACTGATAATACCTGCTGGTGTTAGTCGCTCAGTCGTGTCCTACTCTTTGCAACCCTGTGGACTGTAGCCCACCAGGCTCCTCTGTCCATGGGACTCTCCAGGCAAGAATACTGGAGTGGGTTGCCATTTCCTTCTCCAGGGGATCTTCCCAAGCCAGGGATGGAACACGGCTCTCCCGCACTGCAGGCGGACTCTTTACCCACTGAGCCACCAGGGAAGCCCTAAGGACCTGCTAAGGACCAAGTAATCAGCAGGGCTTTAAAAAACACCTCTGCGTCTGCCCTGTCCCTGCCTCCACTGCCAGCGGCTGCAGGGTAATGGGAGGAGAGGGTTTTCGAGTGAAGGAAGCAGAATGAGAACTGAGAGCTTAGGAATGGATAATCCACCAAGAGTAAGGGGCTAGAAGGCAGAATCACAGTGATTGCAACTTCCAGCTGCAGAGTAGTGCTCTGTCCACAGCCCAGGAGAG
Organism: Bos indicus; assembly: GCF_029378745.1. Taxonomy (NCBI): domain Eukaryota; kingdom Metazoa; phylum Chordata; class Mammalia; order Artiodactyla; family Bovidae; genus Bos; species Bos indicus. The sequence goes on from NC_091783.1 coordinate 49,953,375, forward strand.
GGCCTCAGTTTCGAGCACTATCTCGAACTGACCCACGGCCCAGAGCAGCATGCTCAGCAACAAGCCCTGGGCTGACCACCCCTACCCCATCAGCAATAGCGCACTGACACTGCCTTTGTCCTAAGTTGCCAAGCAGAGCTGCTTTCACCTTAACCTCAGACTTACACTAAACTTATATGTGATACTAAACTCATAGCCCCAAACTTCCTAATATTCTTTAAGCACTTGCCACGTGGGGAAAAAAAAGTGATTTTAGGTGGAAAGCTAGGACAAATGGTAAAAGTAAGGGACCAGTTTGACCAGGGAAGAACACTTGGGATGCTATAACTTATATTCACGTTTAGAGCTGGGAAAAATAGGAACGCCTTGCCATACAGGCAGGAAGCTGAGTCCCAGAGAAGTGCAAGAACTCACCCAGGTAGCCAGCTGCACGTGATCCTGACCCTTACTGACCCAAAGTACCAATCTTACCACGTGGCCCTTGAGTCACTGATAACCAAGTCACCCAGAGTCTTATTTCACCCAAGTGTATGAGTCTCCTGGGTCACCCTTGCTGCCCATTCACGACTCCCCCCAGAAAACCTGCTTCTCCTCTCCAGGTTCTTGCTGTATTCATTTCCACATCTGAATCCCCCAGGGAAAGCTGATAACCCAGCCATGAGCCTGCTGGAGAGCTTCAGGACTCCGAGGTGGAAAGGCAATCCAGGAACATCATGAGCTACCTCCTAATGGCCCTGAATTGCTTGTGGGACTCATTTTCTGATGAGACTGCCATGGAAGATGTAAATGTGGGGCCTGTCCGATGAAAATTAACACAGATAACTGTACCACTTTCCCAGGCCATTTTTTCCCTCCTACAGATACTTAAAATCCGTCTACCCAAATACACACAATTACAAAACAATAAAATGTCAGAGTAGGCAAGAACCTCCCCAAATCAGGAAGGCCACAGGTTTTCCAGAGTATGGCTTGTGGAGTAATAGTTACAAAGACCAGTAATTGGCTGTACCCAACACAAGTGCAGGGGTGGGGAGAGTGACTGTAAGTTGAACATGGGAGGGGCTTGTTAACATACCCTGTCTCACACACACACACACACAGAGAGAGAGAGAGAGATTTCACAGAGCATTTCCTGAACTAATTGACAAAGACCCTTAACTTCCTAAGAAATTGCCTAGGGTTAATTTAAGGTTCTCAGGAAAATACTTAGGGATCATCATTCTAATCCAATCCCCTTTATTTTTCACATGAGGAAAAACCAGGGTGAAATAGAAGACCTGCCTGTGGCCCAGAGCTCTTAACCAGGCTTCAAGCGTGGGCAGAGAATCAGCTTGGGCTGGGGGCGTGGGAGGACTCTGCCTTTTCACTCACTCGGCTGGTGGGGCAGCTGTGGCCACTTCTGGCCAAGAGCCTTCTAACCCTGCAGCTCTCCCCCACCCCCCCACCACCACCTGCCCTCTCCTGCAAACAGAAAGCCCTATGTGATAGCATTAAGTGCCTGGGGACAGCTTGGCAGGCAACAGGTTCAGAGGTAGCAGGTGTCCAACTTGTTAATCTGACCTGTTACCAAGAAGTCCTTAACTGCTAGGCAAAGCACTGAGCTGCATTCTCTGATATGTAAACGGCCTGCTAGCAGCAAACATGACCCCCCAAGGCCTGCCCGCAGCCTCTCTCCCCTCCCTGTCATCTCTCAGGTGAACGCAGTACAGAAAGAACCATGAGTTCTGGAACTTTCTGATCATCACCACGGGATGGGTTCTTATCCGCTGTGGTAGGGCATGGCTTGGCCGTAGATACTTCTGACTGTTGATTAAAGGTGATGACTGAAACTGATTTAATGCCATGCAATTACATTTAGGCTTAATTAAATGATGCTAAACCCATCAAAAATGGCCAGCATCATAGGCAGCAGATGAGTTTTGTGGGCCCCAATCGCCAAATTCAAGTAACAAATTGCCTCTGGTGTCCAAGTAATTGCATGCTGCTGCATCTCCAAGGTAACTGTGGCAGGCAGGGAACATATTTTCATGCTTTAATTACAAATAAAAACTACCGAGCAGAAGGCACAGTGCATCTGGACCGACAGCCTTTCCAGCAGGAGGTCCACCCTATGTACCCGAGGCACAAACCGGAATCGCTACCAACCATTTAGTGAAGCATTTCCCGAGCGCACACGGCATGCTCAGCGCTGTGCCGGGCACCAAGGGGGCGGACCCCAGGCTGGTGCAGGACCACCCAACCCCTGGGGACCAAGAAGCAAGGCTGGCGGTGGTCTGGGGGAGAGAGCACTGGCCAGGCTCTGACTTGGCTTTGCCTTGAACCGTCATGATGACCTTAGAGAAAGAGTTCCTCTCTCTGGGTCTTAGGTTCTCCAATCCTGTGAACGGAGGGCGATGTAACAACAAGGATGAGAACAGTCAAGAACTCAAGCCCTTGAGCCTTGTGCCAAGCGCCCCCACCTGCAGAAGGGGACACAGACTCAAAGGGGAGTCACTATCAGTAAACGGCAGAACCCAAGTTTGAACCCTGGCAGTCCTGACCCAAGACTTCTCTCTCCCAGTTAGTTCTCGACACAGCCTCCAACTGGAGAGCGAGACCTGCCTAGACCACAGACCTGTGCTCAAATCCTCTGACTCCCATCACCTCTCAGGGAAGGGCCTCCTGCACCACGTGGCGTCCACGCCTCCAGCTGCCAGGCATCCTCCCCCATCCCTTCACCACCATCTGTGTCCTCTGTCCCCTCTCCAAGTGTGCCCGCTACCCCTCCTTCACAGCCTTTGCACACACACTTGTGGGTGCCAGTGTGCGTCAGGGCTGGAGAACAGGAGACACGGTCCCTGAGCTTAGAGGGGGAAGCGGGCATCCATGTGCTGCCGCCAGTGAACATTCACGTGCCTTCTCCCCTGAAGGTCCCTGCAGAGGCTGGTGTGGGAGATCCACTAGAAGATCAGAGCAACACTTCACTACTAGCAGAGCCTTAGCTTTCCAGGGAGAGGGCCCCACCCTACCCCCGAGCACAGGTGCCCAGAGGCTCTCTGGCCCTGGTCCTCCCACTTCGCCGTCAACCCCGCCCAGGGCCCCTCCACTGGCTCACTGCGCCCCGCTGAGCCGAGGGAGCCCCGAAAGCCACCCATCTGCTTAGCGGGTGTCCATGGAGTCCTGGGCCCTGTGCTGGGTGCTGGCGGGACCACAGTTAGCAGAACAGTCCATGTTCTCATGGGCTTTGGAGTCTCACGAGGGACAGAGATGCAGCAAATCAGCACATAATAAATGTAAAAGTACAACCACCCTGAGACGGTCGGAGGAGAGGGGTGAATGTGATAAGAACCCACGACAGGGGTGTGGCCAGGTTGTCACCTTGAGAAGAGGAGACCGGGGATGGGGGTGGTGGGGGGAGGCCAGGGGACATCTGTCACTGTTCCTGCATTTCTCCACCAACACAGGAGCTCTCCAACGCCAATCTTCCCAGACTCACCTGTCCCCAGCACGAGCCAGAGTATGGGTGCCCTGAGGAATCAGGGGGCATTTACAGGGGTGTGGGGGGTAGAGAGGCACGGACGCTCTGTGCTTCGCTGGCTCTAAATACTCAGGCCAGGGGTTGTCTGGCTTGTACTAGGGCCCATCCATCACTCCCCACATCAGTACGGCACCAGGTTCTCCACTCACCACAATCTGTCTCACAGCATCGTCACTGCCCTGTGACACACACACACGCATACACACACAGGCACACGCACATCCACGTCTGGGGACACCAAGCTCGGCCCAGCGCCAGCGTTTCCTGCTTTCACGCGGACTGCAGGTTCCACGCTGAGGGTGCTGGCAGCCCTCCTCAGCTCCAAACCCAAAGCTATTATTTCTCTTTTAGGGAAGAGGTATGGGGGTGGGATGGGGCGATGAGCTCGGTCAAAGGTCTTCCGCTCCTTTGAGGCAGGGCCAGGTTTAGCGGAGTTATAAAATGCACAGCGGAAAAAGCATCAGCTTGTGAGTGGCGATGACACTCGTGCCCACGTTCATTATCCACAGCATTGTCTTCTGTATTTCCCCAGTTACTTCAATTCTAAGTCTTTGCTAGCAAGAATCGTGCTTTGTACCTCCCAGGACTTGGCCATAAATGGACACGAAAGACCTAAAATAAGCAACTGCAGACTCACTCACGCAAGGTCAGAAGACCAGTTCAGTCCAGCCTGACACCACACACCAGAGAGCACACAACACACTGTCTGTACTGCTTGTGACTGGCGGTGCTCCCCCATCCACCTATGAAGACATTCTTTATCTACATTGGGTACCAGGAAAACAGTATTAAGAGCATCTACAGAGCACTTCACAGTTTGCAACACAGTCTCAATATTCTCCTTTGTACCGTCAAAATCCTGGCCACTCTTGTCATCAATCCTGCCTACCCCATTAGACTGTAAGCTCCTTGGGGTCAGTCACCAGCATGGTGTCCAATACCCCTTCACGTCCCAGCAAGCACAGACCAGAAGTACTCATGAGCTGACCACACTCTGTAGAATCCCATGGACTTCAGGACACTTGGGAAACCAAACAATCAGAAAGAATTTTGAATAAACCCTAAATTCCCTGCCCTCAGGGACAGAACCTTGATGGCAGCTGATTTGAAAAGGATTTGCTCCTTTAAAAAATTATCAGCAAGGAAACAGAAACCGTTCCTCTTAAGAATAAATAACCTATGAATGTCCTCTAAGTGCAAAGGCATCTCAGTTGTACAAAACTGGAGGGGCAGAGTGAAGTGTGCACACGTTATCTCCCACGCTGGAGGGCAACTTACTGATACTCTACAGGATTCACCATCGCGCTCGGCTTGAATCTCCACATTTCCGAGGTGCAGGATGGAAGCAATTATCTTAAAAATGCTTATCTGATGGGACTCTCTCACTCCTGGGGGAAAAAGAAAATGAATGACACTCAATATCCACGGTAGGATAGAAAGGATGTTTTACTTTCTTTTTAAGGACTTTGAAAAAAAATGTTGCATTTTCCTTTCCAGGCCAATGACTCCCTAAAATGATCCAGGATCCTCAGCAAGTAATTACTTCTCACAGTAACAGCTCAGAGGGCAAAGGGGCTCCTCGGACTAAAAGAGAAATATCTTCATGGTGATTGTCCTGATCAAACGAGATGGGTCACAGGACCGTTTTAACTTCTGTGAGAGCAAAGGAGAGGCGGCAATCATGCAGACCCATTTTGGGCTTTATTTCAACCAAGTGCTTTACGGATATTTCTTATGAGTTTAATACGAATGGTCATTTATCTGCAATCCTTTTTCTCTCAATATAATATCCCACAAACATCTGTGGCACACATCTGAAATGCCAACCAGGGAAGAAGAGGAGAATTTCTCCTGGGGACACTGTTACAGGCTGGACAGACAGCTGTCCCTTGGCTGTCCCCCTAGGGCTACTGTTTACGACACTATATGCTCCTTCAGTTAGAGACACACACACCTATCCCGGAGCCACTGGCAGCAAATAACTACTGTCAAATTTGTTACTTATGCATGTAAGTTATCAAAGACATGGATAATGTCTTAACATTTATATTTAGCTTTATAGGTATTATTTCTTCTTAAAAAATATCTATTTATTTATCCGTTTGGCTTCGGTGGGTCTTCACTGTGGCATGGGGGATCTTTCCTTGTGGCATGCAAACTCTTAGTTGCGGAATGTGGGATCCAGTTCCTCAAGCAGGGATCGAACTCCAGTCCCGTACTTTGGAAGCTCAGAGTCAAACTCACTGGACCACCAGGGAAGTCCCATCATTTCTTTCTGAATTACCAAATATTTCAGACTTAAGGCTTCAGACAATAGAGTGAACACCAGTCAACCTACCATTCAGTTTAAGAGATAATACAATTACCCCCAAATTCCTCCCCAGAGGCAGTTACTTATTTTTAAGACATTCATTTACTCAAGCAAAAAAAAAAAAGTCAGTGACACCTATATAAATGGTAGTAAAGATACAAGGATCAAAGCTTTACTCAGATAATCAATAAAGTGGACAACCCAAACATGAACTAGACAAATTAACTCTAGATGTTAATGATGTTGGGCTTCCTAGTGGATCAGATGATAAAGAATTTACCTGCAATGTAGGAGAACCTAGGTTTGATCCCTGGGTTGGGAAGATCCCCCGGAGGAGGAAATGGCAGCCCACTCTAGTATTCTTGCCTGGAGGATCCCCATGAACAGAGGAGCCTTGTGGGCTACGGCCCATGGGGTCACAGAGAGTCGGACATGACAGCAACTCACACACACTTCACAGGGTGAGGGATTTCCTTTTTAATTTTTATTACTCAATATCTTCAAAACATACAAATTTTAAAAATTACAACGAATTCCTGCTCTTGTTTCATTATATCCCCAGTGCCCGGCACACAATAGGTGCTCAGGAACATGGGTGGTAGGATGATGATACTGATACTTGTTACACAGAGGGCAGGTGCTTGCAAATGTCTACAGAAATATAGGCATCATTCCAACATCTGGTTTTATTTCAACAAACCACAAATACAGCCAGAGGGTGAACATTTAGGCACATGCCCTGGTTCAGTGTAACTATGACTGGCAAAAGGAAGACAGGTTAAAGCCAGAGGCTGAAACCCAGGACAAGACAGGAGGCGGACGGCTACGTACCTGTTTAGGGGTTAAAGCGCCAGGCTTGCGATGGGAGCCCAGAGGGCTCTCCGGTAAGTCCCATAGAAGAACAAGGGAAGTGGGTGCTGAGCCCGTCACTTTCCTCTCCCCTTCACTTATTCCTAGGGACCAATGACGTGTCAGTTTCCCAAGCCCTAACTACCCTGTCATGGCATGAATTTAAGTAGTAGATATTGAATGCCTGTTGAATCCTAATAGTAGTTAGGATTTCTGCACTATACTGATCAGACAGTCCCTTCTTAACACAGGATTCTCTGAATACGCTGCACCTCTTTCTGGGGAGCAACAAAACAAATTAAAAATAATCAAACACTAAAACCGCGGGTTGGTAGCCTACGGCCCGTGGCCCACCGCTGGTTTCTCTATATAAAGTTTGACTAGAATACTGTCAGTTCTTACTTTCACATTTTGCCTATGGCTACTTTTACACTACAATGGCTGAGTAGTTGCTACAAAATCAACGTGGCCCAGAAAGCCCAAAATATTTACTATCATGTCCTTTAAGAAAAACTTTGCCAAACTGTGGGATTTAAAAGATGGGACAGGCTTATTAAAGAGTAGGGAAGAGTGGCTTATTAAAGTAATTAATTTTACAAATTCCATGTGTTTTGGCAATCAAAGTACCGAGTCTCCTTAGGGCCTTGGAGGGTGCAACCTTCATCAGCTTAGGCCCACCACTCACACAGGGGCCCTTCTCCCTTCTGCACAGAATGCTATCCGGCTCGGCGTCAAGTCTCCTCTAAACCTGCTCCCCAGCTCTGGAGAATAAAACAGCTGCGTGATGCTAGGGAAACTCAGGGGTGCCTGTTATCAATTTAGTATCTCTCAGCTTCAAATCTGCCCTTCTCTGCCCTGCTTGGTCACAATGGACCTAGACTGAACACTTCCTCTTGGCCTGAGGGTGGCATATCACACTTGGTCAGTAGAGGGTGCTGCGGGGACTCCGCAAGGCGAGAGCAGCTTTCCCATTCCTGGGTCTGGTCTGGATGTGAGAGTTGGACTATAAAGAAAGCTGAGCACAGAAGAATTGATGCTTTTTCAACTGTGGTGTTGGAGAAGACTCTTTAGAGTCCTTGGACTGCAAGGAGATCCAACCAGTCCATCCTAAAGGAAAACAGTCCTGGGTGTTCATTTGAAGAACTGATGCTGAAGCTGAAACTCCAATACTTTGGCCACCTGATGTGAAGAGCTGACTCATTGGAAAAGACCCTGATGCTGGGAAAGATTGAAGGCAGGAAGAGAAGGGGACAACAGAGGATGAGATGGTTGGATGGCATCACCGACTCAATGGACATGGGTTTGGGTGGACTCCGGGAGTTGGGATGGATAGGGAGGCCTGGTGTGCTGCGGTTCATGGGGTCACAAAGAGTCTGACATGACTGAACGACTGAACTGAAACTGGTCCCCTGCGGTCATCAGCACTCATCCTGGCAGCCTGGGCACCTCCCAGCTGAGAAACCAGCTGTGTCCGCAGGCCAGGCCCCCCCATTAGAAGCTGCTTCTGAGAAGTTCTGGCTCCACCACACCCTGGGGTATACTGCAGTCTGCTTATACAGACTAGGGCTGGCTCACACCCTGTGGTAGCTTCCTTCACCACCAGAGGGCTTCCTGACCTTGGGGCAGCTGCATCCCCTACAAGTGTTGGAAATCTCAGCCTGGTGTGGGTGGGGGGCTCTCCTCATCACTAGCTTCTGCACTGCATCTCTTCCTCACCCTCAAGATGGTCCTTTTATATCCACTGCTTCTGGGCCCCTGAAATCCTCTTATTTAATAGCTAATTATCTACTACTGCTCTTGTTAACAATTACAGTAATTTTACTCTGTTGGGATAACCAGTGTGGTTTATGTCTCATGGGTACAAAAAGCAGACCACATATATCCATCAGTTATCCAGAGAAGGGAACGGCACTCAGACTTCAGCACAGGAAGTCCCACTTTTCTCCCCACGTGGCGATCAGGGTGAGCCCTGTTCAGCCATGTTTTATTTGGACCTTGGATGAAAGGTCCCTGATTCCCAAAGTAAAAGTGCGAAGTGTTAGTCACTCTCAACTCCATGGACTGTGGCCCGCCAGGCTCCTCTGTCCGTGGGATTCTCCAGGCAAGAATACTGGAGTGGGTTGACATTTCTTTCTCCAGGGGGTCTTCCCGACCCAGGGATTGAACCTGGGTCTCCTGCATTGCAGGCAGATTCTAATCCCCAAAGAACCTAAGAAATGCTGCTCTAGGTTGATCATACCTCTCAGAGGCCAAATGTCCATTAGGGAAGGGCTGGGAAAAGCACCAGGGCCCCCTGAGCCACTCTGTGGATTTCAGGCTAACTTCCCAAGCTTCCCCTTTGTTGGCTGCAGGTCCCAGGAATTTACCACTTCAACTTCCTAGTTAAGCATGGATTGTCTACCACCTTGGGGCTCTTCTCCCCCAGAACTGGCCAGAGAAGGGGGCAGTTTTCTCTAGCTCTACTGCTGACTCAATGGACATGAGTTTGAGCAAACTCCGGGAGTTGGTGATGGACAGGGAGGCCTGGCACGCTGCAGTCCATGGGGTTGCAAAGAGTCAGACACGACTGAGTGACTGAACTGAACTGAACTGCCCTTTAGGACTGAGAAGAACAGAGAGAAATTCTTGTTTTATGGATTCCACTGCTAAGCTCGAGATGGAAACAGCATCAACAGACATAACACTGCCTGAATTACAGAGCTGCCAGATCTTTATGCTCTATTTCCAACTTGGATCCCACAGTGGGGGTACATGGGTAGTTTCAGCCCCTAGGGCATGTTCTTTCTGCTAGAACACACTGCTTCAAACCCAGACCACAACACAAAAAAGACACGGCTCCTCTCTGTTTGTGTCGATGCCCTGAGGGAGTGAAAGGGGGGTCCATGGGGGTCCATGGTTGATCCGAGAGATCAATGCTCAAATCTTATTGTTAAGAAAGGGCATCAGAGCTCCACAGCATCGGTTTGGGACCCTGCGGGTTAGGGTAGAATAAAAATAAGAAGATATTCACCAGGAGCCAGAGGGCTTCCCCACCAGCTTATTAAGTTTGGCAAGCCAAGCAGGACATTGCTGAGCTTTCTTGTCCGTGAAATCAAACCTCTAGTCCCCTCTCCCCATCCCCAAGCTCCTTACCAACGAGCGTGAAGGCTTGTCGAGTCTTCTCAAAGTCCTCAGCATCATCCACACCCTCGATGACTGTGTTTCCTCCCTGTGACGTGTAGAAGAAGTCCTCAGCACAGGCTGCGGTGGGAAAGGAAGTGAGGGGTCAGGCACAGGTGGGATGCTGCATCCTGGGTTCACCGCAGACCACGCCCCCAAGGATGCCTAAGCCCCTGAGCAAGCTGTCCCGGCCAAAGTTTATTCCCAGCAAGACGTGGAACCCTTTCAAATATCATCTTTTTTTTTTTTTTTTTTTAATTGTGGTAAGAGTCACATAAAACATACTATTCTAACCATATTTAACTACAGAATTCGGGGCTTCCCTCATAGCTCAGTTGGTAAAGAATCCATTTGCAATGCAGGAGACCCCGGTTCGATTCCTGGGCTGGGAAGATCTGCTGGAGAGGGGATAATCCAGCTACCAACTCCACTATTCTTGGGCTTCCCTTGTAGCTCGGCTGATAAAGAATCTGCCTGCGATGCAGGAGACCTGGGTTTGATCCCTGGGTTGGGAAGAGCCCCTGGAGAAGGGAAAGGCTACCCCACTCCAGTATTCTGGCCTAGAGAATTCCATGGACTATATAGTCCATGAGGTCACAAAGTGTCGGACATGACTGAGCGACCTTCACTTTCTTTCAACTACAGAGCTCAGGGGCACTGAGTACATTCACACTGCTGTGCAATCTTGCCATCACCCACCTCCCGAATTTTTCACCTCCTAAACTGAAACCCTGTCCCCATTAGACACTAGCTCCCTTTCCCCCTCCCGACCCCACCCGCACCCCTGGGCATCTACCAATGTACTTTCTGATTCTATGAGTTTGACTGTTCTAGGTGCCTCGTATAAGTGGAGCCAAACAGGGTTTCAAATATCATCTTTATTGACCACGGCAACTGGGACAGAAGACTGAGGAACAAAAGACAGAAAACTACACTTTGGCGACAGAACCCGTTGCTTGCGTTAAACTGATACGTGAAAAAACATGAGAAAATGAAATGCCTGGTTCAACTTACAGTAGAATTCACCACAGATTTATCTTTAAAAGGCTCTGAGAAACATGTTAAAAAAAAAATGTACACCCACCCTAGCAGCAGACTTCCGTGCTCTGACAGCCTCATTTAACACATGAAGGGCAGTGACGTGCCCAGGGTGACACAGCCTTTTTTGTTTTAAACATTAGGGCACCATGAGCTATTTAAGCATGTGTGCAAACCCAGGTTGAGGCTCAGTGCCTGCTCTCAACCCTCAGTTTAATTCCTCTTCCGTCAGGCCTCTGCTCACCGCCTGGGGACGGTGAGTGAGCAGGCACCCAGGTCTGTCATCAACTCAGAGGCGCCCTCAGGGGAGCACATCGAGCAGCGAGCCGGGCAGCGTCTGCACCCCAGGGCTCAGAAGCTGGCGTTTCAGGAAACAGTTGCAGCCAATCAAAATTACCCTTGAAAGTCACTTACACTTTCCACAAACTAGCACCTCTGTGGGGCTACAACCCTGTCCAGGGCTTGGATTTGATAAGATGCCAACACTGGACACTGGCTGTTTTCCTTCCTCCCCTGCAAACACCAGCTCAAAGATCTTCTCTTGACCTGGGCACGTACAGTTGATGGCACATTAGCTACACATGCTTCAGAACAGCTTCCCGGCAACTCCCGGTGACCCCCTTCAATACCTTGTCCTTCTGATTTGATCTCCGAAGAATTTCTTCAGTCTCTTTCCTTCTTCCCTCCTGACTGCCACTGCCCCGGGCCTTGACCTTCAGCTTCTGTTGTCTGGGAACTGTTGCAAAGGGCTCTAGACTTTTCCCCTGGCTTCTGCTCCTGTCCTTTTAAAACCCTCCTCCAAATCGCTGGAAACTGATCACACCACTGCCTGCAACGCCCCGTGGAGACCACTGCCCTCAAGGCAAAGGTCAAGCTCCTGAGCAGGGCCCCCTGGACTTCTGATTAAGTGGCCTCCTCCAAACACTCCAGACCCATGGCTCTTCCTCCTTCGCCACCTCTACGTCCCAGATCCGCCAGCTTCCTCACTGTCACTCCTCGGGCTCCACTCATTCAGGCCCTGCCGACCTCCCCTGCCAGATTTCTCCACTCCCCACCTCCGATCCTATGCTCCAGTGAGCACTGCACTCTGCCAATTCCTCCCACCAGCCCAGTCCACGCTATCAGGCCCAGCAAGGAAGCGGCAGAACTCAGACCCAAACCCCAGTCTCACACACAACCAGCAAGGAACACTGTACACAGGAACACACAGCAGAACAGCAGACATGTTTAATGAGGGAGGGCTTCCTGGAGGGGTCGTTTCAACCCCCTCTGATGACTGCAGGCACCTGAGCTGGGAGATGAAGGACTTCAGCCCCGAGCTCACTCACGGCCACAGCAAAAGCCCATTTTGATGAAGCAAGTGACATTAGGTCTTTGTGGAAGATGGCAAATTTAGATCTTTCGTTCTCACCACCCTGGAAGCTCTGATACAGAGTATTGTAACAGCTTCAGAGGTTTAATAAAACATCAGTTCTACGCCCCCTTCACATTTACCTTTCAAAACACCTCGTTTGATGATTTTTACAGTGTCCATATGAGGATGACTGAATACAGTCGTCCCTGTGTATCCATAGGGGGTTGGTTCCAGGACCCCCCCCAGATACTAAAATCTACAGATGCTGAAGTCCCCTATACAAAATAGAGCTTCCCCAGTGGCTCGGACAGTAAAGGATCTGCCTGCAGTGCGGGAGACCCAGGTTTGCTCCCTCGGTCGGGAAGATCCCCTGGAGAAGGGAATGGCAAAACACTCTAGTATTCTTGCCTGGAGAATCCTATGGACAGAGGAGCCTGGCAGGCTACAGTCCATGACGTCACAAAGAGTCAGACACAACTGAGCAACTAAAACTTATATAAAATGGTGTAGTACAGTCAGCTCTCTACAACTGTGGGTCGAATTTCAGTTCGCTGAATCCACAGAAGTAGAAACTGCAGATATGGATGGCCAAATGTATATTTACTCCCATTTTCCAGACAGGCAAACTGAGCGCCATAGGGTTTTAAGGGGCAGGCTCACCCAGGGTTTGGCCAGGCCTGGCAGCCCATTCCTTGATCACCCTGCTAAGGAGATGGTTATCTATGACATTCCATTGCTTAGACATAGATACAACCTAACTCATTATCAAAAGTATCTGCTGATGCACTAGAGTTGTCTGAGACTCCAAGAACACTAAACTGTCACACTGGAGGGAAGGAGGCATTTTCAGAATCAAACATCTGTCGTTGTCAGCAGCCAGGGCCCCGCCGTCTCACATTCTAAGTCAGACAGACCACTCCACCCTTCCTGGCTTTGAGTTCCCAAACTCCCAGGCCCTGCAGGGTAACTTCCTCCCACTGAGGTTCATCACTGCAAGGGTACCCTGGCCAATCACAGCATTCTGTAGTACAATCAAAATAACTGTCTTCCTTCCCTCTGCTTTAAGGCTGCAATCACCTCTGTTAACATCACACCCCAGACTCTCTTCATAGACAGACATCCCAACAGGCTGAAGTCCCTATTTACTTAGCCTGCCTGCATCTCAGCTCTACTTTTAGGCCCAGGAAGCCAATCATCCCATCCCAGAGACAGGTCTCTTGTCCTCTAGTTTGGGTCTCTCTCTTTACTTAGAATTTCCAAGGAGACAAACACCATGGAATCCCCTATTAACTGGTTCAGTGGATCAAACCAGTGTACAAAGGGGTCATGAAGCCAGTGATGAGAACAATGGACCATCAAGACCATGGCCCAGGGCTTGTACTTCACCTGGGGAGGCTGTACTCCGACTGGTGCAAGGCAAGAGAGGGTGCTTATAAAACTGTATCAATATAGCCATGGAAATAAAAGAAGAAGAAAGGATTTATTCCTGACTGTGTGACAGGAATGTGAGTCCACTATACCTCTTTTAACCAGCATTTATGCATATTCTAAGGCTTCTCAGGTGGCACTAGAGGTAAAGAACCCGCCTGCCAATTCAGGTGATATAAGAGACGTGGGTTCGATCCCTGGGTTGGGAAGATCCCCTGGAGGAGGGCATGGCAACCCACGCCAGTATTCTTGCCTGGAGAATCCTATGGACAGAGGAGCCTGGTGAGCTACAGTCCATAGGGTCGCAAAGAATAAGACATGCCTGCATGCACGCATTCATACTCGAACACACTATTAATTGTATTTTTTTTTAAAAATCTCACCCTGAGGTCATTTTAATACAACAAACCACCAACAACAGGGCAAAGGAAAGTGTGGCTGGCTGTCTGCACATCTGTTGTCCACTCCATCCTCAGACAAATGCACAGAACTCCTGCAGGGCCAAGGGGTCTTACAGAGATCTCTGCATTTGAACAACAGTTTAAGTGAAGAAAAGGGGGAGGAAAGTGAGGGATGTCTGAATATTCACCAGAAGCCACTGGCTAGTCCTTCTTTTATCTGATGTTTGCATCCACTCAACCAGGGTTATCAGTGGAACTAAAAATGTCAAGCTTCAGGGCTCACAGCCAATCCACCCTCAAGGCAGAAGACAGCCGCATGCCTGAGCGTGAGAGCTTATCAAAGGCTCTTCACGCCACTCCAAGATGCTCTCGGAGGGCACAGGCAGGTAAGAAAGCAAGAAACTAATCCAATTGGGTAGTTATTGAACTCTCCAGCCAGGGGCCTAAGGAGCTTGCACCTTGCTGAAACACGGAATAAAGAAAAGTCATTTCTCACCTCAATGCTCTCCTGTAAGTGGGGAAAAAAAGAAAAAAAACCACGATGATTTCTTTCCTATTAAAGTTACATTTGGAATAAAATGGTCCAAATACAGCCAGATGGGTCTTGCCAGTATTCATTCATTTTCTATAAAATTAGCCCTAGAAAAAAGTCTTCATCCCCGGCAGGTTGGCTCTGAGAGGTCCCGCAGGGCCCGTGGGAAGGAGTGGGGGAGGATGGTGTCAGCCTTTCATGGCCTGCCTTCCTGGGCCCTGTGAGTGCGAGCCAACATCAGAGCCCCAAGCAGCCAGCTCACGGCAGAACCCATCAAACAAGGCTGGTAACGTTCACTCCTTCTCCGAGGAGTTTACAACCACTGGGGAGAATGTGCAAGCACCGAGCAGCTCGAGCAAGGCACAAAACCAGTGTCAAGCATGTCATCCAAGGCTTCCTCCTTTGGGGTCCAACTTAGACCGACTGTCCCTGAGCAGCTGTGACCCACCCCTCAGCACACCCTTCTCACTCTGTACTGTAAGCTAAGCAAGGGAAGGACCCACAATGTCTGATTCAACAGTACATCCCCAGGCTCAAACTCGCCTGCATAGGGTTCAATGAATGAAGGAACTGGTGCTAAAGCGCACGACACGGGCACTGACTGCTACCAGCCAAGTAGAGCAGAGAGCAAACAGGCCAGACCCAGGCTTGACCTACCTGATGTATTCTACCTCCTGGGAGCCTCAGCTGGAGAGGCCAGAGGTGGACCTGGTCCTGGGCCCTTATGGTGGCAAGGATTTGGCTCTGCGACCGCCAAGGCTCAGACGTCTACGTCTCTAACAGCTGCACAACAGCCAGCTAACCCCTGTCTAGACATCCAGCTCTGTACCCCATCTGCTAGTCCTGAACCTACCCACACCTCCCAGAACACAGATGACAGGCCAGGCCAGGCAAGCTGCGTGGCCTGAGGCTTGCCCTCAGCACACAAACCCATCAGGAGTTGGCCTGGAGGACTCAGCAGCAGGAGTCAGTCAATACTCAGAGCTAAGGCCCTGCATATAAGTGGGGGAGGGCTCCAGGCCCAAGGAGAGGGGCTGCATGGGTGTGGCGTGGAGAACTAAAGCCTGCTCGCCCTTCTTGCTTTGGCTGGCTCTCAGCTCCAACAGGGCATCCCTGGTGGCTCAGACGGTAAACAGTTTGCCTGCAGTGTGGGAGACCTGGGTTCAAGTCTTGGGTTGGGAAGATCCCCCAGAGGAGGGCATGGCAACCCACTCCCGTATTCTGGCCTGCAGAATGGAGGACATGGACAGTGGAGCCTGGTGGGCTACAGTCCATGGAGTCGCAGAGTCGGACACGACTGAGTGACTAACGTGTTCACTTTCTCGGCTCCGCTAGGTTCACATCAAGGCCCCTCAGCAAACAGCAGTAGCAGAAATGCAGGGTGAGGGGAACCCACCAGAAAGCTGTCCTCCTATCTGAGGGCAGCAGCAAGCTCCCGCTGGCCTCCTGATCCAGCTGCTCCATCCCGGCCCGAGCGCTGCGGAGCGGGTGTGCACAAGCTGCCTGCCTGTGGGGAGGACCCCGCGCTGTGGTCCGGCTGGGGCTCCGGGTGCAGGGAAACTCCTCTCAGCACCCCCTACCTCACCTTCCACAGGGAGGTCCGGGATTCTCCGACGCGCCTCTGGAGCCATGCCTGTCTTACCTCTGATTTAGCCTCACCCCTTTCTTTCTTTTTCTTTGTCTCAATCCTCAAATGTGACTTAAGAGCGGCTGGGCTACACTTAAGCGGCATGCGTTACCTAAATCTCTACATCCTCGTGGTGGGGACACGTTTCTCATGGTGTCTCGAGTGAAACATACTTTCCAAAACAATAATGAATGTTAATTCGTTGAGGCTCTGCGCAATACTGTGCCACCCCCGGCCTCTTTTCCTCTCATTCTCTGGGGGCATGAAACTCACAGAGGTCTGAGGCTGGGCCCCCCGAGAGGCGGAGCTGAGAACCCCAGGATGGAGGACCCTGAGCAGAGCCCCCAGAAGCACCCCCTGCTGCCGCAGGACCCAGCCCCCCAGGACGGGCAGCACCCCCTTCACTTACTTAGTGCCAGCTCCTTAAATTCCGGAAGACTGGCAGCCGCACAGAGCTGGTAAAAGATGTGGTAATTCCTCTCGTCGTCTGCCTGGAGGAGAAAACACAGTTGCTCAGTGTGAGGGGCAGGGACCCCAAGACTGTCCCCTGCCCTGTTCGATTCCAGGGTGCTCTGGAGGACAGAGGTCAAGATCTTTCCTTCACACCTCTGCCACCTTCAACTCCTACCTCCGGAATCTGCATTCACTGTTATGGGGCCCTTCTGCCAACCAGAAGATGTTTACCTCTGGACTTATGCAAAACAAGGCGTGGTCTCTCTTTCTCCCTCACAGAGCATCCCTGCGGTTTCACCCGGGACAGCCCCATGGGTCGGCGCTGGCTCAGGCCACTGCGCTGCCTAGCTCACGCTGGGAAGACTGTCACTTCCCTGGTGCGGCCTCCCTCTCGCCCCTGAGAGGCTTGGCACTAAGAGAAGCTGTGCCCCTGCAATCATCAGGCTGGGACGGCAAGGGGAAAGGTCCACAATGAGACGGGACTTACAGCAGACATCGGGGCCAGACCTGCCTTACACAGGCAGAGTGGGGGTGGTGGGCGGTGGGGACACGGGCTTCAGGAAGCCTGAGTGCAGACGGCAAGGAAGAGGAAAAAACCCATGAGGAGTCTAGCCATAGCCATGGTCAGAGCACATCTCACCCATACCCTGCCCAGCAGGCTGTCTGTGCTGTCGCAGTGAAACTGCAGTGGTCCGCAAATGGGGCAGTCCCACCAACCCTGCGGGGTGGAGGGAACCACACTCGGGGTTGTGAGCTGCACCGACCACCACTGGAGGCCAGGGTGCAGGAGGAGGATGGTCCCCGAGAGGCCAAAGACTATTCGGAAGGAGGGAACCCAAGGTGAGCAAAGAAGAACCGAGTCACGTGAGGCACGTGAGAAGCGAGAACTCCATCTATTTGTAAAGGAAACTAAGAAAATGGTCAAATATCTTTTTTTTTTTTTTTTTAATATAACCAAGCGAGTTTCCTGGTGAAAGAGGAAACCCATAGACCCTATATGACACTGCCCAGATCACAAGACTCTGAAGTCCACAAGGAACATGACTGTCTTCTCTTTCATGCCTAGCACAGGGCTAGCACATAACAGACAATACATCTTTGCTGACTGAATCTAAACACAATACCCATTGAAACATATCAGTACGGGATAAAAGATTTTTCAGGTCTGATACCTATAAATGAAAACTTATTAATAAAAAAAGGAAGAAAGAAGGCCAAAAGCACAAGTCTATCCAAGTCCAGGTTCAGAAGACGAGATGTTCTTTGGGCACAGGGGGTGGAACATGGACCAAGGAAGCACCAACCCCGGGAAAAAGTACAAAAAGTGCAGTCACGCGGCTCACCTGAAAGACCACCCTGGACTTCTCCAGCAGGTAGGTCCTCATGTTGGCCCCGATGATGCGGTACCTCTTGTCAAAGCCGATCTGAATGTACTTCCCGAAACGGCTGCTGTTGTCGTTGCGGGTGGTTTTAGCATTCCCGATGGCCTGTGCAGAAAAGACAAAGGTGTGCAAGACAGGGTGGTTTTCCTAAGTTTCAGGATTGAATGCTCCTGGCAGCATCTCTATTCCCTCCCTCCTCCTTCCTTCTAGAACTTGTTATTGAGATGACAATGGTTCGAGCAAAAGAAAACAGAACTTCATTTTCCTTTACTCCTAAGGAAGGCCAGTGAGCATGATGAGTTGACTGAGGGTCTCTTTAAAGGGGACTAGACAGCTGGAAGGTGCAC
Source organism: Bos indicus (assembly GCF_029378745.1). Classification (NCBI taxonomy): domain Eukaryota; kingdom Metazoa; phylum Chordata; class Mammalia; order Artiodactyla; family Bovidae; genus Bos; species Bos indicus. The sequence goes on from NC_091783.1 coordinate 49,971,773, forward strand.
CTCCCTGACCTTCTTCTCTTCTTCCTTTTCCTACCTGGAATGTGCATGTGAGGGCCACTCTCCACCCCACCCTGAGAGCGCGCCATGATCCTTCAAGGCACCAAGGGCCAGGCCACTGTCAAACTTCAGGAAGCCAATTCTGTTGGAAAAGCAGCAGGAGGGCTGCATTCCCCAACACACAGGGAAAAATGACCATTTCCCAGGCCTCCATCATGAACCAGGTCCTGGGCTGCGCTCCCTTCACTTTCCCTGAATCCAGGCAAGAATCCCAGGAGATGAGTATTATTAAGTTCCCTCATATTTTTGCGAAAACTTGGGCTCAAAAAAGGTAAGCAGTGTGCTGGGGGTCACATGGCAGGGAAGTGCCAACACCAAGATACAAATCCACAGTCCGTGTTCACTCCACCTGGTTTCATGGTCCTTGTCCAAACTACTCACCGCCAGACAGGAGCTGCCACCTGTGTGGGTGACTTCTCACATCTCAAACAGTCAGGTCAAATCAAAGGATAAAGACTAAGACATGAATCATCACATTTATCTTTTCCTAAGAAAGGAGGAGAAAGCCTTTCAGAGGATGGCAGGGAACCAACTCATTACTCTGATAAGCAGTCAATAAGGAAGCAAAAATCCACCCTAACTTTCCTGTGTAAACTCTATCAGGGTAACTAGTTAGTGAGAAGCTTCTCTTCCTAGACTCACTCCCACTGATAAATGTGGGAGGAAAAATAGAATGTGAACATCTCCATTCTGTAACTCCTAATGAATTAACTAATCTAGGCATAAGCAATGGCTGCTGACTTCACCAAAAGATGTCTAGCTAGGCATTCTGTACATCTTGATGGGAACACTCACCATCAGCAATAAAGGGTTCTTGGTTTTTAAAACAAACAAACCTAAATCTAACCAAGCCTTTCAATTTTAGCACCCTTTTATGGGACATACAGAAGACAAAGGAACATGTTAACATCAGGAGGATGCAATCAGCAAAGGCCAGCTTCTGTAAAACTCTAAAGGACTGTCTACCTCCAACCAAAGAAAACACAAATCTCAATTTCAAAAATTTCAAATTTCATCATTTGTAAAATGGCAACAAGAATGTTCTCTTCCCAGCAGATGAACCTTCACCACATCTGAGATCACTCCTTAGGACAGCTTCAGGAAAGCTTGCCTACAGTCTAAAGATCACTGCCAGCCTATCCTCCTTACCTCACAAGGCTACTTTGAGAATCGATACAATGGATCTACAAGTACTTTGAAAGTATATAACGGTACCCATGAAGGGAAGAGGTTGTTTGTATTATTACTACCAAACCCATAAACTCCACTCCGGGCATGAACTTCTAACTTCTGTGCATGTGTGAAGGACTTGCACGTTGTTCTTTATCTGTTAAACACCTGCTAGATTTATTGCTATTGTATTGACTTAGAAAACATTTCGATGCATGAGGAAAGCGAGACCAGTTGTTACACATGATAAAAACTCCGACTTTGATTATCTCTGAGTCTACAGTGCAACAAAAGACACAGACATGATACAGTTAAAATATGAAAAATGAACAAATGACATATGCAGGGAGTTCATGGAAGAAAGTCACATGACCAGTAAACATCAGATACTCAACCTCAGTGGAAATCAGAGAAATGTAGACAAAGATGACAGTCCAGGGTGGCACTACCTGAAGAACTTGGATACTATGAAATGGTGAGGAAAGAGGGACTCTCATATATACACTGCTGGTCCAAACGTGAACTGCAACAGCCATTCTTAAGAACAACTGGGCATATCTAGTAAAATTGAATATATAAGGACCCAAGAATCCAGCAACCGTACTTCTAGATATTACCGAGAGAAACTCACACAAGTGTACAAGCAGGTGTGCAAAACAATGTTTAATGCAGAATATGTGTAACAATAAAATACAACCTTAATGTCTACCAATCCGAGAAACAGATAAAATGTGGACTATTCATACAATGGGATGCTATGAAGCTGTTAAACTAAGCAAATTAGAACATAATGCATGGGTAAATAAAGAGAGTACTGAGTGAAAAGCAAGTTGCAAAATGGTTAATAGAATATGGTACCACTTATATGTGATAGATGCTTATATCTTTCCTTTTCTCCTTTGCTTTTCGCTTCTCTTCTTTTCATAGCTATCTGTAAGGCCTCCCCAGACAGCCATTTTGCTTTTTTGCATTTCTTTTCCATGGGGATGGTCTTGATCCCTGTCTCCTGTACAATGTCACAAACCTCATTCCATAGTTCATCAGGCACTCTATCTATCAGATCTAGGCCCTTAAATCTATTTCTCACTTCCACTGTATAATCATAAGGGATTTGATTTAGGTCATACCTAAATGGTCTAGTGGTTTTCCCTACTTTCTTCAATTTAAGAATGGGAAAGACTAGGGATCTCTTCAAGAAAATCAGAGATACCAAAGGGACATTTCATGCAAAGATGAGCTCGATAAAGGACAGAAATGGTATGGACCTAACAGAAGCAGAAGATATTAAGAAGAGATGGCAAGAATACACAGAAGAACTGTACAAAAAAGATCTTCATGACCCAGATAATCACGATGGTGTGATCACTGACCTAGAGCCAGACATCCTGGAATGTGAAATCAAGTGGGCCTTAGAAAGCATCACTACGAACAAAGCTAGTGGAGGTGATGGAATTCCAGTTGAGCTATTTCAAATCCTGAAAGATGATGCTGTGAAAGTGCTGCACTCAATATGCCAGCAAATTTGGAAAACTCAGCAGTGGCCACAGGACTGGAAAAGGTCAGTTTTCATTCCAATCCCAGAGAAAGGCAATGCCAAAGAATGCTCAAACTACCGCACAATTGCACTCATCTCACACGCTAGTAAAGTAATGCTCAAAATTCTCCAAGCCAGGCTTCAGCAATATGTGAACCGTGAACTTCCTGATGTTCAAGCTGGTTTTAGAAAAGGCAGAGGAACCAGAGATCAAATTGCCAACATCCGCTGGATCATTGAAAAAGCAAGAGAGTTCCAGAAAAACATCTATTTCTGCTTTATTGACTATGCCAAAGCCTTTGACTGTGTGGATCACAATAAACTGTGGAAAATTCTGAAAGAGATGGGAATACCAGACGACCTGATCTGCTTCTTAAGAAATTTGTATGCAGGTCAGGAAGCAACAGTTAGAACTAGACATGGAACAACACACTGGTTCCAAATAGGAAAAGGAGTTCGTCAAGGCTGTATATTGTCACCCTGTTTATTTAACTTATATGCAGAGTACATCATGAGAAAAGCTGGACTGGAAGAAACACAAGCTGGAATCAAGATTGCCGGGAGAAATATCAATAACCTCAGATATGCAGATGACACCACCCTTATGGCAGAAAGTGAAGAGGAACTCAAAAGCCTCTTGATGAAAGTGAAAGTGGAGAGTGAAAAAGTTGACTTAAAGCTCAACATTCAGAAAACAAAGATCATGGCATCTGGTCCCATCACTTCATGGGAAATAGATGGGGAAACAGTGGAAACAGTGTCAGACTTTATTTTTCTGGGCTCCAAAATCACTACAGATGGTGACTGCAGCCATGAAATTAAAAGACGCTTACTCCTTGGAAGGAAAGTTATGACCAACCTAGATAGCATATTCAAAAGCAGAGACATTAGTTTGCCAACAAAGGTCCATCTAGTCAAGGCTATGGTTTTTCCTGTGGTCATGTATGGATGTGAGAGTTGGACTGTGAAGAAGGCTGAACGCCGAAGAATCGATGCTTTTGCGCTGTGGTGTTGGAGAAGACTCTTGAGAGTCCCTTGGACTGCAAGGAGATCCAACCAGTCCATTCTGAAGGAGATCAGCCCTGGGATTTCTTTGGAAGGAATGATGCGAAAGCTGAAACTCCAGTACTTTGGCCACCTCATGCGAAGAATTGACTCATTGGAAAAGACTCTGATGCTGGGAGGGATTGGGGGCAAGAGGAGAAGGGGACGACAGAGGATGAGATGGCTGGATGGCATCACTGACTCGATGGACGTGAGTCTCAGTGAACTCCAGGAGTTGGTGATGGACAGGGTGGCCTGGCGTGCTGCAATTCATGGGGTTGCAAAGAATCGGACTGAGTGACTGATCTGATCTGATCTGATATGTGATAGAACCACCCTCTGATTTTTGCATATACAAATATGTAGGAAAACAAATATGGACTGGAACCAATCACTTCAATATGATTGGGACTGTACAATAAGGAGACACATATCAACTAGGGTGGAAACAGAGAAGGGAGAAATTTAGCCAATGCCAGCAGAATGGGAAAGGCTTTAAGAAGTGGAAGATGAAGAGAATCTTAAAGGGTGGGTATAATTTCACCAGAGGAGAAGGAAAGGGGATTTTATTTATAAATATAGCATGGGCAAAGGGACAGAGGGGCATGTGAGGGACCTAACACGTGAGGAATGGCTACAGTGTGTTGAAACATGAGAGGAAACAAGAGGACAGGGAGTCAGGAAGGTGTGATGGGGCAGATCCTGGTATGAATAGGTTAATAGTCATAGACCTTGTTTCTTTAGCTTAAAAAAAAAAAAGTCATATCCTGAAAATTACGTAACAACTGGTTTTCATTTCTGTCGATTTAGCCCCCTTTCTTTCTCCAGGACAAGGGGAGTCTCTGCAGCTCCTGGAGTTGTGTGCCTGCAGACTCCAGTCACCCCAAGAAGCCATGTGACCCCTCTGGGCTGGGGCTGGGTCTGCCCCTGCTCCCTCAGTCTCTTGATTAGCAGTGCCCTTCTAATCAGCGCAGACTTGTGAACCAGTCGCTCCTGGGCTGCTGACAAGCTCTTACACAGAATGGGGTCAAAGAGCTCTGAAGCTGACAGTAGATCATCCGAATCCAGCCCAGTCAATCCCAACCCACTCGCAACTCGACTTTAATTCAAACAACTGCCACCTAATGCAGCCCACTGGGAATTCCAGCGCCTCAGACAGCCCACAACTCTGGGTCTCCCCAGGAGGCGTCTGCAGCGGCTGGACTGCAGAAATAACGAGGTGATGACATGACCATAACTGATTGCTTCGTTGGGAGGTGCCATCCTTCCCCGGGACGTCATCAGTAATCAGCAGTGCCCTGATTAAAACATGCCTTGTATTGGCTGTATTCCTCTGAGGAGCCATGAAGATGACTGAGCTTCCTGGCACCGGGGCCCAAGTTAAGACTCTGAACTTGCAACAAGTTGGGTTTGGCTAGTAACAGAATCTGCTCTTTCTCTGCTTGGCGTCACTTTGATTCTACCTTGAGTTCTTCCAGGCAACAATTCTTCCTTTCCATGTGCATATCCAATATTTCTCTCAAAGGTAACACTTAATAATAGCCCAAGGGATAGCCTCTATGATAACAAAATTCCACAGTTGACAGAATGAGCCCTCTGGGTTTATTCACATGATTTCCAAAGTAGCAATCTGCTTAACTGTAGAAATTTAACGTTTTGCACCCAAACCACTGTAGCATTTGTTCACATGACATCATGCAAGACTGGGCTGGTTCATGGACACATCCTTCCTCCTCTTGTTCTCACATTCCTTCCATGCCTGCCCAGCAGCCCACCAGCCTGCTCAGGCTGTAACAGACACTGGAAACATCAGATCACTTCAGATCACAGTCATTTAAAAAGCATTCCCAAGGCAGGGGCCCCAACAGTTAGGTTCACCCCAGTGTTCATGGCAGCATTATTCACACTGGCCAATAAAGTGGAAACAACCCAACTATCCATCAACAGAGGAATAGACAAAAACGTGGTACATACGTGCAACAAGATGTTACGCAGCCACAAAAACGGAGACAAAGTACTGATGTGCGCTGCAACAGGGGTGAGCCTTGGGAGCGCTACGGAATCAGTGAAATCAGCCCTGCGCTGCAACAGGGGTGAGCCTTGGGAACACTACGGAATCAGCGAAACCAGCCCTGCGCTGCAACAGGGGTGAGCCTTGGGAACGCTACGGAATCAGCGAAATCAGCCCCCACAGAAGAAGTGAGGTCCATGATTCCACTTGCATGCGAGACACAGAAGAGGCAACGTCGTGGAGACAGAAATTAGAACTGAGGTTACCAGAGCAGAGGGCAGAACAGGACATTACTGTTCAGTGGGCACAGGGTTTCTGTCTGGATGGTGAAAACATCCTGGGAATGCACGGTGGTGGTGGATGGTGCACAACACTGAGCGTGTATTAGTGCCAATCAAATGTACACTTCAGTGGTTGTTAATTTTTCTATTATGTACGTTTTACCACAACAAAATAAAAAAAAAAATCATCCTGCCTGGGTCTTGTACCTGTTTGGTTATGAGGCGGTCTGTCTTCATGAAGTTCCCCCGTCCTGGCTAATAAGAACCTCCAGGGATCAAAAGGGTTTCTTCCCTTCTCTGTTTTGTACAGAATCACTACTTACTTTACTTCCAAAAGAACAGGCACTCTGTGTCTTGGCAATCTTACTACTACATACTGAATTTCATAGTAGTAATTTTGAAATTTGAAATTTTGAAACTCAAAGGAAAAGCTGAAATCCTGGTTCCACGCTCACCTGAGAGGATTCCTGATGCTAACTGCAGAGTGCTGGCCTAGCTGCCACCAGGTAAGTGCAGGAGACAGCCAAGGGGGAGGCACGGACTCACCTCCACGACCACCTCCCAGATCCAGCCCATGGCCAGGCCACCACCTTGAGACTTTAAACAAATGCTGTGAGCAAATAGGCTACAAACTAAATGTCTGACAACAGGGAGTTAAATAATGGTAAAGCCATCTATCAATGTATGTCTGTAGCCAATGAGTTCATAAGAAGCTAAATGATAAAGGGACATGGCTAATCCTATTAATATAATAGTCAGTGAAAAAGCTGGAAGGAAATATACCAAAATATTGAACAATTATCAGCAGGCTGTGGGATCAGTGGGGATTATTTCCTTTTCTTTCATATTTTCCAGTGAATCCTTCCTACCTTCTTAACATTTATTTGATAAATGTTTCCCAATGGGTGTGGGACTGAGACCAGCAGCATTAGGATCACCAAGGAACTTAAAATAAATGTAGATTCCCCAGGCCTTCTGAATCAGAAACTCTGGGAGTAATGCCCAGCTATCAGCTCTCACAAATGCTCCAGGAGATTCTGATGCACAGTCAAATAAAAGGTGTTTTTTTTTTTTTTCCCCGTTTCTAATCTGTTTGGTAAAAATGCCTTCAGCTTTATTGACCATTTCCCAAATCATATAAGAACAGATACTGAAACTTGCTTTTGTCTACAAGCATACTAAGTCGCTTCAGTCATGTCCAACTCTTTGCAAACCTATGGACTGTAGCCCAGCAGGCTCCTCTGTCCATGAGATTCTCCAGGCAGGAATCCAGGCCTGGATTCTCCAGGTAGAAGAGTTTGCTTGGTTAACTGATGAGCCCCTGTGATTCAAGACTCAGAATCTACTCCTGCAGTTGGTAAAGGCAGAGGGAGCGAGAGGGGCTGGAGAAGGTCCAGCCGGGGTCTTGTTCCCCCAGCTCCAACATAATCTGAAGGACCAAGCACACTGATGCCTTGTGCCTCACCTGATGGGCTCAAGGCTGGGTGGAGAAACCTGACGCTATTTTGGCAATTTTCGGCTTCAACTGAATTTCCTCTCACTAAAACCAAGGGGCTCTTCGGGGCTGACAGAAGGGCCTACTGCAGCCCAGGCAATAGTGAAGGGCCTCAGCTTCGGAGGCAGGAAATCAAAGCTGGCCCAGGGACGGTGCAGCCATTTAGCTCAACTCCATCAGAAGGAAACTTTTACAGAGGAAAGGGGGGAAAAGAGAAATGGAGTTCCATCCCTGTAGCATGGCTCGCTATAGTGAGACCTAAGTTTCAGAAATCTCTCTGACCCCTCACTTGCATCGGCCGCTCTGAGGCCACCGTGTGGGAGGTGCAGGTGGTGAAGACAGAGACTGGACCTGCCCTGGCCAGTTCATGCCAACTCAGGGAACAATTTTCTGAGACTCTTCAACAAATTATATGTTGTCACATAGCATTTGACTCTTTCTCCCCACAGAAGACAAAGTCCAAACATTTTTGGGAAAGGAGGGGGGATCTTTTATCCAGGCCTCCTCACCCCATGGGAACTTCCCTCCTGATTCAGTGGGGCCTCACCACGTGGGAAGGATTCGGTGGGACACTGATTTGCTGACACAGGATGGCAAGAGGGGACAGGACACGGCAGAGATGGCGGTAGACGGGGAAGGACTGTCATGACACTGTCGGGCAAAGTCAAGGGACAGGAAGACATGAAGAGGACCTTCTATCCAATACCGGGGACCTGGGCTTCCAGGTCAGGAAATTCCCAAATCTGTGGTTTTAGGGGCACCTTTGAAAAATTTCCCTCAACAGTGGACAACAGGTTCTTGGGAAGAGGTAAGAATGCTGACCACATGAGGCTGGACACTCAGCAGTCTTACCGCCAGCAGAAGGAACTCCAGCCAAGGAGGCTGAGGACATTTGGACGGCTTTACCTCCATGATGGGACTGGACGCCAGGACTTTCTCTTCGATGTTGGTGTCACTGGCTGAGCCACTGACCGTGGTGAAGTAGCGCATGGCATACTTGGCCGACACCGTCTTGCCAGCTCCAGACTCCCCACTGACTATGATGGACTGGTTCTTCTCATCTCTGCAAAGCAAAGGCCCTGGTCAGTCGCTGGCCACAGAAAAGCACTCTCGCCTTCCAAGGACCCTGTTGGCAAGGGTCTGAGCCCAAATTAGGGATAAATGTGAGGGATGGCATGGAAACAGCCCAACTTCCTTCATACATTTCAACAGATCTGAAAGGGGGAGAAAGAAAGGAGTTCTGAGAAAGACTTACAAACCCCACATACCCTATTTTATGACCCAGAGGAAGGGGGACATATATATCATACACTATTTGTAATCACCCATAAGTTGACCTTGGGGGTGATGGGCAAGAGCACCCTCACTTTGTTCTACACACATTAGCTTTGCTTCCGTCTCAGCTAGAGAGCCCAGGACCAGAATATGGGCAGGGAAAAACCACCTGATTTTGAACCTCACACCCACTGGTTAGCTGTCTGGCTTTGGACAAGGTAGTTTACTTCTTTGACCCTCAGACTATCTCAGTCCAGTCTCTTACGACTTTGATCTCCAACCACGCTCATGCTCTTCTAAGTGGTCACCTAGATGTAGGGACCACCTAGGTCTCTAATTCATCCTAACACTCCTGCCAGATTGAGGGTCTAAAGCACAGCTCTAAGCGTGCTTTCCCCACTCAAATCAAGGTAACTACCCATCACTTACAGAATCAAGTCCAAAGTCCTTAGTTGAATGGTTGAACCCCATCACAATGCACATCTCAACACTAAAACCTCTGACAAGCATGGGCAAACTGGTGCTAAGGACAGAACACTGGGCCTTTGGTCTAAGGATCTTGTCTGAGTTCTGGCTCTGCTATCGGCAGGCCCTTTGTGCTAAGGACAGAACACTGGGCCTTTGGTCTAAGGATCTTGTCTGAGTTCTGGCTCTGGCTCTGCTATCGGCAGGCCCTTTGTGAGCCTTAACCACATTACCATCTTACAGATTTGCTGCAAGGCTATATGAAACGATGTCTACATTTCGTATAAGGTGAGGGTATCACAGTCCAGCCAAGATGAGCGACGTGCCAGCCTCTGCAACTGCGCACTTCCCCACCACTGCCACTGATGGTTCTCACTCTGCAGGAAATCACCTGCAACTTACACCCTTCTCCCGAAGCCTGACCCACGTCCAAAGTCTAAGCCATCTCAGGCATCCCAGCAGGCAATTATTTCTCTACCTTCTAAAGTCTCACAGCATCTGCTTTGTGCTGCTTATAAGGCAGTGTCCCATCTCACCTCACACTGATGTCAGGCCCTGCACGGTCATTTTACTTGCTGTGTGACTTTGGGTCACTTCTTTTCTTTGGACCTCTGTCTTTTCATCTTGTCAAATACACAGTTGCAGCTTGGGACTCCCCTAGTGATTTAATCTGTCTCTGACATTTGATGATTCCATGATCAAAATTGTAAGAGGGAGTATGGGTGGGGAAAAGCTCTCAGTTGCAATTTTCCATTACTTAGGGTTGGCTGTGGGGGAGATATTTATAAGTATGGAATTCTACCCGACGTCCTTCAAAAACACAACTGATGTATGGCTCCATCCGTTCAGCCCAATTACAGACATGACTTAGCCTACTACTTGGGTCTCTTTGCTTTTCAAGAAATCCTTTTCTCCTGAGCCAGGTGAGGTTCCCTTTACAGGCACACCTTGGAGATACTGCAGGTTCATTTCCAGACAACCACAATCAAGCAACTATCCCAATAAAGAGAATATTGCAATAAAGCAAGTCATGTGAATTTTTTGGTTTTCTGGTGGAGATAAGTTACATTTACTCTATAATGTAGTTTATTAAGGGGCTTCCCAGGTGGCTCAGGTGGTAAAGAATCTGCCTGTAATGCAGGAGGCCCAGAAGGTACATAAGAATATTATGCCTGAAAAAAAAAAAAAAAAAAAGCACATACTTTAATTTAAAAACATTTTATTTTGAAAAAAAATGCTAAGCACTCTCTTGGCCTTTAGCCAGTTGCAGTCTTTTGGTTATTGGGGGTTTTACTGCTGACTGATCAGAGTGGTGGTTGCTTATGGTGGGGGTGGCTGTGGCAATTTCTTAAAATAAAACAACAATGAAGTTTGCTGCATGGACGGACTCTTCCTTTCACTTGAACACTTAGAATCCAATGTAGGGTTATCAACTGGCCCAATTTCAATACTGTGTCTCAGAAAACAGGAAGGTATGAGGAGGCGGGGAAAGATAGGGGAACAACTAGCTGGTTGAACAGTCAGAACATACAAGACATTTATCAGTTACGTTCACGCCCTTACATTGGTGTGGCTGGTAGCACCCATAACAGTAACAACATAACATCAAATATCACTGATCACAGATCATCATCACAAATAGAAATAGTGTGAAAAAGTTTGAAATATTGCAAGAATTGCCAAAATGTGACACAGAGACTTGGAGTAAATGCTGTTGGGAAAAAATGGAGCTGATAGACTTGCTTGGCACAGGGTTGAAACAAACCTTCAGTTTGTTTTTTAAAAAAGGCCTGTGAAGCACAATACATCGAAGGGCAGTAAAGTGAGTTCTGCCTATATTTAGAAAAACTAACCGACAGCCACGGCATTTCACACCCTGAAACACCAGCTGTGACTCAGGCCCAGGTTGCCTCCAGGAAGGCAGGAAACACCCCTGAAGGCCTGGGCATCAGGCAGGAGCACAGGACTCCCAGGTTGAGAACCAGCCGCTCTCCAGCTCTCACGCAAACACCAGCAACCAACAAGTCCATCTCCCATCCCCGGGGCTCACACTGCATCCCCATCTTGGACACCTGAGAGGCGAGACTTAATTGCTGCTCAACCTTCTGCTCTTCCAGTAAAAATTTCCCACCAAACCACTGCAGCACCTGGAGCTCCCCGAGCAAGGCCAGCCTCTTCTCCATCCCCATATCTGGGTGGGGGCCCCCTGGGCGGGGGGAAGTGGGGTGGGGAAAGGTGGATGTCAAGACACCTGAGGTCCCCACTACAGAGCACTGATCGGCCAGGGAGGCACTGCAGGGACTTTGGGGATGTCATGCTGAAGTGTGGTCTTGTTTGGGCTTTCTGCAGAGAAGAAACCATCATCCTTGGCCTCCCCACCAGCAACAGGCACAGAACCATCAGGAAGCACTGCTTCAGCTGTCTCCAACTGAGGGAAGCCCCAGAAGAGCTCCAGATACACCGCCTGGCTGTGACAATGAGGGCAGCATGCCCCTGGACATGTGTGACATCAGTACCCTCGCCCTGGAACCCCTCTCTAATTGCCACCACGTGACCACATGCCAGTCGCTGAACTGAGAGCTCCTAGAGAACAGGCATTAGCTTTAACCTTGAACCTGCAGGATTCCTAGCGCCAAAGACTCTCCATCACTCCCTGTTCCCCCACCCAAGCCTTCTCCGTGTAAGGGGCACCAGCCTGCACTCGCCCACTTCATCCAGAAACCTGGGAGTCACTGTGGATTCCTCCCCTTCCCTCAAGCCAGTGTGTCTCACTGAATTCACCTCCCAAGACACTCTGCTCTGTTCTCTGGACCTGTGAGAGCCAGCCATCATCTCTAACAAGCATACAATAACAGCTTTCTAACCCTTGCTGTCATCCTCCTGTAATATCAACACATCCTCCTTAGATGACCTTTTGCAGTGAATATGGGGTCAAACCTCGCCCCCTGCTTTAAGCCGTCCAGTGGAACACCTCTGCCCTCTAAGATCCCAGCTCCGGAATCATGTTCAATACTCTCCATGAACCAGCATCTCTCTTTCCAGCTTTATCACATGCCACGCTTCTCTTTGTTCACTCCGTTCAAGCCACATGGGGCTTTCTTTTTCCTTCCTACTTTATATCTGCTTGAAGCTATTTCAGTTCAAACTGATTTTCTCTTCTTTGATCTCACAACTCTTAGTGCCTGGTACTCAGAGTCTGCCTTACGGCCACTCACACATTACTACTTTTCATTGTAATTAATTACCACCACCAATTTACATTTAGCCACGCTATCCCTTGCTTCAGTCAGTTCAGTTCAGTCGCTCAGTCGCAGACTCTTTGCGACCCCATGGACTGCAGCACGCCAGGCCTCCCTGTTCATCACCAACTCCCGAAGTTTACTCAAACTCATGTCCATAGAGTCAGTGATGCCATCCAGCCATCTCATCCTCTGTCGTCCCCTTCTCTTCCTGCCTTCAATCTTTCCCAGCATCAGGATCTTTTCAAATGAGTCAGCTCTTAGCCTCAGGTGGCCAAAGATTTGGAGTTTCAGCTTCATCAGTCCTTCCCATGAATATTCAGGACTGACTTCCTTTAGGATGGACTGGTTGGATCTCCTTGCAGTCCAAGGGACTCTCAAGAGTCTTCTGTTTGGAACTCACAAGACTACTGGGTATCAGTCTTCTCATTTTAGAAAATCCATTTTAATAATATAAATATTAAGATGTTGCTGTGTTTTTATTTTGTCTTTGGGCCACGGCATCCAGGATCTTAGTTTCCCAATCAGGGATTTGAACCCAAGCTCTGTGCAGTAGAAGCTTGGAGTCTTAACCACTGGACCGCCAGGGAAGCCCCCCACTCTTCTCATTTTTAACAAGGATAAAAATGAAGTTTGGGAAGACCCAGGGATATTCCCAGAGTTCTCAGCTAGCAAGACACCAAATGCAAACTTGAACACAGACTTCCTTACGCTGGACAATTTCCCACTGGGGTGTTCTGTAACACCTCTACACCACCATTATAGCACCTTCGTGTGTAACCAAGCACCATTGGTGAATCCCTCCAACAATTCGAGCCTTGAGACATTAGACAGGAATCAGGTGTCAGTGCTGGCTGGCACAGCACCACTTCCTCAGTTAAAACATCACTTCTTTTAGGGTGGTCAGAAGCCCCTGCCTGACCACCCTACCTTCCTAGCACTCAGCATACAGTTTACTAATATTTTCTTTATCTACTTAGCACTCCTTCTATCCTTGTCTTTCCCATTAGAACCTAGTTCCATGATGGCCAGTCTCAGATGCAGGGCTTGGATGGACAGGCCAGCGCCTGGTTTGTGTCAAGATAGCAGGGGCTATCACAGATGGTGGTCTTCATAGACTGAGGCCACGGTGCCCCCTAGAGGTGTACAGTTTACTGCCTGCAAACCAAACTTCGTGGTTCCTGCCCTCAGTTCAGTCTCCGGAGCTCATCCATGGGAAGGGGGCTCCCTGCAGGGGCCCCAAGCTTCAAAGAGGTGCAGCTCTCTTTCCGTGGACTGGGCACTCCCTGAAAGGCAGGAAGAGGTGGGAACAAGACCTGCTAATGCCCCTGACACACAGTGGAGCTGGTAAACAGGAAGGAGGGAAGGCCCAGCCTGAGCCTCGCCCAGCAGGAAGGACGCCCTGTCTCTCAACACACATCATTAAGCCCCTCCATCATTCCCCACTCCAGTAACAAATCATCTGAAAATTTAGGTGTGTCAGTAGAATACAGTCTAGTCACTAATGGGATAATCAATCTATTGTTTCTTGCCTGTCTATGTCTGTCTGGTCTGTAATTACATTTTCAACACCATCATCACAGTGCAGACCATCTACTATGGTTAAAAAAGAAAAAAAGATTTGCACCAGACAATGGGGATACAAAGAATTTTTAATCAAGAATTTCCGTCCAACACAGACATTTGTGTCAGTACCATGGACAGAGTTAATAACTGGGAGACATGCAAGGAAGACAATTAAAATGAATCTTAGCAGCATGCCAGCTAAAAAAAAATTGATAATACTATATATGGTATGATATTTTCTTTAAAACTCAACAATAAAAAAGAAAAATGATGCCTAGGGATACAAACACAATTATATTAACACAAAATAATCTCAAAACCCCATTAGAGTGGGAAAGTCAGGAAAAGTCAAGTAGAGGGCAGAGTCACCTTGGGAGAAAAAAAAACCAGGTTCTATGGGAAGGGAAAAGTAAGGTTTGGGGACAGAGATAAGCTAGGATGGAGATAAAGTTAGGTAAAGCTATAGTTTTTCCAGAAATCATGTATGGATGTGAGAGTTGGACCATAAAGAAGGTTGAGTGCTGAAGAATTGATGCTTTTGAATTATGGTGTTGGAGAAGACTCTTGAGAGTCCCTTGGACAGGAAGAAGATCAAACCAGTCACCCTAAAGGAAAGCAACCCTGAATAATCATTGGAAGGCCTAATGCTGAAGGTGAAGCTCTAATACTTTGGCTGCCTGATCTGAAGAGCTTAATCATTGGAAAAGATCCTGATACTGGGAAAGATTGAGGGTAAAGGGAGAAGGGGGCAGCAGAAGGTGAGATGGTTATATAGTATCACCAACTCAATGGACATGAATTTGAGCAAATTCTTGGAGACAGTGGAGAACAGAGGAGCCTGGGATGCTGCAGTCCATGGGGTTGCAAAGAGTTGGACCTGACTTAGTGACAGAACAACAGTCAGTTAGGTAAAAAAGGTACAGAAACTTAGAGTGAGGCCATTTGGGGCTCTAAACAGAGCCTCACAGTTACAGTGAGTCTAAAGTTAAAGATTTTCTCCCAAGGTTGGGGCATGAGAAAGAACGGTTCTGCTGTGAGAAGGGGCTGGGCCAGAAAGTGCCAAGTCAGGGATCCCATAAACCCAGCCAACAAGAAAGCCAGGCTCAACGTGGGAATGAGGAGATATGTCCTGGGCAGCTAGAGAGAGGGTGCCTATGTCTGGGGCCCTCCATGCTCGGGGTGTGGGGCAGGCACAGCAGCATCCCTGAGCATCTCTGCCATCAGGGACCAGTGACCTACCTGCCACACCTTCCCCTCTCCCAGGCAGGGCTGTGTGCTCACAGTCTAGAAATCAAGTCAATAGGGAAGGCAGCCATAAATATTCATGGAAAACTGCTTAATTGGTAGTTAGCAGTCAGAGTCCTAAGTGCCCAGTCAATAAGATGAAATTGAACCTTCTGACAACGCGGGGGCTAAGTACTTAGTGCATTTCATATCCAAGTATCATTTTTCCACTTTAGTCTCACAGTGGCCCTCTGGGTGCTAAGTTCTATTTATAAACCTCCTAGGTGTAGTGTGATACAAGTAGCCGTGAAATGAATCCGTCTCCTTCCACTTACTTGCTGTTCCCAGGAGAGGCTGCCTCCTCTCACATGTGAAAGGATCACAGAAAGAACCTCTGGGAACTCAGTCAAGCCCACCCCTCACTGGAAGATAAGCAGGGCAGAGTGAGACTGAAACGGGGTGGGGGTCTCCTCGGTGTGGATGGAGATGTCCCAGCATCTCTGCTCTTAAACTGGAAAGGCTGGAAGATGAGCCCTAAGACCTCCTGCTATTCCTGAACTCTGATTCCAGATCCAGGTTACAGTTGAGCTGTGCAGAATATTAATAAATAGCTCACATCAACTGCAGGTACCTGCTAATCTTGAAAATACCCCTGAAAATTCAGAAATCTGTGGGTTTAGTTAGCTTATTAAGAAGCAGAGACATTACTTTGCCAACAAAGGTCCATCTAGTCAAAGCTATGGTTTTCCCAGTAGTCATGTATGGAGGTGAGAGTTGGACTATAAAGAAAGCTGAGTGCCAAAGAACTGATGCTTTTGAACTGTGGTGTTGGAGAAGACTCTTGAGAGTCCCTTGGACTGCAAGGAGATCAAACCAGTCCATCCTAAAGGAAATTAGTCCTGAATATTCATTGGAAGGACTGATGCTGAAGCTGAAGCTCCAATACTTTGGTCACCTAATGTGAAGAACTGACTCATTTGAAAAGACCCAGATGCTGGGAAAGATGGAAGGCAGGAGGAGAAGGGGACGACAGAGATTGAGATGGCTGGATGGCATCACTGACTCAGTGGACATGAGTTTGAGTAAACCCTGGGAGTTGGGATGGATAGGGAGGCCTGGTGTCCCTGGGGTCTGCAGTCCATGGGGTCACAAAGAGTCGGACACGACTGAGCGACTGAACTGAACTGAGCAACAGAGGCAAGTGTTTCCTGTGGTTTTATATTTAACAGAATTATTTGGTCCATGTTATCTTGTGCTGTGCCATGCTTAGTCGCTCAGTCATGTCCAATTCTGCGACCCCATGGACTGTAGCCCACCAGGCTCCTCTGTCCATGGGATTCTCCAGGCAAGAATACTGGACTGGAATGCTATGCCCTCTTCCAGGGGATCTTCCCAAACAAGATATCGAACTCAGGTCTCCCATATTGCAGGCAGGTTCTTTACCGTCTGAGCCACCAGGAAAGCCCAGTATTATCTTAGTTGGGGGTAAACTATGGTGTATGCTTATTTGTACCCTACAGGGTGTGTGTGTGTGTTAGTCACCCAGTCGTGGCTGACTCTTTGCAACCCCATGGACGGTAGCCCACCAGGCTCCTCTGTCTATGGGATTATCTGGGCAAGATTACCTGCAGTACCAAATAAACACTTCTGAAGCTCTCTTTCACTTGGTGCTGGGAATTACTTTACAGAAAAGGAATACATCCAGGTAATATTCAGGTAAAAAGGCTTCTCGTGGATCAGCAGTCTAGCTCGGTAGTATCTGAAGCCAGGTGCATCTGAGCACCTCGGTCTAAAGCCCATCCTCTTTCTCTGCACTGCACTCTCTCTGCCAGGTTACCAGGAGATACAAGGTCTTCTTCGATTTCTCTTCTAGATCCAGCCTCATCCATTCACCTTTTAAATTTAGCAGAACCCTGCACATCAATTTCAGCATCTCCTCTCACCTCTCCAGGTTGCCTCTAACATGATCTCATCTTACCTCCTCGCTACAAACACCACCCCAAAGCTGTCCACTCTCAGATTTACACCCCAACCCAGATCTCTCCCAAAGCCAAGCACATATGCGCAGCGACAGTGACACACAGAGGCTGCACAGCTCTCCCCTCAAAGCCTCCACACCCAGAACCAAGCTCCCCAGCCCCCCTCCAGTCTGCTCCTCATCCTAACTCCTCAAGCGCATGGCTTGGTGCCCCGCACAGCAATGAGACGGGGACTTGGGAAGGGCCTTTGACTCTTTTCTGTTCCTTACACCACCAGGCAGAGTTGACTGTACTGCCTCGATCCTCGTTTTAATCCATCCCCTAAGTCCTGTCCCTCATCCTTTCTCTCCTGGTCCTTTCACAGTATCGTAACCAGTCCTCCTCTGCCTTTGTCAGCCCCTACTCAATCCCTTCTCCTCATTGCCACTGGAAAGATATTTCCAAAACACTCATTTGAACATATGTAAGTCAGACATGAATTCGAACCCTGGGTTGTAAAGATCCCCGGGAGGAGGGCATGGCAACCCATTCCAGTACTCTTGCCTGGAGAATTCCACAGACAGAGGAGCCCAGCGGGCAACAGTCCGTGGGGTCGCAAAGGGTCAGACACAGCTGAGCAAGCACGCACGTGGGTCCCATGAGCACCTCTCATGAGACACTGGGGCCTGCGTCTGCATCAGCACCTGCAGCATCCCAGGCCCTTCATGATTTATCCCAAGAGGCCATTCCAGGCAGAGGCGCCAGGCTGTGCAAAGGGCAAAAGAGAGAAATGGTGTTCCAGAAAGAGGGTGAAGTTTAGGGCACTCCCACCCCAACAGGCAAGTCGTGGCCTCTGGCAACGACTGGACTACAAAGAACCATAACTTGTTCAGCCCTGGCTGCACATGTGGAGCTCAGGAAACTCCCCCGATGGATTCCACAACCATCACCTGGATCACAGCCTCTGGGGGTAGAGCCCAGATATTTGTTTTGTTTTGTTTTAATTCCACAAGGATTCTGATGTTCTGCTACATTAGTTCTGCTAGGATTAAGAACCACTGCTCAACAGCTTCATTAAATGGGTCATGATATAAATATATTCAGGTACTTGTAGACATTCAAATACCTTGTAACTTATTCATGGTTGCTATTAGCCTAGTATCGTGTAACACTGACCTTAAAACAAAGACTAACTTTACGAGGCTAAACAGTTCGTAACATGTGAGTTTTTTAACCGTTCTTCTTGTCTGTAAACTATAGGAGCCTTTACATTTAAGTCTAAGTTCCAGTTAATGGTTTATTTACAAATCACTTAGAAATCAAAGTAGAGCATCCTTGTTGACTAGACTTACGTGACTGATACCCCCCAGTGGCAGCAACAGTGCAGGCCGGTCAGCACTGGAGTCAGAAGCGCGTAGACGCACGAGCACTGCAGAGCGCGCTGCGGCCGGCCAGTGCCTGTGAGCGGGGGAGAATCGGCAGCTTTGCCCTGTCTCCAGTGTTCTGCACCTGGGGTCTACAAATTCCCAACACGCTCACGAATAGAATTCAGGGGCACCCATGAACTTAGATGGAATAAAAAGCACGGCTCTATTCAGTTTTACTAAATTCTAACAATTTTAACATTTCCGCCAATTAAGAACATAGCCAAATGTGAAACCTAAAAAAGTTACACAAATGAACTTATTTATAAAACAGACACACAGACACAGAAGACAAACTTATGATTACCAAAGGGGCAAGTGGGGAGGGATACACACTGGATTAACAGACACACACTGCTGTATATAATATAAACAACAAGGTCCTATTGTATAGCACAGAGAATTATATTCAGTATCTTGCAATAACCTATAATGGCAAAGAATCAGAAAATATATATATAACGAGATCACTTTGCTATATACCAGAAACTAACACAACACTGTAAGTCAGCTATGTTAGTCACTCAGTCACGTTCAGCTCTTTGCAACCCCATGGACTGTAGCTTCTGTCCATGGAATTATCCAGGCACGAATACTGGAGTGGGTTGCCATTCCCTTCTCCAGGGGATCTTCCCAATCCAGGGATTGAAACTGGATCTCTTGCATTGCAGGCAGATCCTTTATCATCTGAGCCATCAGGGAAGCCCCAAATCAACTATACTTCAATTTAAAAAATAAACAAAAAAGAATAGTCAAAAACAGGGAGCAGAATTAGCAGGACCTGTGACTTTGACACCATATTATATTACAGTTGCTGCAGATATCATTAAATATTTACACTCATCACTACTTCAAAATTATGGTTATTATTAGATCTGCCACTAATGCATTAACGATACCTTATATTTACTTTATCACAAACTCCTAAAATAATTTGGTAAGTTCAGTAAAATCAGTCCTTTGCAATTGTACATATTATATTTGATACATTTAAATGTTTCAAATGGAACAAAAATGGTTAAGAGTCACTCATTCCCTTTTAAAAATGTTTTTCTTTTCCAGATTGCAAAATCATGCCTCTTTGCACAGCATTAATGACAATGACTTTCAAGGAAACCATGCCCACGTTTCATCAGTCCTGCTGCATTTTCAAGGGCCAATAAGAAACATCACTAAGTGTGCTGGTAGAGGTGGGAGGTAGATTTCAGAGACTCCTAGGATAGGGGGGCAAGTTTCTCTCCCCTGGAATACATTGTAGCACAAGTTGGTATATAACCTTTCAGGCCTTAAAGCTCACAGAAGACTAAATGACACTCGCACAGCGTCTGCATCTCATTGCCCTGAACAGTCCAACATTGCAGGGCAAGGATTTTGAGATGTACTTTCTAGTAAGTTCCTGGGTGATACTGATGCTGCTGGTCTGGGCACCCAGCATCATCATCCCTTGGCTGGTTTGAAAGTTCATGATTCTCTCATGTGGCCATGAAATTATACAGCACCTGGGCCTAAGGCTGACTCTGCTTTAGTTGTTCTGGGGAGTCTATTCTAGAGGGGAAAAAGCTGGCTCAAAAGACAGTGTCTGAGGATCCATCTTGCCCCTCCAACTGCTACAAAGGCTCTCACAGGTCCCCACTGGAGAGGCTCTCACAGGGTTTAGCTTCTTCTGTAGCCTTCCTCTCCTAAATGCAACCATCCCAGCCTCCTGGCCCAGAAACCATCCAGCCTTTCACGTATGAGACACTCAGGATCGAGTGGAGGTGGAAAAGCGCTGGGCTATGTTAGCAGCTGACAGGCCCCAGGGCAGGCTGAGGACATACCAGAGGCTGGTGCCCAGAGGCTTCAACAGTTCACAATGAATGAACACGCTCTAAGTGAAAAAAGAGAATACATGCAAAAGAGAGTCTGGCTACGGGAAGGCACTACTAACTGCCCTCATTTGTGTCCGCCACTTAATATTTATGAATATTTATGCCTAAATTATCATGGAGCATAATGATTATGAACATCATTAAACATATTAGGCTAATTCTGCTGTGAGCTTTACTCAGTTATAAAAAGCAAGGCTCTACCTTCACAGTGTTTTCCCTACACAGCTTAAAAAAATTAGACCACTGAGGGCACAAGCTTGGACATCCAGCCTAGCACCCTTTCTATGTTGCAAGGGCCCTTCAAATACATCATGTGTTCAAGCACATGAGAGGTCACTTCATAAGACAATCTGCTTCAGACTGAAGGCATTCAAGCAGAGACAGAACTGACCTCACAGCTTAGTAGATAATGTTGGAATTATCTACATGGAACTGCTGGGCTTAGAGCAGACGCACCTGAATGGTAGCTCTGGTTATTTATCAGTAGCACACTCATTCATGGGTTTCTTTAGTACAACATCCCAAGTCTGTGGGTCCTGGAATACCCAGTGGGTCTCTAACCACTTCTGAGTCCTCTAAAGAAAGACTCACTTTAATGGGCTGAAAGATCTAATAATGGAAAGCAAGTCAATAATTCATTATGCTGTCAGGAAAACTCGTCGCTCTCAGAAATATCCCTAACAAAAGTAAAATTGAGAAAGGCTTCTCCCTTCTCTCAGCCCACACTTTTGATATATTCTTAGATCTGTCTCATCTGGGAAATGCTACCTCAGGTCTAAATGTACCAGCCCCATTCCTCTGAGCTCAGCCAAGGCATCTTCCCCACCTGCATCCACTCCTTGAGCAGTTAAGATGGCAGATGAAACCATTTTAATAAATGAACCGACTACAGCGGGCCCTTCAGCAACAGGTGTGAACCGCATGGGAACACAGACACACTGATTTTTTCTTCAGTAGTAAATACTACAGTACTGCCCAACTCGTGGCAGGTTAAACGGGAGCGCCCACGGACGGCAGGGCCAACTCTAGGTTAAATGTGGATTTCATCCGTGCAGAAAGTTGGCGCCCCTAAACCCCACGTTGTTCAAGAGTCAACTGTACACTTATATCAAGTTCTGAACTTCTGCAATAGCACCTTCAGGCCCCAAATCGACTACCTTCTGGAGAGGGTCACAGGACCTGCAGTTACAGTGCTGGGTGAGAGAGTAACCGAGATCTTGACAGATAGTTCCTACTGATTACTCACCTCCCTGCCCTCTCTCAAGGCCTTTTTATATCGCACAAATGTAATGCCCAAGAGTTACCCAAACAGAAAACCTAGGTAACAGGGATGATCAAAGTTCACAGTAGTCAACATCAACTCCACTCTATAACACGATCACATCTACAACTTCAGTTTACCCTCCTGCTGACCATGGAGGCAGGTTAGGCAACACTCTTTCACTCCCCTTCCAGGCCCAATAACCTGTACAAAGTGGAAGAAAGTACCTTATCCAAAGCCAAGGTTTCCTTGAAAAAGTCCCATATGGCTCCATCCCCCTCCTCAGTCAAGCCCAGCCAAGGGTGTGGCACTCAACACTCCCCAGAGGTTACAGCCTACATGCCATCTGATAGGGTGGTGAGTCAATGTGGGCAAGAACCCAAGAATTACAGTTCAACTTCCAAATCAGGAATCTTTAAGCCCAACTAGAGCGTAAATGGCAACCCACTCCAGTGTTCTTGCCTGGAGAATCCCAGGGACGGGGGAGTCTGGTGGGCTGCCATCTATGGGGTCGCACAGGGTCGGACACGACTGAAGCAACTTAGCAGCAGCAGAGTGTCTACAAACCTCTCAGCAGTCAAAAGGGGAGGAAAAAAAAACCATGATGATGGGAAAGGGGACTCAGCTGTCCACCAGTCAGGTGGCAATTCTTTACTACATACCTGCATGGGGTCCCATTTTGAGCTTTCCAAGTAAGTACATGAAAACAGCTCCCTTGAGGAGCTGCCACTCCGAGGGACACCCAGCACACTTAGAACAAAAGACAGCATTGTGCTGCAAAGTACAGAAGAGAACGCCAACGGTCTAAGATCCAAGGGGGCCGAGACTCGAGAGCAAGACCCCTGAAGAATCATGTTAGATATCAATGTCGACTGCCTTGAGATTCGTCTTTACCAAGAGCTGGAAGTTTTCAGCGATGGAAGAGAAGCTCAGAATTAGGAATTAGCTGTGCAGTGGCTTCACGGGATGGCGACTTAGTAAAGTTTCCCCTTGTCTTTTCTTGAAGGATAAGTTGGGGGGAGAGGGGGCAGTTCAGAGTTTGTATAAAAACCTTTGTTGGGAGAAAAAGAATCCTATGTTAAAATAAACTTCCTTTTGTGTCAAAAATTCGACAATGTCTCCCTACAAGCAGAAGGAGTGTTTTAATGCAGCTAATTGACTTTGGGAAGATTTTGAGTTCTGAATATTCACAGGCTTTTAGGGGCTAGGTAATTTAATTAAAGCAATCCTCAAATACTCCCAGGACAAGAATTTGCTTGCTTTTCAAATTGTTAAAAAAAAGAAAAGAAAAATACATTCTAGGCTTTCCTTTAATAAAGCTTAAATGCTGCGATCTGGCTGTTTTTAGTAATGGTTGTGAAAAAGTCCCTTGTCAGTTGCAAAAATCCCAAATGGTGAAGTCTTTTAGTGTTATTTTTAGTGTCATTTATCAAGATCCACAGGAGTTTTAAATGGTAAGTTACAGACACTACTGGAGCAGAAGGTGTGCTCAGGGAGAGGGAAGCCCAGCTTCCTGGAAGTAAGTTAGCAGCTATCTGTGAGGACCCAGGAAGCACATGTATCACCTCATCTACTGGAGCACTCCTCCCTACACCTTCACTGTGAGTGAGCGCCACCCGTGGAAGGAGGTGCTCCCGTTGGAAGCAACACGTTTTCCTTCTCTGATCTGAGTGCCAAGATTGTACTCCACCCCATATTCATAAAACGCTGACCTGGAGCATCCTAACATTCTTGCTGATACCACGGTCCCCTCCGAGGCCTGGAAGTACTACAAAGCTCCAAGACTGGGAGGCTTACTTGGCCAACCTGCTGAGC
Source organism: Bos indicus (assembly GCF_029378745.1). Classification (NCBI taxonomy): domain Eukaryota; kingdom Metazoa; phylum Chordata; class Mammalia; order Artiodactyla; family Bovidae; genus Bos; species Bos indicus. The sequence continues at coordinate 49,995,460 of NC_091783.1, forward strand.
AACCACAGCCTGGTGCATTTTGCTGAGTCATGTTCAGGCTTCTTGACTCGTGGAAAAGGGACACAGGGAAAGGGCCAAAGATGAGAGGTGTCAGGCAGTGGGCAAGGCCTTCAGAACCCAGGAAAGCAAGTTCAGAGAGCCGACAACCTTGAGTTTGAGATGGGCCCTCCCACCCAGCTGCTCAAATGTTTCCTCTTTAATCCTCTTCTCTTCTGGCTTCATTTCTTTGCTGTGCCTGACTTTCAGGATCTAGTCCTATATGAACCCAAGACCTAAATGTTTTCTTGTTAAACCCTTGTTTATACTTAATGAAGCTTAAATTTATAAATCTGGCTTACAACTTGGAGAAACCCTCTTTTAAATAAAAAGATGTAAATGCATATTGGTTAGCATGTATGGTACTGAATTCTTCTCCAGATGGTGTATACCTACTGAACTACAAACAAATGTTTTTGGACAGGATTCTTCACAACATAGTATTATTCACAGTTATCTCCCTGTTCTCATCCCACATGTCTCAACCTCATTTATCAAGTCTAGTATGATGATATCAAGTGTTCCTATTTAAGAAATGTAGTTCCTGCTCACCTTTTCTGTAAAATAGCATCTCTACATCTGCTTTCTGCCTTTTATTAATTTTTTTTGGGGGGTGGGTAACAGCTTTACTGAGATATAATTCAAATATCATATGGTTCACCCATTTAAACTGTATAAATTCAATGATTTTTAGTATGTTCACAGAATTGTGCAACCATCACCAAAATCAACTTGATAACTTTGTCATCACTACAAAAAGAAGCTCTGTCCATTCCCAGTGACTTCCCATCAGTCCCCCTGACCCCAGGCATTCACTAGTCCACTCTCTACCTCTCCCTATTATGAACTTTCATATGAAGGGAACCATGATCTTCTGACTGATTTCTTTCATTTAGTATAATGTTTTCAAAGTTTATCCATGTTGTTGCATGTGTCCATTCTTCACTCCTAATTTTAAGGCCAAACAACATTCTGTTGTATGGATATACCAATTTTTTCCTTTTTCAGTTGGAGGACATTTGGGTTGTTGCCACTTTGGGGGGCATTATAGATAAACAGAAAGATTCATATACAGTGTTTAGTGCGAACATGCTTAAATTTTTCTTGGTTATAATAGTAGTTTTGCATATTTGAAGGATACTTTGCATACTTGAAAGTATGCATAGCTTTGCATACTTGAAGGATAGGCACTGAAAATTCCCTTCATTTTGAGCTCATCAAAATCTACCTGTTGTGTCAAAAGGTGAGAGCAATCGCTTCTCGGCCTTTTGGCTAAGATTAAGTGTAAAAGGTGAGACAGCATACTATTCAGGAACAATTCTAATCTCTTCAGTCCCTAATAAGTTATTTTTGGTGCCCTTTTTAATCAGCTAAGATGGATTAATTAAATTCCTTAATTCTGAGGTATTTTACCTGACAAATAAAACAGTACACCTTTTCTGTCAAGTATTTATCAACTGCTAAAAAAAAAAAAAAAACAAAACTGACTATAGACTGATTTGACTTTCCTAACTCCTAAAACATACCACAATGTTAAATTTTCAATTTTGGAAAATTCAAGCATCTCTTAACATAGGATCTGATCTGGGAATTTCAATATGACTCTTCAGGTAGTTCTTTTGTTTCTGTTTTTATCATCCAACCTCAAATATGAGTTCAAATGGGGTGCTTTTAGAGTGGTTTTCTCCCCCCCTTCAGTCACTCATATCCTTTTGTTTGATGATACTTCTCTCCGTTTTAGTCTACTTTCCGTACGCCATGAAAAACTTTACATTTGCATGTAGCATGTTCCTTTAAAAGATACATTGATTGAAAACTTATATCCATGCAAAAACCTGCCAACAGCTGTTTCCAGCAGCTTTATTCATAATTGCCCAAACCTGGAAGCAACTAAGATGCTCTTCAGCAGGTGAATGGATAAACTGTAGCATATCCAGAAAATGGAATATTAATCAGTGCTAAAAAGAAATGAGATATGAAGCCACGAAAAGACATGGAGGAAAATTAAATGCATATTACTCAACTAAAGAAGCCAATCTGAAAAGGCTTCATACTGTACAATTCCAACTATATGACATTCTAGAAAAGATAAAACTATGGAGACTGTCAAAAGATCAGTGGTCGATAGGGGTGGTGGAGGATGAATAGGTGAAGCAGAGAGGACTTTTTATTAGGACAGTGAGAATATTCCACATGACACCATAATGATGGATACACGTCACTGCACATTTGTTCAAACCCACAGAGTACACAACACCAAGAATGACACCAAGTGTGAACCCTAAGGAAACTACAGGCTTTACACAGTTACGATGAGTCGATGTAGGTTCATCGGTTGTAACAAATGGACCGCTCCGGCAGCGGATGTGGATAATGAGGGCGGCTATACGTGTACGGAGGCAGAGGCTATACGGTAAATCTCTGCACCTTCCTTTCAATCTTGTTGTGAACCCGAAACTGTTCCTAAAGTGTCTTAAAAATGAAAGACGTTAATGTTTTAATTTCTTAGGTTTTTCATTCTGTGTACAGTTTAAAACATTTCTTTGAGGCCATGTGTTTGAGAAAAGCCTCACATTCATCATGAAGGGTCAAATCTGATGATCATCTTGGTCAAACATGAGAAGCATGGGGCGTGAGGTCATTCTCATTTCATATCAACACACATACACGCACGCACGCATGCACGCAGGAAGATCTGTGGGTCTGACTATGGCCCGGGGAGCTGGCCCTTCCGCTGAAGGCTAAAAGGAGCACTGGCCTTGGGGTCTAGTACCCTGGGGCCCAGCACAAATTCAGGACAGGGCCTAGCCAGTCTCCTCGACACTCCATTACGTCTTCTGTAAAATAAACAGGTTAGACAGAAAAATATCTAAGCACGCTTGCAGCTGTCAAAGTCTGATTCTCTCTCTACCCCACCTGTGACAAGTGCAAGGGGACCTGGGGGAGAGACTATAGCCACCGACCAAGCAGAGGTTCAGACCCACTGCGTCTCCAGCACCACACTCCCGCTCACCAAGGGCACCTCCCGCAGGCTCCTTGGAAACGCTGCAGTGCCATCGCCGCCCCCTTAGCATCTGTCTCTCCAGAGGTTCAGTCACCTCATCTGGCGGCTCACCCACCTTTGCACCGACTGTGCATCAGTGAGTTCAAAGCACACACAGCAGGTTCAGGTTCAAGCTTTCTTTCCCCCGAGTACATGTGACTTATTCCTATCTGGGGATTCCCTGGGCACATCTCCATTATGAGAGACATTAAAGTCCACATGCGATTCATCCAACATATCAGTACCTACCATGTGATAAAATAACAGGAATTGAGAGGAAAAAGCCTGGAATAGTTCAACTTCCTGACACCAAGTCTATCAATCTTCCTGCAGCATCAGCACCCAGCTTTTCTCTGCTTTTTCTCCAACAACTGGAGAATCCTACTTTCTTGGAGGTAAATGTCAGCATCTTGGCTCTGGATCCCACCCCCATGTCTTCCAATATTCACTGGAAGGACTGATGCTGATACTAGCTGAAGCTCTTAATACTTTGGCCACCTGATGCAAAGAGCCAACTCACTGGAAAAGACCCTGATGCCGGGAAAGATTGAGGGCAGGAAGAGAAGGGGGTGAAAGAGGACAAGATGGTTGGATGGCTTCATTGACTCAATGGACATGAGTTTGAGTAAACTCTGGGAGACGCGAAGGGCAGGGAAGCCTGGCATGCTGTAGTCCATGCGGTTGCAAAAAGCTGGACGTGATTAAGTGACTGAACAACCACCACCACCACCTTTTCAGAGCTAATTTCAGTGTCTTGGCCCTGGATCCCACCAAAGCTGGTCGTGTCAGGGATTCTCTACCAGTTATCCCCTTTCTCTGTCTCCCCAGCTAGTTCCTTCCCACCAGCATTTTAACATTCTGAAACCATTAACTTGAAAGCAACACGCGCAAACACTTCTTCCTCCCCTGGAGCACAGGGGGTGGACTTGGGAGGTAGAAAAAGAAGCACAGGCAAGACTGAGGCCCCTTCAGAGCCGCAGCAGTAACCCAAGTGGAAGGTGAGACCCTCAACTCAGCCACGGTGGCAGAAATTGAAGACGTTAGACCCAAGCTGTATTTGAAAGTTGTGACACACAGGACATCTTCTCTTTCAGATAACACATGTATTTTAATGGTTTTTCGGTCATAGCTGAGAAATAGGGTAACACTTTAAATAAAGTGATATGCCAAGGAGACAGATATTTTTATGCAGGAGAATCTTTGGTCAGCCATCTAGTTAATATTAAATAGTTACTCATCTACTCGGAGAATTTAAAGCACTGCGGACATCTCCAGGGCAGACACTTTGGTACCCAGAGCATTCTTTAGGTTCACCCAGAAGTTGCCCACATACACAGAGATGGGGTACGTCAAATGTGCAGAGAAATGATAAGAACAGGGGAAAAGCAAAGACAGTATTTGCTTGACACCCACTGCAGGCTCTGCACTCTAGAGTACGTATATGGGCGTCCACCAAGGATGAATTATCTCCTGTTCTGTGGTCATCCACAGAGAAGAGTCAGGCGTCCAACAAGGCAGCTCACACAGCCTCCGAGCAGACACCGTCACGCAGCAGCCATGAAAACTTCCCATCGGATAGAGCAAATTCATTAGCGCAAGCCCAGCCCCGCTGCAGGAATTCTGCTACAAATCCAGGTTCTCCAGATTCATCCAGATACACAGAAGGGGACAAAACAGCAGGAGCCTTGGAGCAGCAGTAGCAGAAGGAATTCCAGCACCGGTTCTGCCTCTCACGAGCTTGGTGCCTTTGGTCAAGCCCCTCAGAGCCTCGGGTCTCAACAGCCTACCTTTCCATGCTCCTTGAGTTTCAGAGGGGAGCCATGAAGTAAGGGAGACAAAAGACACCTGAAAACTAAGGGCAGTATAAACATGAGTGCTACAACGGATGTTAAAGATCACGTTGAGCATTTTGGGGCAAAGCAATGGAAGGCAGGAGGGAGGCAATTCTTGGATGCACAGGACTGCCATTGCAGGCCGCTCCTGGTTCCTAAGGCACACCTGGTCAAGGTGGTAACACCATCAGTGCATTGCCCGCTCAGTGGAGGACTCCACACTCCCACCCCATTTGTGCCTAACAAGACTCTTACCTACATTTCCAACTGCCCCCAAGAAGGCGGCACAAACCCCATCACCTTTAAGGGGTGATCATCACCTCCTTTAGGTTCTTCTTCCTCCACCAGATCTCCAAATGCCCAGTTTCCTTGGGGTTAGATTTTGGGAACTTGTCTCAACAGTCTCTCCCAGGATGACATCATCCATTCCCAAGGCTTTAAGCTCCACCTATAGGCCAAGACCTCTCTCAATTCTGTCATAGACTCAACCACTAGATAGCTTTATTTGGATATCAGGGGTTGGGGATCATGAATGAGACAACTCCCAAATAAAAAGTGCCTCCTATACCCTTCCTCCATCTTTCTGGTCTCAGCAGGTATAACTTCCATCTACCCGGTTTCCCAAGCTGGAAACCCAGGAAATGTCTTTTCCAGGAACCCAGGAGACCAGAGTGGCCAAGAGCATGGCGTTGGAAATTAGGGGGCCCAGGGTCCCATCATCCCTGCTAACTGCCAGCTACGTGCCTTAGGCAAGATGCATGACTTCGGTGGTTACACTGACAAACCTATAAAATTGAGTTAGTTCCTCATAACAATAAAGTACTGCTCATACCTCATTTATGATCTTAAGGAACATTCTATGTTATCATGCACATCAACAAAGTACGGAGAGAGTTCTGAGACATGCTAACGTACTTTCCTCTTTTACATTTGCTTTACATAGCTTTCTCCTGCCTCAAATCAAGGCATTCATTTGTATCCAAATGATTAGGATTGTTATAACAGGAAGGCAAAGACAAAGCGTTTCCTGGTGGCTCAGATGGTAAAGAATCCACCTGCAATGCGGAAGACCTGGGTTCAATCCGTGTTGGAAGGATCCCCTGGAGAAGGGAATGACAACCCAGTCCAGTACGCTTGCCTGAAGAATTCCATGGACAGAGGAGCCTGGCAGGCTACAGTCATGGGGTCGCAAACAGTCAGACACGACTGAGACTAACACATAGTGAAGACACAGGAAAAGTGTCAAAGTTCACCTTCCGACTGTCAGAACGTGACTTTTCAGTACCTAACATGGCAATTGTCTTGGAATTCTGCCTGGTACTGTGAAAATTCATTAAAAGTCTGTTAAATTCCCACTCTTGAAATCAAGAGCCAGGCTTAGGGGAAGGTGAACATTGGTTTCACTGTTGAGTCATAGACAAAGAGAACTCGGGTTGTGAAGTAAGGGGAACCGGGAGAGGCTTCTGGTAACCTCTATGCTTAAATGGACACTGCCACTTAGCAATGTGGTCTGGACAGGGTCTACAACCAAGGCGGGTCCACAACAGACCTCACAGTGGTTGGTACCAACCTGTGATCACCATCCAGAACCACGGTGTGGATGGGAAGCACTGGACGATTTTGGTTGACTCATTAGCAATCATCACAGCAAGGAACTATTAGTAAGCTTCCATTAATGCAGCACCTAAGTATTTATGCCCCAGGATAGCAGGAGATGGCCACCGACTTCTTCTCCGGTCAGGCTAGATCTGCACGCTTAGCTTAATTACAGATGCCACATTTCATGAGGTATACTAAAAGACTGGAATGTATTCAAAGGAAATCGAACAGGATTCTGAACTGTCACATGAGGAATGCTAACCAGACCAGAAAGAGTCTTGCTTAGTGAAGAGAAGACTAAAGGTACATTCCCAGACCAATCTGCTCTGCTGGCTACCCCAGAAGAGAGGCAGGAACTGTCCAGGGTGGGAGTAAGCAACTGTAAGATATCTGCTCACCCCTAAGTTTCAAACAGTGGAATGAGGGGGTCTAGAACTTTCCAGAAAGACTAAGTACCACAATACTGATGATGCTGAAAAGGAACCCCTGTCCTAGATAATATGACCTCAAAAGCTTTCCAACTCCAAGTGCAGAACTCTTAAAAATGCTGCGCATTTCATGAACATATACTCTGCAAAGTAAGAGGATCTACAAATATAAGCAAGTAAAGTGAACAGCATTGTAGAAATGACAACCTCATACAACTGGGAAGAAAAACCTCTGCCTTGGGTTGCTGAGCTAGAGTTCCTACACATCAGGCAATTATGATGGATCAATACGTGCAATGACAAATGGAATAAAACTCTAGGAGCCCAACGACCTAGTGGAGAAGCAGAACCAGCTGGAGTGAGCATTTATTGATCCTCAATATCTTAACTGAAGGCTGGTACTACACGTTTAAGCTAAATGCAGCTGGACACTACATAGTTCACACACCTGCATTTATTAATATGTCCCCAGTAACCTCTCCATAAGCAAAGGCTTGGGGTAAAGTACTGTTAGCCTTCAAGGATAACTAATTAGAAAGCGCTGGATACTAGGATGTCCCCCTGGCTCTTCATCGCGCTGCTACTAGGTCCAAAGCATTTTCTAAAAAGACATCCCATACTTCTAAGCTCTCTTGGTACTTGCTCTTCAGAAAAAGGTTAACTCCCTTTTCAACCAAAAGGGATCTCTCTTTAAAGCAGGTCATCAATCATGAGGCATTTTGTTCTCTAGTTCTGGGAATACAGAGAACTGAATTAATTTCCAACATATTTTGGCTGTAGGTGCCCCTCCTCTGGCTTCCAAAATCATTGATCTATGATGGGGGCAGGAGCCAGGCAGACTCAAAAAGCATTTGCTTTTAAATCTGTCCACTGTATGGCAACCCACTCCAGTGTTCTTGCCTGAAAAATTCCATGGACAGAGGAGCCTGGCAGGCTACAGTCCATGGGTCACAAAGAGTCGGACACGACTGAGCGACTAACACTGTTCTAAAGGACACTAACACAGGGCTTTCTCTTGGACATGCTACATGGCCTGCACACTTTCTACAACGTTCCCCATGAACAAAAGCATCCCCTCACGCCCTAAAACTCTGCTGGTGACAAAGACCAGGTGGGGTACCTACATTACACAGATGGTTTCAACAAAGTTCTTGACCCAGCTTCACTAAGATAGCATCTGGGAGTGTTTATATCCACCTGAGCACCACGTGATTAACCTGACCTCTGGGGGTGAGGCCTGGCCATGGTTGTTTAGAACCTCCCAGGTAATTCTCCTGTGCAAGCAGGGTTGAGAGTCACTGCAGAAAGCTAGCCATCTGCTAAATTTGGAGGATCCAAAGATTTCTCTCCCCAGTTCTAACAGGCTTTCAAATTCCGTAACTCCTTCCCTTGATCAAAGTCTACTCTCAGATCCTTAATTCCTACTGAGATGCTAAAAGCAACCAAGCAGAGCTTAAAGACTGAGGCGACTCTTAACACCCGTGACGTGGATTCTTTTTGTGAGCACCAGTTCTGGATCCCCCAGATCAGAGAGACTCATCTATTTCAAAAGTTCCCCAAACAGGTAGGTGTCCAAAGATGAGAGTTTCTGAATCAGTTGTAGAGTTTAAAAAGATAATTTGGTTTCACCCATGAATTTCTGATTCAGTTGTAGAGTTTAAAAAGATAATTTGGTTTCACCCATGAACTTCTGATTCAGTAAAGCAGGTGTGTGTGTGTTGGGGTGGGGGGTGGGTAGATTGCCTCTGTGGCTCTGAAATGAAGCCCTTGGGGGAGCCTCTGCTTATTCCCTCCAAGGGCAAGGATGGTGCTAGGATTCAATACTAACAACTGATCTCCTTGATAAAGGGCCTCCCCAAGGTTTTCTGCTTTTTCGAGACAAAACACTGCCCGTTGTTACACTGGAACCTGTGTTCTAATGTAATCAGAGAGCTACTAAGAGAGCAGCGCTCTTTTTTAAAATTTGAATTTACTTATTTTAATTTTAAATAAGTCAATGCTTTACAACATTGTGTTGGTTTCTGCCACACATCAACACGAGTCAGTCACAGGTATAGGTATGTCCTCTCCCTCTTGACCCTCCCTCCCACCTCCCACCCCATTTCACCCCTCCAGATTGTCACAGGGGCTTCCCTGGTGGCTCAGATGGTGAAGAATCCACCTGCAGTGCAGGACACCTGGCTTCGATCCTGGGCTGGGAAGATCCCCCGGGGGAGGGCAAGGCAACCCACTCCAGTATTCTTGCCTGGAGAATCCCCACGGACAGAGGAGCCTGGTGGGCTACAGTCTACAGTGTCGCAAAGAGGCAGACATGAATATGCACAGCACAGGTTGTCACAGAGCACCAGATGTGAGCTCCCTGCTTCATACAGCAAATTTCCACTGGCTATCTAATTTTATAAATGGTCATATATACGTTTTTCAAGAGAGCAGGGCTCTTTAACACAGTCTAAAAATGAGACACTGACAGGAATAGCGACCGCGCTTTATGTCCCATGACAGGGAAGGCTTGCACTGAGCCAGCCACCTTCTCTCACCTTCTCCCCACTGCAGCACTCCAAGAAGAACCCCAGCAGGGGGCCAGGGGCCAGATGTCCTCTGTGGACCATGAACTAGTCCACAAAGACCACTGCATCTATGTATGGCTTTAGACACTGCCCTGGCCACTAACCCACTTTTCTCTTTTTCCCTATCTATAAGGAAAACTATGAGCCAGCTCCCCTGGAAATATGAATTTATAAATTAATTTCTAAGCTACTGTATTAATGCACTGTGCACATTATAAGAGATGTACCAACAGAATTTTAAATCTTAAAAGACTGTGAAAAAAATAAAGTTCTAAAATTTTGTTCCCACACTCCAGTGAATCTTCCAAAACTCAATGTGCCCAGCTGTCTGAAGACTGCTGCTCTAACAACCGATGCACCACCACAGGGACCAGGAGAGACTGGGTCTCACTTCCACGCTCTTGTGAAAAGCTGCTTTCCAGCCTTCAGCATGCACTTAGTTAGTGACGGTGGGCATGCTGTCTCTCAAGCAAATGCCTATAAAAACAATCAAATCATCGCTCCATTCCTGCAGTGTCACATTATTATTTTCCTTTTGCTTAAGCTTACAGATGGGGCTTCCCAGATGGCTCAGCAGTAAGGAGTCCATGTGCAATGCAGGAGACCCAGGTTTGATCCCTGGCTTGGGAGGATCCCCTGGAGGAGGAAACAGCAACCCAGGGCTGGAAGAAGCACAAGCTGGAATCAAGATTGCCAGGAGAAATATCAATAACCTCAGATATGCAGATGACACCACCCTTATGGCAGAAAGTGAAGAGGAACTCAAAAGCCTCTTGATGAAAGAGAAAGAGGAGAGTGAAAAAGTTGGCTTAAAGCTCAACATTCAGAAAACTAAGATCATGGCATCTGGTCCCATCACTTCATGGCAAATAGATGGGGAAACAGTGGAAACAGTGTCAAACTTTCTTTTTTGGGGCTCCAAAATCACTGCAGATGGTGATTGCAGTCATGAAATTAAAAGATGCTTACTCCTTGGAAGGAAAACTATGACCAACCTAGACAGCATATTGAAAAGCAGAGACATTACTTTGCCAACAAAAGTCCATCTAGTCAAGGCTATGGTTTGTCCAGTGGTCATGTATGGATGTGAGAGTTGGACTGTGAAGAAAGCTGAAAGACAAAGAATTGATGCTTTTTAAGTGTGGTGTTGGAGAAGACTCTTGAGAGTCCCTTGGACTGCAAGGAGATCCAACCAGTCCATCCTAAAGGAGATCAGTCCTGGGTGTTCATTGGAAGGACTGATGCTAAAGCTGAAACTCCAATACTTTGGCCACCTCATGCGAAGAGTTGACTCATTGGAAAAGACTCTGATGCTGGGAGGGATTGGGGGCAGGAGGAGAAGGGGACGACAGAGGATGAGATGGCTGGATGGCATCACCGACTCGATGGACATGAGTTTGGGTGAACTCTGGGAGTTGGTGATGGACAGGGAGGCCTGGCATGCTGCGATTCATGGGGTCACAAAGAGTTGGACACTGAGCGACTGAACTAACTGACTGACTGATAGTATTCTTGCCTGGAGAATCCCATGGACGGAGAAGCCTGGCAGAGTATAGCCCGTGGGGTCGCAGAGAGTTGGACACAACTCAAGGGACTTAGCACACATACACACAAGCTTACAGATGCCATTACCAAAGGGCAGTGGTGTCCACATTCTAACACTATTCTAGGGGTGGCTGAGTCAGTAACAGTTTAACTTCACTCTAAGTTCAAAACTCAAAGCTGTTGGCTTCCTGCACATGACAAAAGACAGCTTTAGACATTGTGCAATTGATGCTGTATTTCCTCTAGACAGGTTGGCAACCACCTATTAAACTTCTGTAATTCTAATTTCACACATGAGCCTATAACAAAGGCCAAAAGAACATTATTAATCGCACAAAACGGCCAGCCTTCTACTATTCCCTTGGCCCTGAAGGACCACCTGTCCTCTGAGGGTGACATAGAAAGGAAATCCTGCTCAGCACTGATGTCTCCTTCCAGCACTTCCTTCCTTTGGATGTTATGAAATGACAGTGACATTACTTACCATCGACTCATCAGTATTATCACCAGGCTATCACTACCACCAGCACTGGATCAAACACTTATTGAGCACTCTGTTCCAGAAATCATTCTAAGTACTCTTCACTTATCAATTCTTTTAGTTCTGGCAACCTGATGATTTTGCCACAATATGTATCCCTGTTTTAAAGACGCGGGCACTGGTGCAAAGTGAGTTTAAGTGACCTGCCAAGGTCCCACAGCTCCTGTGTTCTGAGAACCCAGACAGTCCTGTCCCTGGAAGCTGAGCCACCTCGCTTCTTGACATCTTCTTTCCTACTAAACATGCACACATTAGCAGATGACATCCATAGACATTCTGTCTTTCAGGATATAAACATAAAACTATGCAGCTAAAAAAGAAAGAGTGGCTACCATGGCGTGAAAGACATTATCACGATGTAAATAGAAATGCCATTTCATCCTGCTAGGCTTCACATTTTATTAGCTTCTTCAACTGAAAATTATTTCAGACACCCTGTAAAACGAAATCTTATTCACATGCAGCACCACTGTGAGTTCTGAAAGCAGCTGGTGTGCGGGGACGAGTGTGACTCTGACAGCGGGACCAGGCTATGTCACAAGCAGGACCCGGGGGGTGGGTGCAGGGGTGTCCGCTGGGCCCGCCCTGCGCTGTCACGGCTCAGGCTTACGTGTGAGGAGCGCCGGCTACTTCTTACAATAACCCGAGGACGGAAAGACATACAGGCGTCCTCCTGCTGCAGCTGAGCAAATGTAGGAGGCACCTCAGATGAAAGAACACAATCAGGAGAAACACGGGAAGGAAGCGGTGAGGCTGGGGGTGCTCACCAGGGTCTCCTTTGCCCACCTCCTCAGTCATGAGCCCCCCTCACCCAGAAAAATTACATCTGACCAATCCAGTGGGCACAGCTTTTAACCCGATTTAAAATACAAGGACTTGACTTAATTTTTAGGTTTAATAGTTTAAATGATCAGTTCTTAGTAAAAGGACTGCTCCTAGCAAGTTACAGGAATCCAGCCAGATTAATACCTCCTCCTCAACAGATAAGGACAGAAACAAAAGATTTGTTAAATTTGCACATGCGCCAAGGCAGGGAGACCTAATACATCAGATGCGAAAATCAGGAGTCAAAGAGATACCCTGGAATAATGGAGCGCAGGCATGAAAGGTCACATTTAATACAGGTAACTATGAATCCTGCTCAGCACATAAAAAATCAATTGTGCAAGTGCAGAATGAGGGCAACATATCTTAAAGGAAGTTTCTGTTTATAGTGACGGAAAGTAGATTAGTGACTACTGATCTCCAGCAGTGCAGGGGTGGAAAAAGTTTTCCTTTTCCAAGGAGACTTTTGGAAGTTAAGGAAATGTTCGTTATCTGGGTCATGGTGATAGTTTCGTGGATGTACGCATATATCAAAATCGGTATAATTGTACATGTAATTTAATGTGTGTGACTTTACTTTCAATAGGTGTAGCTTATTGCCAGACAATTAAATCTCATTACAGTGGTAATAAAATAATTCTTGTGCATCTGTGGATGGGGATGGGGGGGAGAAATAGGAATTTAACAGCTTGCAAACTTAGTAAAAATCTGCGACATGAAATGCCTGCCAACTTGGTGCAATTGTAGGCTCTGTAACAGGAATTCCATGCGAGGAAGACTGCTCACCTGGCAGATCATGTTCAGAGACCACAGATATCAGACAGAAAGACCGAAGGTGTCCAGGGTGACCCACAGCAGGAGAGGGACTAAAGGCCACGCTCAGAAGGAAGGGCCGTGGGAGCCAGGATGCTCAGCCAGAGTGGGGGAGGGGCCACCACGGGTAAGAAAATGCTGGCTATCCTGCACAGCCGCACAGAACAGAGGTCAGACCCCCCTGTCTAACTCTTTGCAGCCCCATGGACTGTATGTAGCCCACCAGGTTCCTCTGTCCATGGGATTCTCCAGGCAAGAATACTGGAGTGGGTTGCTGTTCCCTTCTCCAGGGTATGTTCCATACTCAGGGACTGAACCCAGGTCTCCCACACTGCAAGCAGATTCTACCATCTGAGCCACCAGGGAAGCCCTCAGACCCCCCGGGTGAAGGCAATCAGAGAGCAGCAGAGTGCGGTGTGATGGCAAGATTCCGATAGTAGAAACCGTTAGAAATGGAACACATTTCTTGAGAGACAGAGCCACCTGGACTGGGAGTGGTCAAGCAGCACCCAAAGGACTAGTTGCCGGGATGTGGTCTCCCGCATCCCCGTGTCTTAGCCAATTGCTACCTGATGCTGGGAAAGATTGAGGGCAGAAGAGGGCGTCAGAAGATGAGACGGCTAGATGGCATCAGTGATGCATTGGACACAAACTTGGGCAAACTCCAGGAGATGGTGAGAGACAGGGAGGCCTGGGATGCTGCAGTCCATGAGGTCACAGAGAGTCGGACACAACCAGGCAACTGAACGATGACAACAGCCAGACGACTGCAGACCCTCTCCTTCTACGGCGCTGTGTTCCCCAGGTAAGGTAAAAAGTGATTACTAGTAACATTTCTTTCAGCTCTATGATTTTTGATTTGAGACTTAACTATTAGTAACATTCATGACCTCTGCAGTGTCACGGAAGTTAGACAAAGGAAATGGTCCTGTCCTATTCTTTAAAAAAAACTTTTTTGGATGTGGACCATTGTTAGAGTCTTTATTAAATCTGTTACCATACTGCTTCTGTTTTATGTTTTGGTTTTTTGACAGGAGCCATGTGGGCCCTTATGCCCCGACCAGGGATTGAACCTGCATGCCCTGCACGGGAAGGCGAGGTCCCGACCACTGGACCGCCAGGGAAGTTCCCAGTTCCAGTCTTCTTGAAATTGCCGATTTTAAAAGGAGATAACAATATACATTTACTATCCATTGCTTTTAACATATGGATGTTATAATTAGCCATATTCACTGCATACTGAACTTTCCCCTATATTTAAGTCTAAAATACATAACTAGAATTTTAAACGGGATAGGCAGAAATATAAAGAAACTATACAATCCAAGAGATTATAAAGGATCAAAATAATGCTGTGGACCTTAGTGCTGGGAACTGTGGGGAGGGACAGGAGTGTGTCCAGACGTGGGTGGGCGGGAGGGGAAGGAGAGCAGATGAGGGGAGTAGGGAAGAATAGCTGCAGGGGAAGAGCCCAGGGAAGACAGCACCCCGGGAAGAATCTCAATAGAGGGAACGACTCAGGGCAAGTTCTAGAAATCAGCAATAGTACTCGACAGGAGCATGGAAGTCACTCCTGTGTTCAGTCATCTCGAACATCTCCTATACCTTGTCCTAAAGCAACCTAGTCCTGACGAGTCCTGACTTGAAATCATAATGAATGGGAAGGAAAGAAAAACTGCACCCAAAAGTCAGGGCTGAATGAAGTCATGGTTTCAAGACTTTACTGTAAAAATCCAGCACGTCATTGTTCCCTAACTACTGACCTCCCCAGCAATACCGTCGCTCGCTGTATTTAACAGCAGCTGAGGAAGCTGTCTTGTCAGCTTTAACATCAGCACCCTCGTATTTTTAACTTTTTATTTTGTATTGGGGCATAGCCGACTAACAATGCTGTGAGAGATGCAGGTGGACGGCAAAGGGGTTCAGCCACACATACACATGTATCCATTCTCCCCCAAACTCCTCTCCCATCCAGACTGCCACACCCCCAATTTTTATAGTGTTCAACAACTTTTAAAGGTTCCTCATGACCTCTCGCAGATCCAAGTCTCTCTCTGCGGCAGGGCCACTGTTCTCCTTAAACAGTGAAGACGCTGAGACCTTCAGGCCCAAAGGGTCTGTGCGTGGACACACAGCGGGTGGGAGACACGTCACCAGGGACAGACCCCGGACACTCCTGTACAGCGAACACCTTACAGAGAAACGAAACCTGGCTCTCAGCACTGAAAACATGAAGCTTGATCAGGAAGTACTCGACATCCCAAACTTCTCCAAACTATACAGCCCAGAATAATAAACCCCCTTATATCAAAAAGGAAGGAAGAAACTGACATCATCCTACTTCAAACTGGATCTCAAAGCAAAGTGTGAATTTAGGTCACCTATGTGCAGTTCCTTTTAAAAATTTTTCCCCCAAAGACCCAAATTCCACAAAGTCTGCAGCCTAAAAGAGATCCTGAAGTGTCCTGAGTCCGTTCTTGGGTGTCCCAGAGCATTCCACCTTAACGATCAGGAAGATAAAGCCATTAGTTCTATTGTTTTGTTTTTTTTGTGGGGGGGACCTCAGAAGATGGAAAATGTACAGTGTCCTCTCCCTTCTACAGCACATTTCCACACTCAGAACTTCTCTGGGAGTGCTCCCATGGTGGGCTGGGGGGTTGTCCATTGGCTGCCCCAGGTGTACTGAGTGGGATGTCCCCTCCCAGGACCCCAGGAGCATCCCATTCCATCTTCCACTATTAGTCACAGCCCGCAGCATAGCAGAACCAGATGGACCTGTGTGAGCTCTATGAGCTAATGAATTTGCTTCGCAATGTCCCTACTTTCTTTCAGAAAAGAACACAAAACCTCAAGAAAAGGATCAGACCTGGGCAGCAGGGTAAGAGGGCCAGGCCCCACTAGCAGAGCTAGAAAATACACCGAGACTCATCTCACTCTGGAATTTAGACTCTCGTGAACCCTCGAGGGAAAAGGTCTATCCCTCAGCCCTCATGGCCCCGAGGACCACAGCCTGCTCTGCTCTGGGAAGACTACAGAAGAAGTCTGTAGAAGTCTGGGAAGACTACAGAAGACTACTGGAAGAAGTCGCAGGCCCCGCTGACGGAGGGAGTATAGCTTCTCCACTGGTACAAAGGGCTTCGGGGAACACAGACTGGGTCTGAATTCCAGCTTCACCATCTACTGCCATTCATTACACAGAAGTCATTTAAATAGGCAAGGCATTTCTGCAAGAATCTAAGCTCCTCACAAGAAGGTCTTCTCATCCTTGGAAATGGTATCAGAACAGGAAGAAAAGGAAGAGATTTTGAAATAGGGCCCATAAGAGAAACATCACTCTTTGAATATCCCTGGTGTCATATTATCTTTTTAATCTAACAAGCTCTAGAATGTCTCCATTGCTTGAAGCCAGCATTTCCCAAAGAGTCCTTGAGATAATCTTTGAAAACAGTTTTGTGTCTAAATATGATTTGCAAACCCAGCATAAAGCATCTCCATCTTGGAGACTCAGAAAGCATGTCAACATAGCTGCTCTGAAAGCCCCTGCCTTGAAGGCAGATGTTTCACTTGATTAATCCAGGGTTTCCTAAACTCAACTGACCATCTCTGTACCCTCTGTTAATAGAACACACTTTTCTGCCAAAGTTCACCCAGCTTTCCGGTTCCTCCCCAGTCCGGTCACCCTGTCTCTTAGCTGTATAGTCCACACCAACCCCAGACGCACTTATCACATAGGTTAAGCTTTCCTGGGCACTGTCCCCTGACCATGCCTTTTGTGAAAAATAGCTTTTTTGAGATATAATTCACAGAACACACATTCACCCATTTAAAGTACACAATTCAATGGGTTTCAGTGCATTTGCAGAGCTGTGCATCCATCCACGCAATCAATTACAGAAAATTTTCATCACCAGCCCCACCACCACTAAAAACAAAACCAAAAAAAATACTGATCAGCAATCACTTCCCATTCCCCCTCAAACCTCCAGCTCTGGGCAAACACTAATCTACCTCTCTCTATATATTTGTCCATTCTGGACACTTCATGTAAGTGGACTCACACACTCTGTTCTTTCATGTCTGGCTTCTTTCACTGAGCATGTTTTCAAGGTTCATCCCTGTGGTACCAAGTACCACATCTTGTTCCTTTCTGTGTGCCATATTCCACTGTATGGACATAACCATATTTTATTTACTGATTGATTGGTTGATGGATTTTTAGGTTTTTTTCTTCTACCTTTCGGCTACTGTGAACAATTCTATGGGAACATTCTATTAAATATGAATGTCTGTGGGTAAGTTTCTGTGTGAATATGTTTTCATTTCTCTTGGAATGTGTTTTCATATCTAAGAACAGAATGGCTGAGTCATGTGATAACACTGTCAAACTTTTGAAGAACTGCCAGACTATTTTGCAAAGCAGCTGCACCATCTTACATTCCCACTAGCAGTGCATCAGGATTCTAACGTCTCCACATCCTTGCCAACACCTGTGAAGTCTTTGCCTACAAACGTCCTAAGGGGTGTGAAGCATATGTGGCTGTGGCTTTGTGATTACGCGCTCTAGTTTTATGGTTTTCTGCTTTTTGATGCCACACTGCTGGGGGAATGATCACTCTATTCCACCCACCTAGAGGTCTGCATCTCACCCTACATACCCGACCAATTCATCAAGATCCAGCCTCAGCGCTACAGTTTCTTGGACCAGATGTGACAGTCATCCCCAAACTCAATTCAAACGACCCTGAGTGTGACTTCGGTTTACACTTCCTGCAGTTACAGGCTTTTTGGTCTACTGTGTCCTCTCTCTCCAAAAAGACTGTAAGCGACTTAAGAAGTGAGGAGAGGTCTCACATTTCTTAGTTTCCACCTAGGAAGGAGCCTGTCAAATCACTGATACTTTACAAATGTTCGCTGATATGATTTAACCCAGGAGCTGAGGCTAGAATCGGGGGAGGTAAAAGTGAGAGAAAGGGCATTTTGGATCATGAACAAGGGAGGAGCAGAAATAAAGCAGTGGGCAGTCCATTTCTCATGGGTTAGAAGGCAGAATTCACTAGTTTGATGTTTCATGTTACTTCAGCCTTTTTATTCACTGGGAGTCTCCATGTACTCCCAAGCCTAGTCTGAGGTCAACAAGGACAGGGATGCTGAACCAATCATCTTATTATCGTGTCTCCTCATCCTTTCCAGCACAAGACTCTGCAGGAACTCTTGGGATGGGGATGAAGGTCTGGATTTATCCCTTCGAGCTTTAACAGACTTTCCTCATACGCTCAAAGCATCGCGAGTTGGAGAGACCCAGAGTGAACCACATCAAGAAAGAAAATCCAGTCCACGGTGAATCATGAGAAAGAACTGCTGAGTCCAAGGCCAACTGAGTCACGTCACCGCGGGCTGGGCGTCGTTACGTTAGCTGCTTGTACCCTTAGTCACCCAGCTGTTGTGGAGGCTCAGATTCAAAGCACACTGTGTTAGACCACAGCGACTTGATCCACATAACAACCTCTTCAGCAACTTACTGATGAGTCAGGAAGCACACCACACAGTTGGCAGACGAATTGTAAAATGAGTGTGTTTAGTATTCAAAGTTGACAGTGAAGGCACAGAACGGAAATACAGCAAAAACCGTCCCTGCGTCAGACCACTGAGTCTCCTTCTTTCCCTGCAAAGATTCTGCTGGGGCTTCTAATACGCCCCTTGAATCAATAGCAGAAACCCTGAGCTGCTGACAATGGAACTTATTCAAAAATAGCTCTCTCCCCCGAGCCACGTGTGCTGGCCTTATACTTCTTATGCACGTTCATGAGCAAAAATTGCACAAGAATTTCAGCAGCATTATTTTCTACACCCTGGGACTTGGTGGGTAAAACGATTATAAACCTTAAGACCTTAAAGAAAACCCTTAATGAAGCAACTTTTTGTCCACCTTTAACATCCAAACCCCTTAATCATCAAATTCACTCCCCTCAGCAAGATCATATCACTGCCACCCTGGATGCCCACCCCGTCCCTTCCCACTAATGGGCATGAAAAAGGACCCAAACAAGTGAAATAAGCTGAGAGCAGCATAACCGTGTGCACAGCTTCAGGTTCGGAAAGGAAGAATGGAGGCATTCAGTCAAGAGGGTCTACAAGCTGGAGGCAAGAGGGTTCTCAAAGCTGTAGGGGAGCCTCAAGAAGTCTGATAAAGAAGAGCTGTATGGCAGAAACCAACACGACATTGTAATTCTCCTCCAATTAAAAAATTAAAAAAGAAAAACCAACTTCTGATACATCTAAGTGCAACTGGCTAGGAGAGCAAAATGGGATGAAAACTAATATCAAGGGCATGCATGAGAGGACAGTCTCAAGGAGCTGGCGGAACCTGTAGCATGGGAGGAGTCGTCAGAACCAGGCCATGGTCGCCTTCCATTCTAGAACCACAGGGAACCATCTGTAATGCAGTAAGGATCGTCTTCTTCACATGAAGCAAATGAGGACTCAGCGTAAGTGCTTCTCCCAAGACACCGAAGCCTGTCCAGACCCCAGGTCCTTCCACTGTGCACACACTTGAGTGGGGCCACGCACTGTGTCACACCACCCCTCACTCTTCCCCGCCACGTGATACGACCCTGAGCACACTTCAGTCTGCAGCATGTGCCTTAATGGCTTACCAAGCTAAGTGACTCCTGGTCACGCCCAGAACATAGTATGTGGTCTTTTTATGACATTAGAGAGGTCAAAGGTCATGACCATTTTAGCTCCACAATCTATCACATTCTGGAGAAATGAAACAGCTGTAGATCATTCTACTTATTATATTGTTCTGTTCTCTGATCACTGCTTATATTGAATATGGTCATTGTGTTTCTATGAGGAAGCAGATCTTTCACATACCGATCTCCACAGCCAGCAACAAAACATTATAAACTAGTAAGGAAGCTTACAGAACAGTTTTTCCTCATGGAAACTTTCACTGGGCTGAAAATTGTACTCTGACATCTACAGCAGCACAGACCATCTTAAATGGGATTCTCGCTTGCTCCTCTCTACGCAGCCCTGCTCCCCACAAAACACTCCTGCTTTTCCTGCTAGCTCTGTAAGATGTTCTCTAGAGGGGACAAGAAAAACTGAGCTGAAAGGATCCAGCATTTTACTGTTAACTGGAAAATGCATTTCCACCAAAACTTTGGTAAAACTATCTTTCCCTATACTATACCTTGACAGTTCAAGAACAGCAGCGTGGTGGTAAATTTTGTGTGTCAGCTTGGCTAGGCCACAGTTTCCAGACATTTGGCCAAACGCTAGTCTGGATACTGCTATAAAGGTGTTTTGTTTTTGTTTTCTCTTTTGAGATGAAATTAACATTTACATCAGTAGACATTGAGAAAAGCAGATCACTCTTCATAATGTGGGTAGGCCTCATCCAATCAGTAGAAGGTCATAAGAGAAAAAACTCTGACATCCCCACCAAAGAGAATTCTGCCAATAGACTGCCTTCAGACTCAAAATCTTGTATGATCTTTTCCCTGGATCTCCAACCTGCCAGCCTAATCCTGCAGATTTTGGACATGCCAACCCCCAACAGCTGCACAAGCCGATTTCTTAAAATAAAAACCTTTCTCTTTACACACACACACACACACTCGAACCCTAACTCATACACTCACCTAGCCTACTTTCTGATGAAACAGACCTGTGCCTATCTCTCTGAGTTAGAAAAAGAAGAGCAAAATGAGATCCGCTTACGTGCCTAAACAGAACACCACTTCCAGGCTAAAAATCTGAAACCACTACACATTACTGCCGATTTGAAGCTTCTATTTCTGCCCCAAATGCCTGGCACTTTAAGAAGTTGTCAGAGTCTTGGTTCTTTCAAAACGGAGCCTTCAGTGAGATCTGTAAAATGAATGTGATGGTATAAAATGGATTCATCACACCTGGAGAAGAGGCGAGACGGCCAAAAAAAGTCACAGAGAGACGAGACACAAGGCATTAACTGCACTGCTCATCAGAGTCTAAGGAGCCCCTGCTCTCCAAGCCCAGGCTCAGGTTCACAAGAATAAGATGAAGACTTGAGGAAATGTGATTAAGAAAAGAACCCGAGGTTGATTTGGTTTCCAAAACACTTCAAACCCAGAATCACCACTGAGAAAAAGCAGCCCAAGAAGGTGGACACTCCCCTTTCCACCCTCTGACGACCCAGGAGGACTTCCTGGCTAAGGTTATTCTTACCTGGCCATCTGCTTGTAGGCTTCCTCTGCCACAGCAAAGATGTGGGGGTCCATATCCCCCATGTTCTGGCCACTGTAGGCATAGATGACATCTTGACCGTAGATTGGCAACTGATCATAAGGATTAATGGCAACAAGCACAATCCCTGTGAATAGACAGTGTGGTCAGATTCTGATAGCATGGCAGCCTCCTGACATGAGCTTTGTTTTAACACTTTTTATTTTGTATTGGAGTATAGCTGATTAACAATGTTGTGATATTTTCACGTGAACAGCAAAGGGACTCAGCCATACATACATACATGTGTGTTCATTCTCCCCCAACTTCCCCTCCCAACCAGGCTGCCACATAACATTGAGCAAAGTTCCATGTGCTATACAGTAGGTCCTTGTTGGTTATCCATTTAAGATATAGCAATGTGTACATGTTGATCCCAAATTCCCTAAATATCCCTTCCCTGCATCCTTCATCCTGACAACCATAAGTTCATTCTCTAAGTCTGTGAGTCCTTTCTGGCTTGTAAGTTCATTTGTATCAGTTCTTTTCAGATTCCACATATAAGGGATGTCACATGATACTTCTCCTCTGACTTTCTTCACTCAGTATGACAATCTCTAGGTCCATTCATGTTGCTGCAAACGGCATTACTTCATTCTTTTAAATGGATGAGTAGTATTTCATTGTATATACTTACCACATCTTTATTCATTCCTTTGTTGATGGACATCTAGGTTGCTTCCACGTCGTAAATACTGTAAACAGTGCTGCAATGGACACTGGGATGCATGTATCCTTCCGGATCATATTTTTCTCTGGATATAAGCCCAGGAGTGGGGTTGCAGGGTTATATGGTAGCTCTGTTTTTAGTTCCTTAAAAAGAACCTCCATCTATTCTCCATAGCGGCTGTACCAATTTACGTTCCCACCATCAGTGTAGGAGAGTGTCCTTCTCTCCACGCCCTTTCCAGCATTTACCATTTGGGGTTTTTGTCATGATAGCCATTCTGGCTGGTATGAGGTGGTATCTCATTGCAGTTTTGATTTGCATTTCACTAATAATTAGCGATGTTGAGCATCTTTTCGTGTGCCTCTTGGCCATCTGTATGTCTTCTTTAGAGAAAAGTCTATTTAGGTCTTATCATTTGTTGATTGGGTTGTTTGTTTTGATGCTGGTAAGCAACAAAAGCTGTTTGTAAATTTTACAGACTAATCCCTTGCCAGTCACATCACTGGCAAATATTTTCTCCCAATCTGTGGGTTGTCTTTTTGTTTTGTTTACTGTTTCCTTTGGTATGCAAAAGCTTTTTCAGTTTAAGTAGGCCCCATTTGTTTAATTTTGTTTTTATTTCCATTATTCTGGGAGATGAATTGAAAAAGATATTGCTGCGATTTACATCTGAGCATGTCCTGCCTATGTTTTCCTCTAAGAGTTTTATGTCTAGTCTCACATTTAGGTCTTTAATCCATTTTAAGCTTATTTTTGTGTATGTGGTGTTAAAGAATAATCTAATTTTTATTTTTTTACATGTAGCTGTCCAGTTTTTCTAGCTCTCCTTGTTGAAGAGACTGCTTTTCCAATACTGTGTAGTCTTGTCTCCTTTGTCATAGATTAACTGACCATAGGTGCATGAGTTTATCTCTGGGCTTTCCATCCTATTCCACTGATCTATATTTCTGGGCTTTCCATCCTATTCCATTGAGCTACATTTCTAGTTTTGCGCTAGTTCCATACTGTTTTGATGACTGCAGCTTTATAGTATAGTCTGAAATCAGAAAGATTGAGTCCTCCAGCTCCATTTTTCTTTCTTAAGATTGCCTTGGCTATTCTGGATCTTTTGTGACTTCATACAAATTTTAAAATTTTTTGTTCTAGTTCTGTGAAAAATGCCATTAGTAATTTGATAGGGGTTGTACTGAATCTGTAGATTGTCTTGGGTAGTATACTGACATGAGTTTTAAAGGTCCCTGTTCACTTAAGAAGACAAGATGAACAGGATGGGTCTTAACCAATCACTCAACTAAATCAAGATGTATCAAGTGTTTATCAAGCACTCTGCTAGGCTCTAGTGGAGAAAAGAAGGACAGGTCAGGCCTCTCTTCAAACACCCTGGAGCATGGAATAAACACATATGCATGGGCGTACACACACACACACACACAGACACACAAATGCTCAACAAACTGGATGTGTACAAAGTGCTATAGGATCAGAAAAAGACAGTACTGAACCCTGCCAAGAGGTGTGAGGCTTAAAAAAAAATCTCAGAACTAAAATCTTTAAAAGAGACTGTTAAATTTCTCATCTGTATATGGGATATCTTAACTACAATACAAACAACTTGTGAATGGGAAATATGATTACACATCTTAATGTCAAATCTTGGCTCATTATTGTGTGTGACTTTGCCAATTCCTTAACTTCTGAGTGTCTTAGCTTCATGGACTGCAAAATGGGGATGATAATTGCATTTCCCTGGTTATCCTGAGGGTAAAATGATTCATAGAGAGCAATTCAGACCAGCAACTTGCATAGTAAGCACTGAGTCAGCTATTTTTTTTTATTATCTCACATCATATTATACCATGTATTATCTTTCATTTTACCACTTTTTCCATCCTGTGTTCCCAAAAGGACACAATTAAAAGATGGACTCAATACATACACGTTGAATGAAGAGTTGTCAAGTCCTTTAACCCTTCAGATCTTTTATAGAAGGACAAGATAAACTGATATTTGAGAATGTGAAAAGAGTTAAAAAAAAAAATTCAATGCTGAAGATAAGACAAACGCATGCCCTTTTCTTTCACATAAAGAAGATTCTGGATCTCAAGGGACCCATGGACACATATAAAAAATGTGAACGTTTCCAGTCCTTTGGGAAAGAGAAGGCAGGAATGGAAAGGGTCACTGCCAAGACAGGAGAGCTCTGCCATTGTGCTCCCTTTGGTTGTTTGAGAAGAAGCCCAGTCAAGAGAATGATAAGACAAACTATAGACACATCTGATAAAGGACTGCTACCCAAAATATACAGTGAAAAAAGTGAAAGTGAAAGTCACTCAGTCCTGTCCTACTCTGTGACCCTGTGGACTATACAGTCCATGGAATTCTAAATATACAAAGAACTCTTAAAATCTAACAATAAGGAAATGAACCATCTGATTTAAAAACGGGCAAAAGACCTAAACAAACACCTCACCAAAGAAGATACAGAGATGGGAAACAAGAAGGGGAAGAAGACGCTCCACACCTAAGTCATTGGGGAAATGCCAATTAAGACACCAGTGAGGTAATACCACACCCCTATTAGCATAGCCAAAATCCTGAACACTGATAACACCAAATGCGGAGAGGATAAGGAGCAAAGGAAACTCTTATTTCATCACTGGTGGCAATGCAAAAGGGCACAGCCACTTTGGAAGTTTCTTATGAAACTAAACATAATCTTATCATATAATCAAATAATCATACTCATTGGTATTTATCCAAAGGAATAGAAAATATATTCACACAAAAACTTGTACATGGATGTTTATAACAGCTATATTCATAATTTCCAAAGTTGAAGCAAGTACATCTTCATCACCATCTACAATAGGTGAATGGATAAATTATGGTACATTAAACAATGAGATATTCGTGTCATGATGGAATATTATGCAGCCATTAAAAAGAATGAAATAATATTTGCAGCAACATGGACAGACCTAGAAATTGTCATGTTAAGTGAAGTAGGTCAAAGACAAATATGATATTGCTTATGAACAGAATCTGGGGAAAAGTATACAAATGAACTTATTTGTGAAGCAGAGAACAAACTTAAGGTTACCAGGGGGTAAGGCTAGTGTAGGTAGTTAGGGAGTTTGGGATTGACATATACAGAAGCTATAATCAAAATGGATAACCAACAAGGACCTACTATATATATAGCACAGGGAACTCTGTTCAATATTATATAACAATCTAAATGGGGAAAGAATTTTAAAAGAACAGACACAGGTATATGTATAACTGATATAATTGGGGCTTCCCTGGTGGCTCAGACAGTAAAGTGTCTGCCTGCAATGTGGGAGATCTGGGTTCAATCCCTGGGTCAGGAAGATCCCCTGGAGAAGGGAATGGCAACCCACTCCAGTATTCTTGCCTGAAAATCCCATGGACGGAGGAGCCTGGTAGGTTACAATCCACAGGGTGGCAAAAAGTTGGACACGACTGAGCGACTTCACATTCATATAAGTGATATAACTGGGGCTTCCCTGGTGGCTCAGCTGGTAAAGAATCTTCCTGCAATGCAGGAGACCTGGGTTCAATCCCTGGGTTGGGAAGATCCCCTGGAGAAGGGAGCGGCAACCCACTCCAGTATTCTGGCCTGAAGAACTCCATAGACTGTACAGTTCATGGGGTGACAAAAGTCAGACACGACTGAGTGACTTTCAGTTTATATGTATAACTGAATCACTCTGTTGCATACCTGAAACTAACACAACACTGTTAATCATCTATACTGATATAAAAATAAAAAGGTAAAAAAAAAAAAAAAAATCCAAGCCTGCAATACACTTGCAGCAGTGTACTCAGCAGAGGGAGCAGAGGCCTGAGCCAGGACCCTGGGATGGATTTACTGCCTTCCTACTGACTCCAGGGCTGCGCCTGAGCCATCAAGCCACATGGTGTGGCCCACTTCTTCCCTGGTTGAGCTTTAACACCAATCCTTCCAAAGAGATGTACAGCCACCTAACTAAGCCATGTGCACTGATTGCAAACTTTCAAGTGAGAGGTACTTATTAATATAAAAGAGAATGAAAGTAGGATTCTTAACCGTTGGAGTTTAACATGTAAAGTCTAAAGATTGGAACCACATTCAAACACACACAGCCAATAGATACCCCCTACTTACCACAGTAAGTGTAGATATGGTTGGACTCCAGGAAGCGGACCTTTAAATTATGCAAAACTGCAGGCTCATGGAGATAGCTAAGGGCAGTTAGGTCATTTTCTCCCACCAGGATATCTGGATTCCGCAGGAAGGGAAGTTGGTTGTTTTGGACATCGATGGGGTACTCCTGAATCTAAGGAAAGGCAAGTGACAGACACAAAAGGCACAGTCATGAATCTTTTAGCCTGGATTCAATGCCCAGTCTTGTCGTCTAGGACCACTACCCATTATGATCATAAATGAAGATAAATGTTTTAAAGAAAGCAAGCTGAACAAAAATACCTGTGTTGCCATAAGAGACCAGTCCAGGTAGAAAATTTGCAGAAAACATAATCTCAGTGTATCAAGTGAATGGCACGAGAAATTCAGGAAGGACAGGTAGATTCAATAAGGTGTTGTCTGCTTATCAATGCAAAAATACTTACTGAGGCTTTAATTCAATTGCAATAGGAGTGCTGGTCTTTCTCCTACGCAGGAAAGCTTCTTTGGTCTGCCCCATTTAATGCTGGTGCTTCCTTACCCTTTCTCCCATCATCCAGCTCATTCTCTTTGTTTATTATCTTGCAACTAGCCAACTGCTCTCCATGAATTTCATTCAAGTTGTTCACATGTTTTTTCCCAACCTAACTGCTAGCTATTTTAGGGCACTAACTATACTTTGATCTAAAGTATAGTAAGACTTTGATGGGTGTGCATGGGTGTGTGTGTCTGTGATTAGGGATGTGTGATTATGCATCTGAAGGTCAAATCTCAAATGCAACATGCCACCCTTGTACTCAGCATGCACAGTATTGTGTGTGCTCAGTCGCTCAGGCGTGTCTGACTCTGTGCGACCCCATGGACTGTAGCCCGCCAGGCTCCTCTGTCCATGGGATTCTCCAGGCAAGAACACTGGAGTGGGTTGCCATTTCCTTCTCCAGGGGATCTTTCTGACCCAGGGATCTAACTGGGGTCTCCTGCATCGAAGGTGGATTCTTTACCCACTGAGCTATGAGGGAAGCCTATGCACTGCACTTGGACTACATAAATATTCAAAATATGTTTAGGGACAGGATGTTTAACTGATTACATGTACACATGTAATCAACACAAAGATGTAACTAATAAAAGGAAGTGTTCTTTAGCATTTAAACAGGAGGAACATGGCTGCTGCTTACCATGTTTTATCAGAGTGTTAAGTTTCTTATGGTGTTCTTAAAAATCATCTGAGACCTTGCAAAAAGAGTTTCCTCAACACAGCTTATTTTCAGGAGCTCTTGGGTGGGTTCAAGAATATCAATTGTTAAAAATCCCCATGTAATTCTGATCAGGTGGTCTATGAATCACATGTTAAGAATCACTAGTCTTTACAAGTCTTTCAGGAAATTCTATAGATATAGCCTCAATTACTGGGATAACAGTTAATTTCTAAAAGAATATGAATATCAGTGCTCTCTCCTGCCCCACTTTGAGACTTGTACTATCAGATACTAAGGTACATTATTAAAGCTACTATGATATTGGCTTAAATTAAACTACTAATGGTGTTAAAAGAAGCAGATAATTGAAACATAACACCAGATCCAGAAATAAATACAAGCACATATGGGTAAAATTTATTCATAACATTAAAATAGCAAATAAATGGATAAAAGATTTTTCAGTAGTAGGAGGTAAACTTGCAGCCATTTAGGAAAAAAAATTGAGTCAAAGTTCCATTCTTCCCCATATTAAATAAATATTAGATGGGGAAAAAAATAAAAATTAAAATCAAAAAGAAAAATAAAACCAATAAGAAAATGTGGGTAAATCTTCACAAAAGCTTTGAAAGAAAGTATCTTTAAAGGGTAATACAAAAGCCAGAACAATGAAGGAAACTATTCATTAATTTGACTACAATCTAAAACTTTAAAACCATCATAAAATACACCACAGGCTAGGCTAAGTCGCTTCAGTCATGTCCCACTCTTTGCAACCCTATGGACCGTAGCCCGCCAGGCTCCTCTGTCCATGGGGTTCTCCCAGCAAGAACACTGGAGTGGGTTGTCATGCCCTCCTCCAGGGGATCTTCCCAACCAGGGACTGAACCCACGTCTGCTATGTCTCCTGCACTGGCAGGCAGGTTCTTTACCATTAGCATCACCTGGGAAGCGCTTAAAACACACACCATGTGCAGGGGAAACTGAGAGAAGGGGACAGTTATTCTGCATTATTTAAGGAACTAACATCCTTAATAATCAAAGAGTTATAAGAAATTAAAAAGAAAACCAATACTCCAACAGAAAATTGTGCACAGAATACAAGTCACAAAGAATTACTAATGGATAATATACAAAGAACTATTCAGCTTTACCAACAGTGAGAGAGAAGCAAATAAAAGATTATTTAGAGCCACTATCCATCAAGTAAGCAAAGGTATGAAAACTGACAGGACCCCAACCTGGAAGGGTGTGGGCAAAAGGGCTCAGACTGATTTAACCTTTCTGGAGGGCAGCTGGCAACGCTTTATCACAATTTTTCATAAATATTCTTTGCCACCAGGAGACAATCTTACAAATGATCAAAGATATCAACTCCCAAAGCTATAAATATGAAAGCAAAGCACAACATGGACCTGTATTTACAGTCAGGGAGCTGCCAGAGCATTCTGCTGCACCTAACAAAAGGCACGTTATCGAATGAAATCTATAATAGGATTCCACTGATTTTAAACTATATATTAAAGTCTATCTGGAGAAGGAAATGGCAACCCACTCCAGTATTCTTGCCTGGGGAATCCCATGGACAGGAGAGTCTGGCAGGCTACAGTCCATGGGGCAGCAAAGAGTTGGACATGACTGAGTAAATAACTAAGTCTGGTTGGAATAATATCCCCACAAAATATCAATGGTTATCTGTGTTAGGTTTTCTTTTGTACAGTTTCCTGTTATTGGATTTTTTTAATTTATTTTTTAATTGAAGGATAATTGCTTTACAGAATTGTGTTGTTGTTGTTCATGTTTCAGTCACTCTATGACCAACCTAGTTTAGTTCAGTTCAGTCACTCAGTCGTGTCTGGTTCGTGTCCGGTTTTTTGTGACCCCACAGACTGTAGCACGCCAGGCCTCCCTGTCCATCACCAACTCTGGGAGCTTGTTCAGACTCATGTCCATTGAGTCGGTGATGCCATCCAACCACCTCATCCTCTGTCGTCCCCTTCTCCTCCTGCCTTCAATCTTTCCCAGCATCAGGGTCTTTTCCGATGAGTCAGTTCTTCACATCAGGTGGCCAAAGTATTGGAGTTTCAGCTTCAGCATCAGTCCTTCCAATGAATATTCAGGGTTGATTTCTTTTAGGATTGACTGGTTTGATCTCCTTGCAGTCCAAGGGACTCTCAAGAGTCTTCTCCAACACCACAGTTCAAAAGCATCAATTCTTTGGCACTCAGCCTTCTTTATGGTCCAACTCTCACATCCATACAAGACTACTGGAAAAACTATAGCTTTGACTATACACACCTTTGTTGGCAAAGTAATGTCTCTTCTTTTTAATATGCTGTCTAGGTTTCTCATAGTTTTTCTTCAAAGGAGCGAGCATCTTTTAATTTCATGGTTGCAGTCGCCATCCGCATTGATTTTGGAGTCCAAGAAAATAGAGTCTATCACTGTTTCCACTGGTTCCCCATCTATTTGCCATGAAGTGATATCAACATGAATCAGTCATATGTATACATATGTCTCCTCCCTTTGGAACCTCCCACCCGATCCCACCCTCCAGGTTGTTACGGAGCTCCAGGCTGACTTTCCTGAGCCATACAGGGTTTTAAAACATGTAAATCTGGGGCTTCCCTGGGGGCCCAGTGGGTGAGACACTGCACTCCCAGTGCCGTGGCCCAGGTTTGGTCCCCAGTCAGGGACCCTGCGTGCACGCCGTAAATAAGAGTCCTCATACTACAGTGAAGGTCCTGTGTGCCGCTGCTAAGACGCAGCTAAGACCCAGTGCAGCCAAAATCAATAAACTAAACATTTCATAAAGTAAAACAAAAGCACTAATCAAGGCTCCCTTTCTGTGAAAAGCTCTTTTATTCTCATTAAATGTATTCCATACAGGAGATAAGCAAACAACTATCATGAAGATGCAGATAAGATTTCCAAACGGTGGGAAACAAGGGGCAAATGGAGACTGCAGAGAGTCAATTTTTATTTCATTCAACTCAAGAGGTGCTCCCTCACCCACTTTATCTCCAGCAGAGTGGGTGGTATCGCTGGGCCTAACCAGACGTCTGCACGGGAGCCATTCGAAAGATACCCCAGTGGAG
Source organism: Bos indicus (assembly GCF_029378745.1). Lineage (NCBI taxonomy): Eukaryota > Metazoa > Chordata > Mammalia > Artiodactyla > Bovidae > Bos > Bos indicus. The sequence continues at coordinate 50,026,113 of NC_091783.1, forward strand.
ATGTCCATCACCCCAGCAGGAGCTTGTCTGTTCTCTCTCTCATGGCTCTCCACCCCACCTCCCGTGTAAGCAACACGGGGAAGTGCAGATCACAGAGCTCCCCCAGCCAAGCCCTCACATGTCAGATCAGAAAGCTGGGACCTGAGCCTGCTGTCTTTAAACCCCAAGATAGAAATGCCACCATTTCATCTTTTCTCTGATGAATCTCCCCTCAGACGACTCTTGTTCACGTGTGCAGAGGGAAACACATATGCAGTTTTGTGAAAACATGTTCCAAAAAAATAAGCCAATGGGAAGGGAGGGGCTGCCCACTCCAGTATTCTTGCCTGAGAATTCCATGGACAGAGGAGTCTGGTGGGCTACAGTCCATGGGATCACAGAGCTGGACATGACTGAGCAATTTAACACTTTCAACACATTGGTGACAGTAAAGTGGATAAGGAGGAAAAATGCCCAGAGCGGCAGCAGAGCAGCAGAAGCTACAAGCTTAGCACTCAAAGCTACAGACTTCTAGGGGGTGTACATCCAGAGGGAGGAAGGGAATGAGAGCTGCAAGAACACCTTTTTTCTTTAACAAGTATTTGATTCTAAAACAGCTACTAGTGTTGAACATTTACAGCTAACATGGTTTTCAGTTCAGTTCAGTTCAGTCACTCAGCCATGTCCGACTCTTTGCGACCCCATGAATCGCAGCACGCCAGGCCTCCCTGTCCATCACCAACTCCCAGAGTTCACTCACACTCACGTCCATCGAGTCAGTGATGCCATCCAGCCATCTCATCCTCTGGTGTCCCCTTCTCCTCTTGCCCCCAATCCCTCCCAGCATCAGAGTCTTTTCCAATGAGTCAACTCTTCGCATGAGGTGACCAAAGTACTAGAGTTTCAGCTTTCGCATCATTCCTTCCAAAGAAATCCCAGGGCTGATCTCCTTCAGAATGGACTGGTTGGATCTCCTTGCAGTCCAAGGGACTCTCAAGAGTCTTCTCCAACACCACACTTCAAAAGCATCAATTCTTCGGCGCTCAGCCTTCTTCACAGTCCAACTCTCACATCCATACATGACCACAGGAAAAACCATAGCCTTGACTAGACAGACCTTTGTTGGCAAAGGAATGTCTCTGCTTTTGAATATGCTATCTAGGTTGGTCATAACTTTCCTTCCACGGAGTAAGCGTCTTTTAATGTCATGGCTGCAGTCACCATCTGTAGTGATTTTGGAGCCCAGAAAAATAAAGTCTGACACTGTTTCCACTGTTTCCCCATCTATTTCCCATGAAGTGATGGGACCAGATGCCATGATCTTCGTTTTCTGAATGTTGAGCTTTAAGCCAACTTTTTCACTCTCCACTTTCACTTTCATCAAGAGGCTTTTTAGATCCTCTTCACTTTCTGCCATAAGGGTGGTGTCATCTGCATATCTGAGGTTACTGATATTTCTCCTGGCAATCTTGATTCTAGCTTGTGCTTCTTCCAGCCCAGCATTTCTCATGACGTACTCTGCATATAAGTTAAATAAGCAGGGTGACAATATACAGCCTTGATGAACTCCTTTTCCTATTTGGAACCAGTCTGTGTGAAAGAAGAGAAGCGAAAAGCAAAGGAGAAAAGGAAAGATATAAGCATCTGAATGCAGAGTTCCAAAGAATAGCAAGGAGAGATAAGAAAGCCTTCCTCAGGGATCAATGCAAAGAAATAGAGGAAAACAACAGAATGGGAAAGACTAGAGATCTCTTCAAGAAAATTAGAGATACCAAGGGAACATTTCATGCAAACATGGGCTCGATAAAGGACAGAAATGGTATGGACCTAATAGAAGCAGAAGATATTAAGAAGAGGTGGCAAGTATACACAGAAGAACTGTACAAAAAAGATCTTCATGACCCAGATAATCATGATGGTGTGATCACTGACCTAGAGCCAGACATCCTGCAATGTGAAGTCAAGTGGGCCTTAGGAAGCACACTATGAACAAAGCTAGTGGAGGTGATGGAATTCCAGTTGAGCTATTTCAAATCCTGAAAGATGATTCTGTGAAAGTGTTGCACTCAATATGTCAGCAAATTTGGAAAACTCAGCAGTGGCCACAGGACTGGAAAAGGTCAGTTTTCATTCCAATCCCAAAGAAAGGCAATGCCAAAGAATGCTCAAACTACCGCACAATTGCACTCATCTCACACGCTAGTAAAGTAATGCTCAAAATTCTCCAAGCCAGGCTTCAGCAATATGTGAACCGTGAACTTCCTGATGTTCAAGCTGGTTTTAGAAAAGGCAGAGGAACCAGAGATCAAATTGCCAACGTCCGCTGGATCATGGAAAAAGCAAGAGAGTTCCAGAAAAGCATCTATTTCTGCTTTATTGACTATGCCAAAGCCTTTTGACTGTGTGGATCACAATAAACTGTGGAAAATTCTGAAAGAGATGGGAATACCAGACCACCTGACCTGCCTCTTAAGAAACCTATATGCAGGCCAGGAAGCAACAGTTAGAACTGGACATGGAACAACAGACTGGTTCCAAATAGGAAAAGGAGTATGTCAAGGCTGTATATCGTCAGCCTGCTTATTTAACATGGTTTTATTAGAAATCAAAGGGTTTGTGACATGATCAGAGACAATTAACTTTCTGGCACAAAAAAAAGACTTCACTGCATAATAATTGGGCCTGTGGAGGTAAAGAGGAGCCTGAATTTTAACCCCTTTCCCAAGATTCAAGCTCAGTCACCCACTTAGATTGGACTTTCTCCTCTCAAGGCCAGGATCTGGGAATCAGGAACACATGGGGCTCTCCCGTTGGTCTCCATCTAGCAAATGGAAGGGATAAGAGAAAGACACCCTAGCCCTAGACTTGGACTTACCAGTAGATGGCTATTTAAATTTAATTCATTAAAGCTAAATGTAATGAACACTTCAGTTTCTCACCCTTGCCACACTTCAAAGGCCCAGTAGCCACAAGGAGCTAGTGACCTCCATACTGGACAATACAGATAGGGAACATTCCACTGTAGGACAATGTTCTCTTGGTCTAGATTGCTCTGAACTCAGTGGAGCTGTGATACTATAACGCTTTGTTGTTGTTTGTTTAGTCACGTCCAACCCTTTTCCAACCCCATGGACTGGGTCTGCCAGGCTCCTCTGTCCACGGGATTACCCAGGTAAGAATACTGGAGTGGGTTGCCATTTCCTTCTCGAGGGGACCTTCCCTACCCAGGGACTGAACCTGCATTGCCTGCACTGGCAGGTGGATTCTTTACTACTGAGCTACGGGAAGCCCCTCTAACCAGGGAAGCCCTTATAATGCTTCGCAGGTGCTAAAAAAAAGTATCAGTTGAATGAGTGTCTGATCTTTTCATGACCTCTCCCATACCTCGATTCATGTCCATGTTACATGGTACCACAGCAAGGGAACATAATCATAAAAACATCTTCAAATGACAAATCTCAACAAAGAATTGGAGTCACTGGTCAGCATAAACAGTAGAGGAGGAGAAAGAAGTGTTCTTTATTCATAGAACCAGAAGGTCTAGAGGAAAGAAAAGCTAGTGGAAATAGTCAGCAGCAGGCAACCCTGAGGTGCCACACGGCTCATCCTTTGATATAAATGAGCCCAACTAGGAGTTAAACATTGTATGCAAACCCTCGCCATCAGCTAAAGCAGTGGCTCTCAACCCTTCCTGTACCTTGGAATCCCATAGGGAGCTTGCAAAAAGATGCTATGCTGTGTCCTATTCTCCAAACTCTGATTTAACTTGTCTGGCTGTGCTGGGGCTTTGCAGAATTTTTAGAAACCCTCAAGAGTTTATATTGTGCAGCCAAAGTTGAGAACCACTGAGCTCAGTGGTTCTGCTGTGCTGAGCCCATTGCTTCACTTCCACAGACAGCAGCTGCCCCAGCTGTAAGATGAGAGGAGAGGACTGGTCCCAATAATCTCTAAGGGCCCTTCCAACTTTATTGGTCTAAAGTACTTAACTTAGGTCAGTGGATGTGGCGGGTGTTCTCTTTTGTGTTCTCTTTGTGAGCTGTCCTGCAGAGAAAATAGAAGACCTCAAGGCATGAATCCACTTACACTCACTGTAATAGCAAGTGTTCGGCTCCAGGGTCATTCAATACACACTAAAAGGCCGTTTAACATTATGTCCTAAATGAGTACAAAAAACATTCACTTAATGAATGTCCTGCTGTCTGATTCTGTCATGGTTCTGTGTTTAAGTTTTACATCTCCACGTTTTCTAGTCTCCGAAAAGATCATGTTTCTTACAAAGAACCTTCTTATTCCTTCCCTCATACCATTTAGCCCAGGCCCAAGCACAAGCATGCAATTACTTGAAAAATAAATACTACGTGACTCACGCGAACTTGCCTGTGAGGAAGGGTCAGTCAGGTTATGAAGAAGTAACAAATTAACCCTGAAATCTCAGTGGCTCAACACCACAAAGGGGGTATATAATAATTGCTCATTAATAACTGTTTTTAATGAATGAATAATAAATGAATGGTGATGCAAGTAACTAAAGGGAAAAAAACTTAGATGAAAATAGGCAATTAAAGATTTTAAATTATAAAAAAAAAAAATCACAGCAGCACAAAAACCTGAAGTCGAAGATAGCACATTCCATTAGAATACAGACTTATAAAAGTTTAGCTTTCAACATGGTATCTTTTCAGCAATGATAAGTTCAGGGCCGTTGTCTCTATGGGCTTAAACCAGAGTTCCTCAGCTTCGGCACTGTTCTCATTTAGGACTCAGAGTTGTTTCTTTGGGAGAGGGTCCTCTCAGCAACATTCCTGACCTCTACCTGTCGCTAGATGCCAAGAGCAAACCTCCCTCCTCAGTTAATGACAACCAAAAACGCTTCCAGACAGTGCCAAATGTCCCTTAGGGGCAAAAATCACTGCTTCATGGATCTCTAAGCAGAATCAGCTACGCAAAATATGCTAACACAAAAGATCATGAATTCAGCAGGGGAAGAGGTGGCTGATAAATAAGTGACAGGTGTGAATGTAGTTAATGCCACTGAGCTGTACTCTTAAAAATGGTGAAGACAGTAAAGTTTATGTTACATGAATTTTACAATAAAATACATTAATTAAAAACATAAAACCCACTGTAGACAAAATAACTAATTGTACTGGTAAAAAATATTACCAATAGATATTTACATGCAATGTATTGTTTTATCACTTAAAGGAACCATTTTTTTTTTTTTTTTGCATCTGTACAATATAACTATTCTTGCCATCTAACCAAAGTGTAATACTGTCTCAATCATGGATTATTGTGCAAGACAAAGATAAAGAGAAGTATTAGAAGGCACATAAACCAATATGAAAGTAAGAAAGAATGGAAAAACCAGGAAAACAAAAAGAAAAAAGAAATAAAGTCACTTGCATTAAGAGGCTTTACTGGTACCAGAGGAGTATTCCCCGGTACTCTCAGCTCTGTGGCTTTGCCAGCTGCACTCAACAGCTGACATTTAATCTGCATGGGGTTTACACAAGCTCTGAGCACTCTCAAGGTGTGTGGTCTGAATGCACCAATGTGTAAGGACGACAGTCCCTGCCTTCTGTGAGGCTGTCACTTCTTGACTGGAAGAACCGTGTTTGCCATCTCCTTGAGATAATATCCTGAAACATCCTGTACCGTCCTCAGAGCTGAGCAAGAGAGGCCCTTCCCTGGACTCTGCATCTTAAAGGGCGCCAACAAGACAAATGCACACAGAAGCTTACTAAAGAACACGTGGAACCTCTGTCATTTGGGATCAGTGTTCAGGGCTCACACCGTGAGAGCTACAACCTTCAACACATACTCTTGTGATAAACAAGAGTATCAGACCCGGGGGCACCTCTTGCCCTGTGTCCTCGAAATAAGACAAAATGTGTTTAGGCACCTTGAAGGGTCATGGGCTATAAGGTCTCGATGTCAGAGACAGACAATGCCTCGGGTGGGAAGAGGAACTGGGCAGCAAAGACATCTAAATACAAGGAAGACAAATTAGCTCCTTAATCCTACCTCCAGATAGCACAAACACAAAACACCAACCAACCAAACAAAAAAACCTCACATAATCAAACAGCGTTTCCCTGTTGGGCCAAACATCCAATTCCTTGCTTCTCTGTCTATTCTAATCACGGCTCCATAGGTGCTCACAACTTAGCACAGTATGTACAACCACTGCTAACCTGACACATGAGGAACACTTTGCAATACTGAACAAGTCACATTCCTCCTAAATCTGCACATACGTGGGTACAGGCACAGCAAGCCTAAGGGAAGACAGCGGTTCTTTCCACTGGCAGCCAGACAGAGACGGAACAGTAGACTTGCAAGTATCTTAACTGTAACATACTAAACACTTTGTTTTTCAAGAGTCAGAAATGCCAGATTTACCTAAATAATTCTGATAAAACATGCTTCTGATATTTAAACAGATGTAGGCTACATCCCTACTCTTGTCCTGGCCTCACAAACATTAGCGGGCTTGGTCATGCAGAGATGCAGGGAGAGCACGCTGGTCTTCTTATAGTTTGTGTCACCCCACCTTCCTCTCACTCACGAACATGCCGGGTCCTCGCACACTAGGAGTAAATAGCTCTGGATGCTGGATATACATTCGGGTGGAAAAACAGAATTTAAACATGAAACCATGGCAACAGGGGGAGAGTTTTCCCTGCCAGTAGAGGGCAGGGGCTGAGCAGTTTTTAGAGGAGGTGGGGGCAGGAGAGAGGAGGTTGGCTGGGCACAGGTCCACGTCACACCAAGAATGAGGAAGTTGTACATATCACCAAGATCTGCATACACTGAGGGGCTTTCCCCGGTCTCAACAGAGTACCACACCAAGGGCTGCAACACTTAGATACCTTGCATCCCCTCACAGCTGTGCAGAAAAAGGACGGTCCTTTCCGCTTAAGGGGCTTCCCTGGTGGCTCAGACAGTAAAGCATCTGCCTGCAATACGGGAGACTCGGGTTCGGTCCCTGAGTTGGGAAGATCCCCTGGAGAAGGAAACAGCAACCCACTCCAGTATTCTTGCCTGGAAAATCCCATGGACAGAGGGGACTGGTGGGCTATAGTCCATGGGCTCGCAAAGAGTCGGACACGACTGAGCGACTTCACTTTCTTTCTTTTTCCATTTAAGAAGTTTCCCATCTTCACATTGGCATCAACAGAAAACATCTTACTTTGTGCGAAGTGAAACAAGCCAGACATGAAAGGACAAGTGTCCCATGGCCCCACTTCTGTGGGGTACCTAGAAAAATCCAACTCGGAGACAGACAGTGCAATAGGGCTGACCACAGACTGCAGCGAGACGGGGCAGAGGGAGTCGGTATTCAGTGGGTACAGTTTCAGTTTTGCAAGATGAAGAGTTGTGGAGAGGGATAGTGGTGATGGCAGCACCACAGTGGGTAAGCATTTCATGGCAGGTGACGTGGTGAACTCTATGTTTTGTGTATTTTACCCAAATAAATAAGCAGGCATGCAAGAGGGAAAAAGAATCATCTTAGAGAAACTGTGGGGTCAGGGGGCTGACTTCCCTTGAACAGAGCAGAGTGCATGTGTTGCTTACTGCTAAGGTGAAAGCCCAGTGATTATGAACACTATTGTTTTTGAAGAGAACTAGTTTATTTTCATCCTTTGCTGCTGCAGTTAAACCCACACCACCAGACTTCAGATGGAGAAGCTGGGGTGGGGAAAGAGACTCCGGGGTGCAGTTTCTGGCCAGCTTGGTGTATCAAGGATGCTTTCAGCTACAGAGGAGATTCTTCAAACCTTCGGAGTCTAGCCATCTAACTTCTGCCCTCCCAGCTCAGGTCCGCAGCTCAGCTGAGTCGCTCCTAATGACAGCTCAGAGCCAGCAGTGGACAAACCACTGCCCGCAAGCCACCTGGACAGAATCTGACGTTCAGAGCCCATTATTTCTCCAGAGCTGCTCATCTCCAGCCCTAGGCATCTCTTCTGATTACAGCTGACGGCCGTAATGGAGCAGAGGAGGGGGCTGGGGAGGGGTCCTGGGCAGCTGCCAGGATTAGTCACGCCAGGCAGAATTCACTCTCAGCTGAGGAAGCGGGCATCTGCTCTGTTTTAGCAATACAGCAGTTCGGCCCTCCCTCCCTCCGTAGGACTCTCAAAAAACACCCACCCACTTACAAATTCAACTGAAACGAAATCAGCTGGAATGGAAGATATGCCATTCACGTGGGTGAACTAATTTTATTTTGTTTGGGGTGTGGGGTGGGAAGTTATTCAACATGATAAACATGATTCCATCTGTCGGGAATTTTGCTTCTCACCTCAAAACCAGGAGGAGGCTGGCGAGGTCTGCCTGCAAGGAAGGGGAAAGGGAGGCAGGCACGCTTTGATGTAAACACTTCCTAACAAATTGACCAACTCACTGTCCTGGTTTTACCCAGTGATGCATTCAAGGTTGATAGAAAGAGAAGTTAGGAAGGGAAAGATGTTCAACCTCCCCACTAATCAGTGAGTTAATCACCAACCACTGTGGGTACATGTGACCAGAGAAGACAAGGTCCTTTTCTCAAGCAGGTCATTACTACCTAGAGAGACAAGAGCAAAGAACTTGAAAGCAGGTAAAACAGGAAGACGGTAAGTGATCAGAGGCTGAGTGACAGGGGACCAGCTTTCAGCGCTCCCACAGCTCAGAGGCAGGTAGGCACCACCCGAGCCCCAGCCTCCCCTCCAAGCGAGGCCTGCTCTGCAGCCCCTCAGATCTGACCCAGCCCAAGGCCAAAGCTTGAGTTCTTCTGGCCGCTTGATTCCAAGTCTGTTTGTCTCCCAGTCTCCCCCTTGTAAACGGTGCACCCCTGACCTGCCTCCTTAGCCTCGGGCCCTGTCTGTCCCCTTCTCTGGTGGCTTCCAGGTACACTGGCCTCCCTTCCTTCCACACACCCACAGGGGACACACTGAGGCCTTGGAGCTCTGGCGACAACTCCTGCCTGGGCCACTCTCCTTGGCCCCCTGCAGCCTGAGTCTTCAATGCCAGCTCCCTTCCACGGCCCCTCCCCCGACACCCCCGCCTCTGCCTGCTCCCAACGTCCTCTGCACCCTCCAGCACTGAGCTCCCCGCAATGGCAGGGTCACAACCGATCACCCATAACCCCCCCATGACCAGCACCGGCAAGTCTTCAAATAACTGTGACGTGCACACATCACAGGGAGGGGTAATGACATGAGGCTCACGAAAAAAATGGAACCAGACCTTCTAGAAGAAATAGGATTTCCTGGTGATTGCCTCGTCTTCCTTTGAGCAAAACAATCTGAAAATCAACTAATTAAATCTCACTGGAGCTACTAACAGTGCTTGCATGAGGGGCATGACTCCTATGTATTGCCACATAATAACTCATTTTATTCTCATATGCACCCTAGGCAACCCCATGTCACAGATAAAGTAACAGGCATATAAAAATTGTTAACTTGAACAAGGGCACAAAGCTAGCAAGGGCCGAGCCAGGATCCTGGCCCAGGCAGGCTGGATCCAGAGCCAGTGGTCCAACCACTGGACCAGGCACTGGCTCTCAGGGTAAGTGGCTCCCCCCTCACCTCCCACCAGTGCCTCATCCCCACGGAGGGAAGCCGCCTGCGTCCGCCACCCCACTGGGAAGATTCTCCTCTCAGCCACCCGAGATCTCTCAGCTGGGCACGTGTGTGTACTGTGCCATCCATTCAGCAGCTGCATGGTTTAGACCTTCACGTACATCACCATCTCTAGTCAGTTCATGAAACTCTTTGCAACCCTATGGACTGTAGCCAGTCTCTGTCCATGTGATTCTCCCGGCAAGAACACTGGAGTGGGTAGTATTCTTGCTTGGAGAATTCCATGGACACAAGAGCCTGGCGGCTACAGTCCATAGAGTCACAAAGAGTTGGACACGACTGAAGCGACTTGGCCCGCACATACGGCACCATCTACGGCAACAAAAAGGACCCCGGGAGCTCAGACGCGCCACCGTGCAGGACACACTCGAGCTTCAGAGTAGCATCCACCCCTGTCAGCAGAGCCCGGCGCACCCACCCTCTGGGCTATACTCACGGTTTCATCTTCCAGTCGGAGCTGGAGGCTCTTGTCCCCCTCCTTGTAGTCCTTGGTTAATTCAGCGGAGCGCCACACCTCATCGGGGTCAGGGATCCAGACCCTTGTGTACTGAAAGAGTAAAACAAAAGCTTAGATGACGAGACAAGCCTCCAGGTGTGCTCTCTACCAGGGACCCTCAGGAGAACGTTTAAAGCCGTCTCCACACATTTTCCTCCCTTCTCATCTCAAGATACAAGGTGATCCCGTACCAGGACGACAGACAAATGATAACTCACTGGATTGGTAACAGAAGACACTTTCAAGATCCTATGAGAATATTACAGATCAATGAAATTCTAATTCTATCAGGGAATGCCAAGCCTACAGTTTGTTCTATCCAGAGTTTAGTTTGTTCTACCCGGAGTTTTACACCATCTCAAAAGGTGCTGCAAAATATCTACGACAGAGGGAGCACCTAGTGACCTGCAAACAAAAGCATAAAATGACACGTGCAAAACCCAACAAGATAGTGTAGCAAGTCCTCAGAGCCTGGGAATCTCTGCTTTAGTATTTTGCATTCAGGATCAAAGCTATTTTCCTGCAGAGGTGAAAGAAAGTGGTCAGCAAATTGAAACTGTGTTAATACATTCCTGAGTTGTCAGCAACCTCATTTTAGCTGTGCATTCTTTAAACCACAAACATATCCCCAAATCTCACCCATCCTCCCCCAGCCACCACCCGCATGGGGATCCGCAAGGTCATTAAGCTGCCCAGATCCGGCGGGGAAGAACGCAGCCAGTCCCCACTGAGTGGGAGGCACCGTCAATGTCACTCGGGGGCTCTGGCCCTGACCGCACATTAGAGTCCTCTGGGAGCCTTGGAAAGACCAGGTCTGGGCCCACCTTGGACCCTGCAGTCCAAGTCCGAGGGGACCTGAAAGCTCCAAGGTGAGAGTGAAGTGCAGCCGGGAGAAGCAGGGTCTGACGCACCGGACGGCAGCCTTTGGATCTCCCAGTGACATCACCTTCGGCAACACACGCCTGCCATCCATCAGACACATCTCTCAGTATTTGCCTCACAGGCATGCGATTTCCACGGGGCCTATTTGGTTGAGAAGCTGTGTGCATGAGTACACACCCTGCCTCCATATATATCCATCCTATGTATCAGATCAGTCGCTCAGTCGTGTCTGACTCTTTGCGACCCCATGAATCGCAGCACGCCAGGCCTCCCTGTCTATTACCAACTCCCGGAGTTCACTGAGACTCACGTCCATCAAGTCAGTGATGCCATCCAGCCATCTCATCCTCTGGCGTCCCCTTCTCCTCTTGCCCCCAATCCCTCCCAGCATCAGAGTCTTTTCCAATGAGTCAACTCTTTGCATGAAGTAGCCAAAGTACTGGAGTTTCAGCTTTAGCATCATTCCTTCCACAGAAATCCCAGGGCTGATCTCCTTCAGAATGGACTGGTTGGATCTCCTTGCAGTCCAAGGGACTCTCAAGAGTCTTCTCCAACACCACACTTCAAAAGCATCAATTATTCGGTGCTCAGCCTTCACAGTCCAAACTCTCACATCCATATATGACCACAGGAAAAACCATAGCCTTGACTAGGCAAAGTAATGTCTCTGCTTTTGAATATGCTATCTAGGTTGGTCATAACTTTCCTTCCAAGGAGTAAGCGTCTTTTAATTTCATGGCTGCAGTCACCATCTGTAGTGATTTTGGAGCCCAGAAAAATAAAGTCTGACACAGTTTCCACTGTTTCCCCATCTATTTCCCATGAAGTGGTGGGACCGGATGCCATGACCTTCGTTTTCTGAATGTTGAGCTTTAAGCCAACTTTTTCACTCTCCACTTTCACTTTCATCAAGAGGCTTTTGAGTTCCCCTTCACTTTCTGCCATAAGGGTGGTGTCATCTGCATATCTGAAGTTATTGATATTTCTCCCAGCAATCTTGATTCCAGCTTGTGTTTCTTCCAGTCCAGCGTTTCTCATGATGTACTCTGCATATAAGTTAAATAAACTTATATATATATATCCATCATATATATATATAGGAGATGCAAGAGATATAGCTTCAGTCCCTGGGTCAGGAAGATCCCCTGGAGGAAGAAATGGCAACCCACTCCAGCATTCTTGCCTGGAGAATCCTATGGACAGAGGAGCCTAGCAGGCTATAGTCCATGGGGTCATAAAGAGTTGGACATGACTGAGCATGCACACACACACACGTGTGCACGTGTGTATATACATATGTATGTATATATATGTCTGACATATATATGTGTATGTGTGTGTGTGTGTATGTCACAGGATATTTTTAGCAAACCTGAAATAATAGCTCTTAAGACCAAGGACCAGCCAGAATGTGTGCCTGGGTCAGCATCACCCACCTCCCTCATGGACAGACAGCAAAGCTCCCTGTGGGCACTCAGGTGCTGGCTTGATTTGGGTCCTGTTTTTTTTTTTTTTTTTAATACAGCATTCTCCTCCAGGTGATCACTGACCTTTTGAAAAAGCAAGCCCCAGCCTCTGCTACACTTGTCTATAATTCACTATCAAGGAGTGAAAGTCTTGAGGCAAGAAACTCAGAATACACAGTTAATAGGAAAGCAAACCACCAATTTGTATCGCTGATACCCCAGCTCTGGGTACAAAGCCAAAGCTGTCCTTTGGCTTTTATAATGAATCAAGTTCACAGAATCTTCTCTCCACCTCCGAACCTGGCCTAGAGCAAGATATTACTGTACCTTTAGAGGAATATACTATAGAGCTTTATAGCATCTGAGTGCTATGGAATAAGACATGAAGAAAACTCAGAGATATCTGCCATCAACATTTCTCTTCCCTCGGGTGTTCTAACTTACCTCCTCCTCTGCCATTTAAGCCTGCCATCCATCCAGCTGCGGGGACTTGTAAGTTCCTGTCCCCCAGCTTCAGGACTTCCCTGAGCCCCGCTACAGCCCCCGTCCCTGAGTGAGGCTGCCATGATGTCCCCTCCAGTCGGAGGCAGGGGCAGCACACCCCCAAAGGCTCTAACTCACAGCTTAGTCTCCACTCAGTGTAAAACAGCCCTGGGAGAGGCTGAAGATAAAGTGACAAATGACAGGAGGGGGCAAATGCCGACAGAGAGCGAGTGGCAGTGATGAGCTGTGGACGTGGTCGAGCTGGATGATGGACTGGAAGCCACAGCCCGCACGGGGCTCCTCTACCTTAACCGTGCTGTCCACGTGCCTCGCACAGGACAGTTTACCATGCACAGCGGCGGGGAACCTCACTGACTGGCCCTTCTGCTGTTTAGTTCTTACTCTGGGAGGGTCCGTTTACCTTTCCACTTACATAAATCTTCTCTAAGTAGAATGGAAACACCTGGTAGGCGGACAATTGTTGTTTACATTTTCCGATACCCACAGAATCTTCGACTGAGCACCAAAGAATTGATGCTTTTTTATTGTGGGGTTGGAGAAGACTCTTGAGAGTCCCTTGGACTGCAAGGAGATCAAACCAGTCCATCCTAAAGGAAATCAATCCTGAATATTCATTGGAAGGACTGATGCTGAAGTTCCAATACTTTGGCCATGTGATGTAAAGAGCTGACTCACTGGAAAAGACCCTGATGCGGGAATGATTGAAGACAAAAGGAGAAGGCAGCAACAGAGGATAAGATGGTAAGAGAGCATCACCGACCCCATGGACATGAATGTGAGCAAACTTCAGGAAATAGTGGAGGACAGAGAAGCCTGGTATCCATGGGGTCACAGAGTTGGATACAACTTAGCGACTGAAGAACAGCAACAACAGAAGCTAACACAGCATCAGGGGCATAAGGGGACCCTAACAATACTTCAGCTCCTTGCTACTCCAAGGGAGGACCTCAGCCGCACCACTGCCTGGGAGCTTGTCAGAGATGCATAATCTCACACCCAGGGCTAAGAATAGGCTCATCCAGCACCTGCTGTTCTGCCCCTGCCTATGACCTCAGTTTTCCCTGCCTTGGTACACAGGCCAGACTACAGCCTGGGCCAAATGCAGTGTGCCAACTGTTTTTATACAGCCCATGAGTTAAGAATGGTCTTTAAGTGGTATGGCTGATGGGGGGAAAAAAAAATCAAAAGAATCATAATCACATGCTAACGCGTGAAAACTGTGTATCAGATTTGGGTGTCCATAAAGTTTTATTGGAACATGACACAGTCTACTTAATGCTGCCTGTGGCTGCTTCCCCATATCAGTGACGGCTGTGACACAGGCCCTACAGCCCCCAAAACCTAACTTATTTGCTCTCTGGCCCTTTGCAGAAAGGTTCGCTGCCCCCGACCTTTGAACACACCGTTTCCTCAGCCTAGAATGTCCCTTCCCCCCTGTCCACGTGGGCAGAGTCCAAGCTCCAGCGCTGTCTCCCCACTGAATCCTTCCTTCCCTGTGCCTGCAGAGGCAGCCTTCCCAACGCTGGGCTGCAGCAACCAGTGCTTCTCGCATCAACCTTTTTTATGGTTTTGCAATTGTTTTCTTTCACGTCAGTTTCCTCTTACTACTTCAAGGTCCCTCAGATACACCATCAGGCATCTTTGTATCCCTAGCAAGTAGGAGATGCTCCGGAAATGTTTCCTGAGACGGAAATCTGTGGAGACTTGAGTGGACAGACACATGGGATCTAAAAACAGTGCAAATGAGTGTCTTTGCAAAACAGAGATAGACTCACAAACACAGAAAACAAACTTACAGTTCCCAAAGGGGAATGAGGGGAGGGATAAACTAAGAGGCTGGGATTTACAGATGCACACTGCCATATATAGATATATAGATAAACAAGGATTTACTGTGTAGCACAGAGAGCAAGACTCAATATCTTGTAATAAACTACAATGGAAAAGTTGAAAAACAACATACATATAGACACATATACATAATCAAATCACTTTGTTGTACACCTGAAACTAAGATGTTACTGTAAATTAACTATACTTCAATTTAAAATAAAAGGCCTTGAGGGAGGAAGACAGATGTGATCTGAGCTGTGGAGATGGAAAGAATTTGTCAGGGAAGGGTTTCCTTTGCAGTAGTAAAAAGGTTTGGTAACTGGATAGACAAGCTGGTGGCACAACATCGTGAATGTACCAAATGCTACTGGACTGTTCACTTAATAGTTAATCTTGTGTGATATGAATTTCACCCTAATTTAAACAAAAGAGGTTTGGGTCGCACATGGTACAAACAGCATCCTTTACCCCTCTCTCCTGACAGGGGTACTCGCTTCTCACCTCTGGGAAAGCAGTAAGATCAAATATCTTCTCTTAACAGAAAGCCATCATTTCTATGAGCCAGATAGAAACTTCCTAGAACCAAGCTTCTGTGCTGCCTTTTCATTTTTTTCTCACCTTCAAGGAATTCCTTCCAACGAATCCGACCTCTCAGCTTTCCTGGAGGCAGCAGATTGTAGGGAAGACAAGAGCCGTCACCTAGCCCAGTTACAGGAGTACTCCATTTGTCACTGTGCTGTTTGAACAATGCTTAATTCCATCATATCAAAGTAAACAAAATAACGTCTGACCTAGTTGTTAAAGAAAAACTGCTTTTTCTTTTGGAAAGAGCCCTGTGTATCATCCGGAGAAGGCAGATGTTCCGTGAAATGAAATGCATCAGTACCTAGAACATGTGGTCCAAGCCCAAGTTCATTCCCCCATCTCTGCAGGCCGCACAGAGGCAGCTCCCTCACCCCGGAGGGACTGGCTGCCTCCGAAAACTGTGTTCAACCCTGGTCGCACAGAAGAATCACCCGGGGAGCTTTTACAGCATCTCCAGCTAGGCAGCCCCTCAGGCTAATTACATCACACTCCTGAGGGGGGCAACCAGGCAGTGATTTTTAAAGCTCCCCAGATGCGCCCCGTGTGCAGGCAGGTCTGAAAAACCAGTGGTCCTTGGAGTGTGCTTTGGTAACTGATATGCAGGGCTGAACAGACCCTCACGTGCTCAGAGGCCTGTGGTTGAACGTGAAATTTCAGCCTGAGGATTCTTCACCCTGAGCGAAAGCACCATCTGCAGAAAGCCCCAGCAAAAATGTGAATACAGTACTGAGAGGAGTACGGTATTTACCCATAAATACCAATTATCACGCAGTGCAGTTCTGAAACAGTTTGGTGTCATTTAGGGGCTTTCTGAAGAGCTCCAGTACCACAGTCCTTTGTGTCTCGGCACAGAAAAGAATTCAGTGAGAGACAAAGTGATACAAAAGCGATTCGTCAGAAGAGGACGCTTGTGAGGCTTACGAGCAGGGTTGCGGGGTGGATGGGCAGCGAAGGGGTGCCGTGCCCTGAGAACTTAGTGGGCTATCAAAGGAAGAGTGGGGAGGCGGAGAACTTCTCTGTCTTTCTTGAGTAAAGTCATGCTTCCATCATCAGCTCCTCCTCCAGGTTGAGCAGGGGAGTTTTCTTGTCCCTACATGGTCAAGCTCAGAGGTAAAGAACCCGCCTGCCAGTACAGGAGATGCGAGTTTGATCCCTGGGTCAAAAAGATCCCCTGGAGAAAGAAATGGCAACCCACTCCAGGATGCTTGTCTGGAAAATTCCATGGATAGAGGAGCCTGCTGGGCTATAGTCCATGGAGTCACAAAGAGTCAGAAATGACTTAGTGACTAAACAGCAGCAGCAACATGGTCAAGCTAGTTCCACAATTTGTCTTCAATGTGTGCAGAGAGCGTGTCCTAGGGATCCTCAGCTGACTGGGCTCGCTGGGCACGCTGTAGGTCTCATGCCGCCACTGTCTTATTGTTTGGGGGCATGTCCCGGGCTTCTGTTGCATGATTCTGTTGCTAAGCAAGGCTGCTTGGTTTTGTGGTTAAGCAGACCTGCTTTCCTGGAGTAATCATTAACTTACAGGGTCTCTCATATTTTTTCTACTTACAGTCCCCTAGTGGGATTAACTATTGAATCACCTGCTTTATCCCTTGACTCTGTCCCTATCAGTATTGTGCTTAAGTGTACAGGCTCCAGAGCTAGACAGCCTGGCTAAGAATTCCAGTCACCACTCATTAGCATGGGTGAGGTGATGAACAGTCCCGAGCCTTGGCTTTCTCAGCTGTACAACGTGGGTAAACATTGGCCCTACCTCATGAAGCACCCTAAGAATGAGAGGAGACCCCACGGTATGGATATGGTAAGCATTAAGCAGTAGTGACGATGGGGAGGCACTGAGCCGTCTAGCAGGCAGGATCCTCACGGGATTCCACAGGCAATTAGGGGAAGGAAACCAACCCAAGGTGTTCCATGTTACTAGGAACCTTTAGGTGCCCCGCAAATCATCACATATAGGTGACCTTCAAATCAGTAACTGGGTCTAGACTACTTCAGCCTCAAAACCTGAGAGGAGTGATTCTCAACACTGGCTGACATTAAAGAATTACCTGCAGGTCTTAAAAAAAAACAAACAAACAATGCCCACATCCCACACTTGAATAATTAAGATTAAGTCTAAGGGTAGGGCCCAAGCACTGTACTTTATTTTTTTTTAACTAATACAATTATGTAAAGTTTAAAAATAAAATTAAAAAAAAAAAAAGGCTTTCTAAGTGATGCACATGCCATCAGAGTTAAATTCACTGTTTCAGAGTGAGCCTCAGAGCCAAAATGGACTTGAGGGAAAAGAGAATAGGAACACTGGAAACACTCGCCCCACAGAATTATCAATAATGCCACCTCCATAATCTTACACTAATAGAAGTCATTTAATCATTTCATCCTCGTTTAAAAAAAAAATAAGATGAGTAAGGCTAGCGCTAATATTTCATAATGAAGAAACTTGAGGGTAAAATATACTGGACAATTTATCAAAGTTCACAGTGAAAGAGCTGAGTTCAGGGCAGAACCAGAGAGAAGGTCTCAGACTCTAAGTCCTCCTCTGTCTCCACTCCCCAGCCCCCTCACCAACCCCCCATTCCTCCCACCCTGAAGGAGTACTGGCTGTTTTACAGCAGCCCAGGTCCCACTAAGTATGTATTTTGTACAAAGTGTCTTATAATTACACATGAAGGAAGTGCAGATACCCATTCATAACAACATGCCAAGTGAAACCACTAGGCAGTCTTAGAGTTAAGAATCAGACCAAAGCGCTGGCCACAATGTGGTCCTGACTCGAAGCAAAGCAGTCTGGGCACAGAGTCCTGGGGATGGATGAGAGGGGACCCCAAGCCTAACCTGGGGATTGATCAGATAAACTGCCTGTCCATTTCTACCATGTTTAGGGGACGAAGAGCGGGCACACTGCTGGCTTTATTCACGGCTGTACCCCAGCACTGATGTGATGTTGTGGTTAGCAGGCACTTAAACCTCTGCTCTATGATTGGAAGAGGGGCTCTGGTTGTGGGTGGAAAGGGGAGTCCTTTTGATAAAACAGAGAAACTGGGCAACAGATTTACTCAGGGCGTGAATTTTGTTCTAGAACTCATTAGATAAGATGCAAGATCAAGTTGGTCAACTTGCATCCCTCGAGGAGCACAGAAGCCTCCCTATTTCTCCATAGAGGACCAGTCAGAGACCCAGCCCAGAGAGGTGCTTCCCCGCCCTGAAGTGAGTCAGCGGACAGGCCGAGGGTGTCAAGGGAAAACACAAAAGTGAAAAGGCAGGGAGGCGAGACCTGGGACTCAGATGCCGCCCAAGGCAGGAAGGATCACACACAGCGAAAGGGCAGCAGGTTGCTCCCCCAAGCTCGCCTAGAGCCCACATCCAGCTACAAGGTGCAGGAGGGCAAGCTGAGAACCACGGTACCAAGAGACTACAAAACCCTCTAGGCCACAAACACGTGTCTCTCGTTTAAAAATGGGGCTATTCACAGCTCAGTTCTTTAGTGAGGTCAGGAAGACACCTAAACGCTTCTCCAAATGTCACAAGTGATGTCCTCTGTGGGTGTAGGTGTCCATTTTGAAACTTCTCTTGCTAAAGCAACAGTTCTCGGAGAGGGAGGAGAGACCACACACTTCCCTGAGCCAATGTCTTCATTTCAGCACCATCGCAAGAGCAGTTTCCCCAGTAGTGTGGAACTTGGCAGGGGACTGCCACATTGTAGCAACTATGACAATATCTTACCCCAGTGCCCTTGTAGCAGGAAGTGGGTCACACTTCATTCTTTTGCATCTGAAGAGTCTGGAGGACAAAGACTGGGCCTTTTGCCCCATCTGAGCAGAACCTCCCACAATCCTCTGTATGTCTATTGAAGTTTGAAGATCATGTTCATGGACCCAGACAAGAACTGCACCCTGAACCCAGTGGTGATGATTAGTCCCCCAAATCTGGGGTCTGAACTCAGAGCATCCCCATCAGTATGTCGCTGGACATCTTCCCTTCCCATTGGCTGGGCTCCCCCGATGGGAGACAGGCGAACAGGAGGAGAAGCTACAGGTACCAAGTACTATTATTGGCCTCAACCCCCATCACAGGCCCAGTTTCTTCATCTGTAGAGTAGAGAAATACCTTCTGTATTACAGTTGCTGTTGAGATTAAATGAAATTGTGTACATGGAACATTTAGCACAGCACGTAGATATTGTCACTGTGGCAGGAATTTGGGTCCTGGGATGGAGACACAGAGAGCTCCCTGTGGAGAGCACAGACATGCCAAGTAATCAATCCCAGCAGAACACGTGCACAGGCTTCTCACTGCGGTGGCTTCTCCTGTTGCCAAGCACAGGCTCTAGGGCACGTGGGCTTCAGTAGTTGTGGTGCAGGGGCTTAGTTGTTGCACCTCCCGGGCTCCAGAGCACAGGCTCAACAGTTGTGGCGCCTGGGCCTGGCCACTCTGAGGCTTGGGATCCTCCCAGGCCAGGGATCGAACCTGTGTCTCCTGCATTGGCAGGACTCTCTACCGCTCAGCCACCAGGGAGCCTGGCAAGCTGCTTTTGTAAGCCTGCAATGTTAAATCCATTTAACCTGCTACTAAAGGAACCAGAAAGATGTACTCAAAGCTCATACGTTTCACGCAGCTAAATACATGTCTGAATCCTATCAAGAAGCTAAAACTTTTTTGGAATTTCACTTCCAGTAACCTGACTACAGCTCCTGGACTGTGGACTCTCCCTGTACAGGGCAATTTAGTATGTGGTTAAACAGTCCATAGTCATATTACAAATCTTTAAGTCATTTAAGACAGTTTTCCAGAGCACACTATCTTCATTTCCACCTAAGCTCTTTGAAACACCTCAACGTTTAAAATCCGTGTATGAAGCCATCATTGGGCAGTTGTTTTCCTCTTTCCAGCAGGTACCTACTCCTGACTCCACAATCGAAGACTTCTATATTGTTTTCCCCAAAGAAAACAGTCTATAAATAGTTTGCATTCACCACAATGCTTATTAGCAAGTCACAGTCCTAGAAATACTCACCAAGGCAAAGTATGTTTGCTTCCATTTTATAAAAAATTTAAACCCTGTTCCATTAGTAGACTTCTTCAAGCAATCAAAACCAGCACTGACTAAAGGCATTACAGCTAAGCTAGCTTCTGCAAACAGAACTTCACTGATCAAAAGGAAGTAACTGAGAATGTGTTAGGAAACCACTCTTTTCTAAAGAAAACTTCTGCTCTTGCTTTGTCTTTAAGAGATCATCTATCTTAGAATCTAAATACCTTATATACTCACATTCGGGACTCCAGCCAGCTCCCAATCTTCCTTCCCCAGGATAAAGAATGCTGTCCTTCCCATCACCTGTATTTAAACACTTCATCTTTGAGGCTAATTCAGTAAATATTCTTCAACTGGGAAATGTCCCCCATAAGCTACAAGGCCCCCCGACCAGAACAAAGACTCTATTCATTCATCCACCAGTATTTACGGAACACCTGCTACATGACAGGCACTGTGTGAGGTGCTGGGACAAAGAGAAACAGACACTTCCCTATCTTCAAGACATTAGACCGTATTGTGCAATTAGTCTACTGCAACGGTCCTAACTGCTTGGACAGCACAGACATTCACGGCATGTGGCTGTGTGACCTAACTTAGCCTGGGTCATTGGGAAAGGCTTCATTGAAAGAGCAAGATTCAAACTGAATCCTAGATGGACAAGGAGTTGGCTAGGCATACCGAGGAGGGAGGGGTGTTCCAGGATGAGAGTTTATCTGTGTGGCAAGCCTGAAGCAGGAAGGAATAGTGCTCACCAGAGGGCAAAAGATGGCCAGTCTGGGTGGGACACAGGACAGGAGGAAAGAACTCAAAATTATGCTGGGGAGAGATGCAGGAGGGGCTGGGGAGCCTCACTTAGATTTTTTATATTATCCTGGACTGCCAGGGATGTCTCTCTGTCTTTTTTAAATATTAAATAAGATCTAGGGCTTCCCCTATGGCTTAGTGGTAAAGAATCTGCCTGCAAGGCAGGAGCCACAAGAGATATGGGTTCAATCCCTGTGCCAGGAAGATTCCCCCAGAGGAGAGCATGGCAACCCACTCCAGTATTCCTTCCTGGAGAATCCTATGGACAGAGAAGCCTGGTGGGTTCTTGGTCCTTAGGGTCACAAAGAGCTGGACATGACACATACACACACTCACACACAAAGATGATCTAGGTGTCAGACATAAGAGGGAAGAAGGAACAGAAGGAGGACTAGACACATGGACTAGATCAGGTCAATATAAGCAGAAAGTCTCTCATTTGTTTATTTTTGCTTGTTTCCCTCACCTAAAGAGACATATCCAAAAAAAAAAAAATATTGCTAAGACCAATCTCCAGGAATGTACTATGTTTTCTTCTAGAAGTTTTATGGTTTCAGGTCTTTGATTTTATGTCTTTAACCCATTTGGAATTTATTTTTGTGCATGGTATTGTTAGGTAGGTAGAATAGGGGAAAGGAGTCCAAAATGGCCGTGGCTAAAAGACACGGAAGGTCAAAGGAAGGTCCGAGGACCAGAGTGAAAACTTCAGGCAGAACAAACAGCACTCCTGGCTAAGCCCAATTTGCATAGGGCAGGCCCAGGTGGAGAAAAAAACATATAAAAGGAGGAGCCAAAGCGCTTTCTCATAAACTCTCTCTCCCGTGTGCGCACGCTTCTTTCTCTCTCTCTCTCTCTCTCTCTCTCTCTCTGTCTCTCTCTCTCTCACTCTCCTGCTATCTTCTAAATAAAATAGAGCTGTAGCACTGATTTGCCTAAGAGCTGTAGCACGGTTTGTCCAAGACCCGAGAGCTGTGATGCGCCGAGGGCTTTAATGTCCGTTGCTCCAAATCTTTGTTGTGATGAGACAAAGAACCGAGGAACATACACTCATGTGACAGTATGACATCAAAATAAAAAGCTTTTGCACAGAGAAGAAAACTATCAACAAAGTGAAAAAGAAGCCACCTACTGAATAGGAGAAAACATTTGCACACAATATATCCAATAAGGCAGAGGTCTCAACCTCCAGGATCTAGTGTCTGATGATCTGAGATGAAGCTGCTATAATAATAGAAATAAAGTGCAAATAAATGTAATGCACTAGAATCATCCTGAGACCACCCCACGCCATAGTCCATGGGAAAACTGTCTTCCACAAAGCCAGTCCTTGGTGCCAAAAAAAGTTGGGGATCACTGCAATAAAGTATTAATATCCAAAATATACAAAGAATGGGAGAAGGCAATGGCACCCCACTCCAGTACTCTTGCCTGGAAAATCCCATGGACAGAGGAACCTAGTAGGCTGTGTTCCATGGGGTCACTAAGAGTCGGACACGACTGAGCGACTTCACTTTCACGTTTCACTTTTATGCACTGGAGAAGGCAATGGCAACACACTCCAGTGTTCTTGCCTGGAGAATCCCAGGGATGCGGGAGCCTGGTGGGCTGCTGTCTATGGGGTCGCACAGAGTCGGACACGACTGAAGTGACTTAGCAGCTTAGCAGCAGCATAAAAAGAACTCATACAACTCAACATCAGAAAAGCAACCGAGTCAAAACATGGGCAGAGGGTCTGAATAGTCATTTTCCCAAAGAGGACATCCAGATGAACGACGGGCACATGAAAAGATGCTCAGCATCACTGACCTTTGAGGAAACATGAACCAAAGCCACAACGAGGCATCACCTCACATCCATCAACACGGCTATCATCAAAAGAGACAACAGATAGCAAATGCTGTCAACAACTGGCAAAGAAGAACTCCATGTGCGCTACAGTGGGAATGTAAACTGGGGCAGCCACTGTGGAAAAGAGTGGACATGCCTCAAAAAATTAAAAACAAGATTACCATATGATCCAGCAGTTCTACTCCTGGGTATCTATCCAAAGAAAATGAAAACACTAATTCAAAAAGATAAGTGAGCCCCTCTGTTCACTGCAGCAGTACTTACAACGGTCAAGACACAGAAGCATCCTAAGTGCCTGTCAACAGATGAATGGATAAAGAAAATATGGTATATATATAAATACACACACACACACACACACACACACAATGAAATCTCACTCAGCCACAAAAAGAACGAAATCTTGCCATCCGCAACAAGATGGGTGGACCTAAAGAACATTATGTAAGTGAGACACAGGAAGACCAACACTGTATGATTTCACTTATGTGTGGAGTCTAAAAAACAAAGCATATGAACAAACAAAACAAAAACAGCATTATAGACACAGAGAACAAACAGGTGGTTACCAGGGGGAAGGGATGGGGGCGGGGGAGGAAAGAAACAGGCGAGGGAGGTTAAGAGACATAAACTTCCAGGTGCAAAATAAATGAGTCACAGGAATGAAATGTACAATGTGGAGACTAGTCAATAACTGTAACATCTTTGTATAGTGACAGACTGTATCTACACTTATTGCTGATCATTTTGAAATGTATAGAAATATGGAATCGCTATATTATATAACAGTAACTAACAGTGTTGCAGGTCAATCACACTTCAGAAACAAATTCATAGAAAATTTAGAGATTAGATTTGTGGTTACCGGAGCAGGGGGCGTTGAGGGGAGGGGGAGTTGAATGAAGGCAGTCACCCAGCAGGACCTTTCAGTTAGAAGTACTAGAGATATAATGTACAACATAACACTGCTGTATGCTACATATGAAAGTTGTTAATACAGTAAAACCTAAGAGTTCTCAGAACAAGAAAAAAGTTTTCTACATCTTTGATTTTGTGTCTATGAGATGATGGATGTTCGTCAAACTTACTGTGATAATCACTTCATGATGTATGTAAATCAAAGGATTATGCTGTATACCTTAAACTCATACAGTGCTGTATGGCAACTATATCTCAATAATATAAGAAAGGTCTGGAAGAAAAAGGTCAGTACTTAGAGGGAGATAAACAAGAAAAAAAGAATCCTCCACATGAGAGTGTAGTTAAATCTGCCAATGTGCATGCTCCCAGGCCTTTCTCTCTGTTCTCAGGTGAGCACCCACGATGAACACAGAATCCACATCCTGTGTGGATGAACTCCAGAACTCCATGAACATTCTATGAACTCCAGATAAGCTGTCCTTGAAATTCTACCCCTGAGTGTTCCTATTACTTCACTCACTCAGTACTTCCTCACTCCATCCTGCTAAACTGCCGTGTCCACCATACTCTTTTTTAGCGATACACTTATTCAGCTTTTGAATCTTCTTTCTTCGTGTTTTATGTTATTCCATTCTCAACCACACTTCCCAGCCTATTCACTATATTTTGCCATGCAGAGTTTATTTGGAGTTTCAGAGAGCTGAGTGGAAAAGTCTGACACTAAGGATGAAGAGAGGCTGTTCAATCTGGTATATTAGCAAATAGGTGCAGTGACAGCATCTGAAGTTTAGACCTCAGAAATTGAGGCACGAGGGAAAAACTATTCCAGAACCAACACATGCACACTGAGCAGCAGCCAGGGAACTGACTGATTTTAGAGCCAGGAAACCGTCGGTTTCTGCTGTTTAAGTCACCATTAACCAGAGCCCGGAAAATGAGGCCTTTGCTTTCCGCCCTTTGCTTTCCTCTTGGTGCTGAGACGAATCACTGGGCAGCCACCATCAATAACACATCCTGCCTATTTAAAACTGAATCCCTCTTCGGAGGGTTCTATCCGCTGTTAACATCAAACAAATCTGCTGTCGGATAGCCAGCGAGTCTCTCGCATGATCCAACTCATCTCCTCTAGGTCGAAGGATTGCATTTTAGGGGCCAATTTGAATGTAGTATATTTTATACTAAAATGTCACTTCTGGTCCAGTCAAAAAGTGAGTGCAGCTTGAAAGAATTGCTCACCTGGCCCTGTGTGTTACTAACCAGAGAAGACATAGGAGACTTTTAAAAAAGGAGTCAAGGACAGATGTGCTGTGAAATGCCCCCTTTATATGCTCTATTCTTAGTGGTAATGAGTGGAAATGGTTCGTTTCAAGTTTAAAATGAAAGAATATGGGTCATCTTCTCAATCCAAAGCTCTTCCCTGCCCCCCTGTCACAAAAAACAATTTGAGGAGCGGGTACGAGATGACCACGGGAGTGGTCCTTCTTGCTCACGCTGCACATGGGCGCTATTGCTGGAGCTAACTTTGGATGTACAAGTGGAAGCGTCTGCCTGCTGCCACCTCAACTCACCTGAGCGGCCTTAATACACCGTCAGGCGAGTGGTACTGCTTCAAAAGGCTGTTGCTGAGAGCCTGCTACTATTAATAGCCCACAGGGGAGGGTGGCAAAGAAGTGCTCCACTCCTGCCGGCGCTCGGCTCCGTACCAAGTAAACCGCAAGCGTGTTCTAGAAAAGTTATATGTACATTTTTGAACTGGAAACCTTTTCATTCTAGAGTTACTTAGAAACTCTGAGGCAACGTAAGTGAGTCTCATCCTTCAGCAAAATTCTCACTTGCATACAAATGTCTTACATGCTAGAAAACCAGTAAGCATTTGGCAAAAGCTTTAGAGGATGAATGGTTGGTTGAAATTGGTGTGCACCCCTACCGTAACAGGTACACATGCCAGGTCTTAAAGCAGGTACATATGCAAGATGCTCAATCATCCAGGTTCTGGACAAAGCCTGAGTCACACTGTATTCTTTCCAGTATCACTTAGGGATTAAAATAGGGATGTATCCCAGATCTAAATCTCTAGTCCATCCCAGTGGCTCTAATCATGTCCCTGGTTCCAGGCCTTCCTGGAGACCCAGTCCAGCATAGAGGGGGCCTGGGGAAACGTCACAACTGGAACTACCAAACCTCAAACAAGGTAAGTGATGCAAGCAGTCCTCACCTTAAATGAAGTGAAAATGTACAAAAGGAGAGAAAAGCCATCACCCTGGTTCTGGACACAGGCAGAGTCATACTTGTTCTTCCCAAGACAACCGAGAGCACAGAGCTGGGAACGTCCAGCAAAAGGCACTTGTGTCTGACACGGACACTGTGTTGGTCTGGGAGGCAGAGTACTCAGGGGCACGGGCCTCCCTCAGCAACCAAACAGCAAAACCTTCTTGGACAAGTCATTCAAATTCTCTAGGCCTTGTTTTTTTCAATAAGTAGGTTGAACGTTAAAAGTACCAAACACTATTATGCTTGCACTTATCATTCCATCACCTTCCTGCTTCCCAGTAGAGGGCTGCTTTTGGTAAAAATCGTTTCATAGCAACCTCCAATGCAGGAGATGTGTTAAATCCCTGGGTTGGAACTATACCCTGGAGGAGAAAATGGCAACCCACTCCAGTATTCTTGCCTGGAATATCCCATGGACAGAGGAGGCTGGTGGGCTACAGTCCATGGGGCCGCAGAGCCAGACACCGTTAGTGATTAAACAACCACCACCACCAATACATCCAGGGAAACATCATGGTTTGTGGTTCAACAGAAAGGCCTTCCTCTGATCACAGAGACTACAGGAGTCCATCAGTTCAATGCTTTATCTCTGTTTTTAGATAACTAAAGTTCTCTCCTTATTTAGCGAAGGAGGCAAACAAGGCCCCCAGAAAAGTCAGTGCCTAGCCCTAGAGCAAACTGCTCTCCAGGGTTGTGTCCTAAGAACCAATAGGCAACCAACAGGTGGAACATGAAAAGTTTCCTGGTAAAATATAATCACGAGATTTTTAAAACAGACCACTTACTTACTAGCCCTTCCCTCCCCTGCTGTATCCACCAGCTGCCTCTGTTTAACACAGAACCTTCAGATTTTGGTTGACGCTTAGCTCGAGAGTCTATTTTACTGCTGATAGCAGGATGAAGGACAGCACCATGATATAACAGAGTTCCACTGCGGACAGCTGAGACGTTAATCACCAAAACGCCAGCAACCATCTCCCTGCCAAACGCCAACATCCCGTCTCCCATTCAAGGGCTTCAAGAGCTTCATGGAGTCCGGCCTCAGCCTCCATGAGTCCACAGCTGGCCGAGGCATCTGTGATCTCCTCCCCCTCCTTCGTGTCCCGCGTGAGCTCTAGCCCACTGCCCTCACTCCTGAGCATGTGCATCGAGAAACGACTGTGCATTTGGACAGCGCACTGCTGTTCTTAAAGGGCTTCCACAAATGTGAAGTCTTAGAATTCCACGAGAGAGGCACGCAGGTGGCCTTAGACACATTCTACAGCTGAAGCACACTGAGATCCAGGGATGTTAAGGGACTTGGCCAACTCAGGCCCCTGAACAAGAACTGACCCATCAACAGGGCTGACTCCCAGCCAGGGCTCCTTCCACCCTCCAAGCTGTTCCCAATGTTCGAAGCTTAAGTAAGGAATCCCAATTCAGGCTCAACTCCGTTTGTTCAGGCGCCTAGGACAGGCCAGGCACGGCTGACAGCGCCCTTGATTCAGCTCGTCCTCTCAATTCTGGCTCTGCTGCCTTAGTTCAGGACCTCCAACTTTCATGTGAAATATTACAATCTACTGTTAATTATTCTGCAATGATCTAGCCCGAAATCTCAACAGTGCCAAAGTTGAGAACGCTTGTTCTAGAGTTATCATCCGTTTTATAAATAATCATCTGTTTTATTTGGCTGTGTCAGATCTTTGTTGCAACTTGCAGGCTCTTAAGCTCGTGGGGCTCAGTAGCTGCCGCCACAGGCTTAGATGCCCTGTGGCATATGAGAGCTTAGTTCCCTGACCCGGGACTGAACCTGTGTCTCCTGCATTGCAAGGCAGATTCTTAACCACTGGACCAGCAGGGAAGTCCCTAGAGTTATCATCCTTAAAAAATCCACCCTTCACCCCTCATGAAACCATTCCCCTGCTTGAAAATGTTCATGCTGTTTATAGGATAAAGTTCATATTCAGATGGTTCACAGTCTGGGCCCACACCCCTGACCCTCCCCCACACCATTCCTGCACTGCAGCCTCACTAACCTTGCGTTTCCAAATACTTCCAAGAGCTTTAACGTCTGTGTGCCTTTGCTCTGCTTCTTCCTCTGCCTCAAACGTCTTCCTCCTTTCCCCCACCTTCCCCACTGCTGTTCGCCTTTAAGGTCCGGCTTAAATTTTAACTCTTCTGGTTGAGTCTTTTTTGCTCCTTTGACCTGAGTGTGGTCCCCTCTCTTCCTTTAACTGTACTACATTCACCTGCATAGATGTTTCCTTTCCCTCCAGAGTAGGAATAAAACGTCATTTATCTTCTTTGCTAGCCACATAGGGTAGCTAGTGCCTGGCATTTGCCCGTGTCCTGGGAGAAAAGAGGAAAGCAGCCACAGTCCAGCAAGGCTCTTCCAAGCTTCGGGGATTCAGCCCAAAGTCTGTGGAGCATCGTAAATGAGTGGGAGCGCCACACAGCGGACGTAGGTGACGACCGTGAAGAGTGAACGACCTGCTGTTCAGAGAGTGTGGACTGAGAGGAGGCTGGAAATGGGAACTGGTGGTCGCAAGACAGGTCCCGGTCCTGTCACTAACTGCTGTGTGACCCTGGACAAGCCGAGTGCTCCCCATCTCCAGGAAGGCCCACTTTCGCCTCAGTTTTCTCATTTGTAACGGTAACTGCAGCCATGAAATTAAAAGACGCTTGCTCCTTGGAAGAAAAGCTATGACCAACCTAGATAGCACATTAAAAAGCAGAGACATTACTTTGCTGACAAAGGTCCATCTAGTCAAAGCTATGGTTTTTCCAGTAGTCATGTACGGATGTGAGAGTTGGACTGTAAAGAAAGCTGAGCCTAACCCTAACCCTAACTTTTGAACTGTGGTGGTGGAGGAAACTCTTGAGAGTCCCTTGGACTGCAAGGAGATCAAACCAGTCAATCCTAAAGGAAATCAGTCCTGAATATTCATTGGAAGGACTGATGCTGAAGCTGAAGCTGAAGCTCCAATACTTTGGCCACCTGATGCAAAGAACCGACTCACTGGAAAAGACCCTGATGCTAGGAAAGATTGAAGGCATCACCGACTCAATGGACATGAGTTTGAGTAAGCTCCGGGAGTTGGTGATAGACAGGGGAGCCTGGCATGCTGCAGTCCATGGGGTCTCAAAGAGTCGGACACGAATGAGCAACTAAATTGAACTAAGTAACTGCCTGTGTGACCTCACAAGGGCATCAAAGGAGAATAAATCCAGATATTAAACCCCTCCCATGAGCAGAAGATGACACTGCCAGGTATGTGGTAGGAAGGAAATCTTCTAAGGCACGTTTTTGCCCTTGGAGAGCTAACAGTACAGTGAAGCAGACAAAGCATAAAAAAGGCAATATTCGTCATCAATTAAAGGTTAAGTGGCAGGAAACAGAGTTCCTAGAAATCAGCACAGGATTAAAGGAGTAAGTGGGACCCATCTGGGAGACGTTGGAATGGTAGTTCTGTCTGGTTGGAAGTTCCAGGAGGAGTCCCTGAAGAGAACTTGACCCACACGACCAGAAGCAGGCATGGGGACAGGGCTGATAGTCCAGACAAGGCCATCAGTTAGGCTGAAGCTAGGGACTTGTGGGCAGGAATGGTGGGAGGGAAGTTCGAAGGGCAGGCCAGAGTCCAGCAGATACTTAATTCCTAGCCAAGGGGTTCTCACCTGATCCTTCAGCCAGAAGCAGCCAGAGGAAGTGTGAGTAGTTGGGTGGTGACTATCAGAGTAGATTTACAGCTACCAAGCGTTATACAAATGCTAATTATCACCATTGCTATTCTTAGCACCCAGCACCAAAGCCCAGCACCCACCATGCAGAGGGTTTCCAGATGGCAGAAGAAAAACATTAAAAGACAGACCGGTGAATAATTTATATCAATTTAATCACTTAACAATACTCCGCACCCAGATGGAACCAGCAATATAAAAGCCAAGAACTTCTGGAAGCCAAGCAACCAAAGCAAACCAAGGTGTGTTCAGAATGAAAAGTCCCCCGCCACGTGAACACGCTGTTAGAAGGCAGGTTTCCAAAACAACAGAGCTTTGCTGACCACACTCCTGGTCCTCCTCTTTCCCGGCCTCTTCACTGTGGAGTTCACTGCTCCTCTCCTCCACCCACCTGTAAACGGCTCCCTCCCCCCAACACACACGCACGCGTGTGCGCACACGCACACGCACACACACACATGCATGCACACGCAAACACAGACCCTCTGAAGTGACCCTGCAACTGCAACTCTCACGTAAGTAACAGTCCACGGAGATCTGGAGTCACATGCCCAACTTAACGTCTTTGTTTTGGTATCTAACATGTATATTAAACATTAAAAAGACCAAACTGAACTCCAGAATCCTAGCCTACCCCCCCGACCCCCGCAACCTGTTTCTTTCCTAGTGTTTCCTGTCTCAGAAAATGACACCTCAGTCCACTTGCTTGCTAAGCCTAAAGCACATCCACACTCAACCCATCAGCAAGCCCATCAGCTCTGCCTCCAAAAGATGCCCTGATTTGATGCTTCCCATCTCTCTCCCTCCGCCTCTCCCCTCCCTCCCCTGGACCAGGCCTGCCCCCTTTCACCTGGTCTCTGCTTCGACCCTCAACCTTCACCAACCCCTCACGAAACAGCAGGCAGAGTACTTCTTTGAAGAAGTATATGAGATGCCACTCCCTGGCTTTAAATCTTCCAGCACATTAAGAATAGAATCTGAATTTCTTATTGAAGCTGTTGAACGCTGCCTGTCTTCTCCACAGCCCGCCCCTTCCCACCCCAGCACACTGATCCAGCCTCCTGTTCTTTCCCTGGGGCCTGTGACTTTGCCACCCTGCAGTCCTTCCCCCACACGGCTCTGCCTCATCATTATAACTTTCAGCCTAAGTATCACCTTTCTACAGAGCCTTTCCTGAACAATTAATTTAAAAACAGGCCCTGTTTATCACTTTCTACCATACCCCCTCTATTGTATTTTCCTCACAGTATTTATCTGAAATACTTATCATTCCTCTGTTGCCCGTGGCAGGCTCATAAATGTAACAGTGAAAAAAACAGACAGGTCTCTAACCTCCTGCAGCTCACATCTCTAGCGCCAATAGTGCCTGATACAGGACAGGTACTCAGGTGTTTGCAGAGGAACCCAAACTGAGCTACAAACCATGTGCATTGCATGGCTTTGTCTCTGAAGGACACAGGAGCGAAGTGCTAATGCTCAGAGAGGAAGGAGTTCTCTGGACTCCATGGATCTGGGGAGATAGGAAACATACAGGCCAGAGAAGCAGGGAGACCTCTCAGGTGCAGGCCAGGACACGGAGGAATCCAAGTGTTCAGCACCTCCTGCAGAGTGAAGAGCAAGGTGAGGACAGCTGACCCAGAGGAGCAGTATCATTGTTTCTACAGCGTGGATCCACCTAGCACCTCCCTTCTCCACAGCTGCAGAAAGAAAGGGACCAACTGTTCTGTCAGAACGCCAAGTCAGCCATCTCCCCAGGTAATGTTTTAGCCACTATGATTTAATCCTCATTAACTCCTCCAACGAAGCACTAGACATCTCATTTCTATAAATGCTGGGGGCTGCAGCCCACTGAAGGTGTGTCTCTCTGTCCAAGGCCAGGCAGCAAAGGCTTGGATCCCAGGATGTCCAAGGACCCTCCCTTTCTACCTAAGACAGACCAAGAGCTCTAGGTCTTGGATTCAAGAAAGCAGGTGACAAAGAGGGAGGGGAGAACACACAACAGGAAGCCCCTGCTGCTGCTGCTAAGTCGCTTCAGTCGTGTCCGACTCTGACAGGAAGCCCCAGGCCCCTCTAAACAATCTGTGACACGCAATTCAGACTGAGGAGATGAGCTTTTGTCGATAATATGAGTAAGGAGCCTGAAACCTGGGCCAGTGACTTCTGGCTTCCAGCTTTCCTTCCTGCCCACATCACCTCATTTTTAAAGATAAAGACCAGTGGAAACTTGAGGCTCTACCCATAAATGAACATCAGGCTGGGGCAGGCCACGCTGTGGGACCATCAGAAGGGCTGGATTTTGGTTCAGCAAGTCTGACTTCAAATTGCACTCTGCATCCAAGGACACCTCAAGGATAACCTCTGTTAACCCTCCCCACTGATGCCGCCTAGATGAGCTCATGATTTTTTTTTTAAAAATCGTATCAGATAAAGCCACAGCTGTGAGGGCAACCAGAAGGAAGGGTGGGCAGGATGTTTTCTCTAATTGCAGAAGATGTGCCAAAGAGAGCCCTCACCCAGAGCCTGAGCCCACTCACTGCTAAGGGAAAGCACTCAGGATGAAGTCAAGACCCGGCTCTGGCTGTGGGAACCGAAAGGAAAATGAACCTGATCATGGGCTTAGGCATTCAAGGAGGCAGCAATGGATACACAATGTTCCCTCCCAACACCCTGAGGGTGAGGGGCACCGGAAACCAGAGCGGTATAACCGGAAATCAAGAGGTATGACCAGGAATCAAGAGGTATGACTTGCCTCAGTAGGATGGAGGCAAAAGGAAGGAGGGAAAGGAGCAGAAGGAGGGGCAAAGAGGGAAGAGGAATAAAAAGGAAATCAGAAAAAAAAGGGGGGATATTAAATCCTAGCAATGGTGTACTGGCTAACTGCTGCCTCCTCCTTTCCAGTCAGAATTGATAAATATGGGTCAAGATTACACTGAGCTAGTTCAAGGATCCACGTACTCAGACGTTAATAGCCTTCTGCAGTAAAGAAATGAAAATGCAAGGCGACCAGGGACCCAATCCAGCACACTCTGCTTCTAAGGGCATCCATGTGTCCAGCTTTGTCCACCGGTCCACATTCATTTCTGTATCATTTCAGTTTTCCCCAAAATCTTTCATCAGAATTCACATCCCAGGAAAAAGAGGCTTAGCCCATGGCCTCCTTTCTTCCACAGAATGCTGCCACGCTCGCCCAGGCACGAGAAGCTAGAGGGAGCAGAACCCACCTATGCATCTCCTAAAGACCAATCACTGTCTTCCTCCCCCACCTAAAAGCTAGAAGCGCTGCCGGGTCAGAGCCCTCCTCACATCTGCCCTCTCTGCAGCCTGAGGATAGAGAAATCTCCTTCACTTTTAAATGCCTGCCGGTCTCACTGGCCCTGGAGGGCATGGATAGATGCCCCCAAGAATGGCTGCCACCTTTTCTGTACAGACATTCACCACTCCCCCAGGTCCACGGGGACGCCAGGCCTTCAGGGAGCTGGCATCAAGAGAAGGCATGAGACAGACGTGAACCTCAGAGATCAGACACACTGAGATCAGATGTCAGTGTATCAGACCTCAGTGTGCTTCATC
Source organism: Bos indicus (assembly GCF_029378745.1). NCBI lineage: Eukaryota > Metazoa > Chordata > Mammalia > Artiodactyla > Bovidae > Bos > Bos indicus. Next base: position 50,059,662 of record NC_091783.1, read on the forward strand.
TGCAGAATGCGTCTATCGGGATCAGACTAAATCTGGAGCAAAGCATTTGCTACTTCACCCCTGGGCAATGGTCCTGCTGGGGAGTCTCTGAAGGCACGCCTGTCCTCGACTCTGCCCGTGTGAGCCCACGCTAGGGCAGCCGATACCATGCAGCATCTCAGCAAGCCCCTGGGAGCAGCCTGACACCACAGAGGTTTGCTTTTAGTGACAAGGTCAACCAGGTTAACTACCCACAGTTAACTGCCTATTACAGACTGAATGCTTGTGCCCCTCGCCAAAGTCATGGTAAGTCCTAACACCCAGTGGTGGTATCTGGAGGTGGGGCCTTTGGGAGACGACCACGCAGCCCTCATGAGTGGGACCAGCACTCATATCAAAGAGGCCCCTGAAGAGCGCTCCCTGGCCCTTCCACCCTGTGAGGCCGCAGCAGGAAGACCGCTCCTCAGCATGGAAGCAGTCCCTCCCTAGACACTGGAACTGCTGGCGCCGTGATCTGGGACTTCCAGCCTCCAGAACTGACATCTAGCATGTCCTGTTTAAGCCACCCGGTCTATAGTATCCATCCCAGCAACCCCAACGGGCCAAGACACAGCCCTCCCTCCCAGGCTCTGCATCGAGGCTCAAGGAGGAAAGCTGTGAGGGCGCGGAGAGGACCCGACACCCTCGCCTCTCAGGGAGACCATCACAGCACCCACCTCCATCTGAGCAGCTGCCAGAGAGCCTCTCCTGACTGCCACGCCCGCGTCTCCACCTGTCCTTTCAAAGCTCTTCCTGTACACATTGCTCCAAAGCGGACATTTTCATAAAAACAGACGGGGAAGCTAATGACGACCTGCCCCACAAGCTGCCCCCAAGAGTCTCGCCACCCACAGGCCATCCGGCTTCAGTGGCCATCCAGCGCGTCTCCTGAAGTACCGGGTGTCAGGATCAGTGTTAGAATCAGACCATGGGACAAAGGACACACTGAAAAAAATGCTACTTCACCAAGATCTTCACTGGAATTGCGCTAAATAAGACCATTTATCCTCAGATGGTAAAGAACCCGCCTGCAATGTGGAAGACCTGGGTTCGATCCCTGGGTCAGGAAGATCCCCTGGAGAAGAGAATGGCAACCCGCTCTGGTATTCTTGCCTTGAGAATCCCACGGACAGAGGGGCCTGACAGACCAGGCCGTCCGTGGGGTCACAAAGAGTCGGACACAACGGAGCAACTAACACACTATGAATACACTAGGTGCAAACCACTGTGAAAAATACTGGAACGAACCCAATTTGTACGATAAGAACACATCACAGCAGGCGTGGGGGCACAGCCCTCCCAGTCAGTGTGATGAGGTCCCCCACAGAAAGGAGGAGGGTGTCCGAGATGTCTTTGGTCACGAGTCTCTTATCTGTCCATCCTACTCTGTCCAACGGCCTACATTTCAAGTTGGTGTTTCTTTAAGACACTGAATTTGATCATCAATCGACTTCCCTGTGGCTCAGACAGTAAGGAATCTGACTGCAATGCAGGATACCCACGTTCAATCCCTGGGTCAGAAAGATCCCCTGGAGAAGGAAATGGCAACCCACTCCAGTATTCTGGCCTGGAGAATCCCATGGACAGAGGAGCCTGGTGGGCTCTAGTCAATGGGGTCTCAAAGAGTCGGACACGACTGACACTTTCACTTTCACTTTTGATCATCAATGACCAAAAATTGATCAGGAGATGGGAGCTAAGAAAAATATTCTCATGCGACAACCCGCGGTGAGTGAAACTTACAAGAAAGTTCTGCGTGGCCTGGGACTCAAGCCCGCCTTCCGAGACAGCGCCGCTCTGTGCTCTAAGGGGCGGTGCCAGCACCCCCTCCACCCCCCCCCGCCCCTTTTCAACAGGCCGACAAAGCCAGCATGGACGGCACCCTCTCCGGCAGTCCCCTCCACCGAGCCAGCTGCCCTCAGGGTACTCTCTCCTAACCTGAGCTCCTGGGGAACTGGCTGGCAGTGCTGGGTAAAGATGACCTGGCCCCACCACCTCAGGGACCCTCCAGCCCATTCTCCCCAGTGGGATGATCCTCACCTCCTGGGAAAACAAACGCTTGGTATTTTTAAATAACTTGCCAACAGCCAACAAAAGCTAACTGATGGCTCAGGGTGCTGCCAACTAACTCATACACTCTACACACAGATGAATCATCCTCCAGTTACTGTCCAGGTGGTGGGAAACGGGAAAAAAAACCAGGGGAGAACAGCTGCATTGTGGAGGTGTACAAGCCCCGCACGGTAGTAACATACAGGAGCTCTCTCCCAAAAGCGGATCACCGTGCTTTGGGACTGGCTTAGGGCTTTGCTTCTGCTTTGTTCTCCATCACATACACAAATCAGGTGTCCTGGGGTATAAAGACCCATATGCGGAAAAAAAAATCTTATTTCTGGGCATTTTTTTTTCAGTGCAAGTAACACTTCATATTACAATTCACACTTGGCAACCTTCTTTATCTTCCCGTCTGTTGTGTAAGCTTTGTTAGAAAATAAAATTCAGAAGCTAGAAATTCACAATTTATACAAAGAAGCAACTGAGGAAGGGAGCAGGGTTTAAGCATCTAGTGACCTGTTCACTCCTATTTCAAACTTCCCAAAGTCTTGGTTATAGAATTGAAATCACCAAATCATTCAAGTTTATTGGGATTTTGTTGCTGTTCATTTGTTAAGTCGTATCCAACTCTTTGCAATCCCATGGAGCGTAGCACGCCAGGCATTTCCATCCTCCACTATTTCCCAGAATTCGCTCAAATTCACGTCCATTGAGTCGGTGATGCTACACTGTTTTTATTATTCAGTCACTAAGCCATGTCCAATTTTACCAGGGAGCAATTCACTTGGTTCAATAATATTTTCTGAAAACACAAACACACTTCTAAGAGAAGCGTGGCATGTTGGTGATTCACACCCTTGTGTCAGTTCACTGCCATTTGGGGAAAAATAGCCGAGAACAGCTGCCAAGAGGAAACGTCTCTTCAGCACAGTCAAGGCAACCTCGAGTGTGATGGGGTTCAGGGCCCATAAGCACACCCAGGGCCGGAGAAAGTCTGAAAAGGTCAAACACAACATGAGGCAGGCAAAACGCCAGACATCAGTCACCCCCAAACCAGGAACCACACCCGATACCGCACGGTCAGCAGACCCCAGCCTCAGGCCTCACGCAGTCTCACACCGGGACTATCACCGCTCCAGAGTACTACGACCAAATAGACCGAACGAGGAACCGTCACCTGCAAAAGTACTCCCAGTGGGAAACGGCATCCCAAAACTCCACACAATCCATCTCAGAAATGTTTTTATCTGTTGATATCATCAGGAGCAGCCTACATTTAAAATGCACTCTTGAAAAGGCAGACCAGTTCTGATCAAAGGCCTTCCTCTTGGGGCTTCCCTGGTGGCTCAGTGGTTAAGGATCCTCCCTGCAATGCAAGGAACATTGCTTCAGTCCCTGGCCAGGGAGCTGAGATCCCACATACCTCAGAGCAACTAAGCCTGCACCCCACAACTAGAGAGTCCACACGCAGCAACTAAGACCCAACATAGTCAATATATTTTTAAATACATTTTTTAAAAAGGCCTTCCTCTTTACTATGCTTAAAGCAAAGACTGAACAGATAGGTGAACTATGCTAATATCACACAACATATTTGAGCCTCCATCCCTTCTATGTCAAGTCAATGTCCGGGCCTCAGAGGGTTTTCCTACATCTGGCCAGCCGTTCTGCAGAGATGTGCCCTCAGTTACACGTCTGGTCCCCAAGGCCACATTCCACTGGGAGTGAAGGGAGGTAAACCCCCTCGTGGGAGTCCCCAAACAGATCCCCAAAGTCAAGGATTCCAAACTCATTCATCCTCAGGCACACCACTCCAGTCCACCTCGAGGGAGACTGATAATTAAAAGCAAATTGCAGAGTATGACTGTCATTTCCTTGAACAGAGACCACAGGAGTGTCACCGTGAAACAGACTCGGAGCCAGCCTACCTGCAAAGGAGTAGCCGTGTGACTGAGGCCAGTCACATAACCTTCCTGGGCATCAGTTTATGAGCGGGTCCCTCCAGTGGGTAGGTGGGAGAACTCCATGAGTAACATGTGGAGTTTTGAGAACAACGCCCGCTACCTGTTAGCCAGCATTTAGTAGCACATCTGTTATACAAGCGGGGAAAACAGAGATCCATGTTGCTTTGAATCCATTATCCCGGGCAAATCAAGTGTCAATTCTGACAGAGTGGAGTATTTTTCCTCTCTCAGATTTCTCTTAAAACAAAACAAAACTTTGCTTTCACCATCTTTATTGTTCTCTCCAGACCCACTATGTTTCCTATGCCTCACAGATGATTGATATATAGAAAAATGTGTTCATAGGGAACTACTCCATCTGAGAGGAAGAGGACCTTAAGCTTACAGACCGTCAAAGGTGGGGAACTCACCACTCACACAGCAGCTCTTTGCCTTGCTGGAGACTCCCCTCCTCTTCCTGCTTTTACCTTTTGGGAACATGTAACCGAATCCATACAGCTGACCCTTGATCAACACAGAGGGTAGAGGTGCTAGCCCTCTGCACAGCCAGAAGTCCATGTATAATTTATAGTCCACTCCCTATATAGACATCATTGAATTCAACCAGTTGTGATCATGTAGTACGATAGTTGGAGAAGGCAATGGCAACCCACTCCAGTACTCTTGCCTGGAAAATTCCATGGACGGAGGAGCCTGGTAGGCTGCAGTCCATGATGTTGCTAAGAGTCGGACACGACTGAGCGACTTCACTTTCATGCATTGGAGAAGGAAATGGCAACCCACTCCAGTGTTCTTGCCTGGAGAATCCCAGGGGCTAGGGAGCTGGTGGGCTGCCGTCTATGGGGTCGCACAGGGTCAGACATGACTGAAGCGACTTAGCAGTACAATAGTATTTACTATAGAAAAACATCCATGCATAAGTGGACCCATGAAGTTCAAACCTGTGTTGTTCAAGGGTCAAGCACACTGCCAGAGAACCCTGATGCTTGCTGGGATGGCAATGACAACAGAACTGGATTATAGTTGGGAGGACGTTAAGCCTTTAGTGTGAACCTCACAACACCACTGAGAAATACAGTACATATTATTCCATCTCTGGCAAAACAAGGGGGCAGAGGAGGGCTGAGAAAGTTTAAGTAACCCGGTCCACTTTTCCTCTGAAACTGCAGAGTCAGGAGCCCAGGTCTCCTAACTCTGAGGTGGGGCTTCAGTCCATCATCACTCACTTTCCCATTCAGAACTGTGACATGCCCACATTACCCTCTCTGTGTGATGGATAACATCTGTTCTCCCAGCCCTTCCTACTTATTCTGCCCGGGTAATTCATTATGAGTGGGCAGTGGTAGTTTTTCCAACATACGAACTTGTTAGTTTAATCAGGAAGCCAAAAGCATAACAGGAAAATCTGTCACACATCACATATTCATTAGAACTTTACAAACTCTGATCTAAATCTCTAACACCTAGAGGAATGACTAGCTAATAACGAGCTCCATCTCCACTCCCAGGCTAAAAAATGAATATGTTACCTAGTTATTTCTTCCCAAGGACATCAGCCATTCACTTGTTATTGCCTTCTGGAAATCATACGCAATATGAAACTGAGATCACATTAGCTAAAACTTTTAGTTGTATGGTGATGGAATCAGCTGTGAGAGTGCACTAAGATCATTTAACACAAGCAGGCTGTTGATGACAGAGCTATCGCCCACTGCTGCTACTGCTAAGTCGCTTCAGTTGTGTCTGACTCTGTGCGACCCCATGGACTTCAGCCTACCAGGCTTCTCCGTCCATGGGATTCTCCAGGCAAGAACACTGGAGTGGGTTGCCATCTCCTTCTCCCATGCATGAAAGTGGAAAGTGAAAGTGAAGTCGCTCAGTTGTGTCTGACTCTTAGCGACCCCATGGACTGCAGCCTACCAGGCTCCGCCATCCATGGGATTTTCTGGGCAACAGTACTGGAGTGGGGTGCCATTGCCTTCTCCATCGCTCACAGAGAAGAGCAACAACTCACAATGGAGTAGGAATCTGCCGTGTCCTGAGCTAGTTTCTGAGAGGCTGTACTTTCTGTTTCCGCTCTGATCACCGTAACAGTTAACACAGTTGACATGAGAAGCGGGGAAGGGAGAATGTAATGACCATATCCATTTCCACCCCCCATAAACAGCAATGTCTCCAGAAAGGCTCAGGCTACCTTCCTATAGCAATGTGGTCCTCCATACTCATCAGTTGTCTTTGGGATGCTGGCTTTGAGCTGACAGCAAAGCACCTCACTTCACACTCGGGGTGGGGAAGCAGGGTGCTGTGAATCAAGCTGCCTGCCTAGCGCGGCAAGGAAAGGGGCTGTGGCCACCAGCCCCAGGGAAGCTGATGCAAATGGCCAGGCGTTTCCACCAGCACGTGGGTCTCATATCACAACTGCAAAGGAACCTCCACCGCTGCTCCCAGGAAACTCCTTCCAGGTGGAAGGTTTCTTTCCAGGCTCTGTTATGACTTTTCCAAGCCTACGGCGTCACATTTTACCCTCAGCAAACAGGGAGAAGGTTTCAGCCCCATCCTGATGAACAATGCCACATTAATAAAACATTCCTGGGTCCATTAATTCAAATAAATATTTAAGCACCAAGGTGGCAGGTGCCAAGACAGATGCATGGACAATTCAGATGCAGTTCCCAGGCCTCCGGGGCACCAGGCCAAGTGGACCAGCACCTCTCCTCAGCGCTCTGGGATCACACACAGTGCCTTTGTTGTGAGCATCTATTAAACCATCTGTGAGACCCACTGGTACTACAGGGATGGCAACTGAGAGCCTCCTTAAAGAGATGTCAGAACAGTGGTATAAGAAGCCAGGCCCTAAATATTCCCTGGCTATCCCACGCCCAGCCAGGGCTTGACTGACACAAGTAATGGGCAGTCAACATCCACGTGACTGGAAAACGATGGATTACGCTTACCAGACATTCTAGGTTGGAGTATAATCTGATGACATGGCGGAGCGGAAAGATCAGCTGGGCGGGGCCACATCATCTGGGTTCTTTCTAATGCCTGGCACAGAAGTGTGACCCTGATCAAGTCCCTACTTAACTTCTCAGTGAGGCTCACTACATTTATTCCTGCTGACCCCTGGTACATCATTGTCTTTCCTTTAAAAAAAAAAATTAATATATTGCAGTTTTTTATAAGTATAGAGGAGTTAGAGCAGACATCTGTATCTTCAAAACACAGTTAACATTTTATAGCCTATTCCTACTCACCTTGGATTTTTTAAAAACTAAATTTAATATTACCATTGAGTGTTCCATCCCCCTGTAATTGCCCACCCTCTAACCCCCAAAGGATAGCCAATATTGACAGTGGAGAGTTCCCTCACATCCATGTCAGTAGCCAGGAACACAAAAATATAAATCCAGAAATGCACAATATTTGGGGCTGTATACTTCAGATAAATGGTAGCAGATACATTGTTGTTCAATCGCTCAGTCATGTCTGACTCTTTGCGACTCCATGGACTGCAGTGCTCCAGGCTTCCCTGTCCCTTCACCATCTCCCGGGGCTTGAGCATATACTATATACTACATAATTTTACTTTTCCTATTCATAATTGGTATTTATCCTTTTTGATGCAAGTATATCTGGTTCACTCATTTCGGTATTCCATCACAAGTGGGACCATTATTTATCTCCTCTCCTACTGGTGGGTCTACATAAGTGTTTGTTCACATATTAACTCATTGAAGATTACTCAGAATCTACTGGTTGTGCCACATACTATGCAGGCATTGGAGACTTACAGAGAAATGATACAATTTTCACATTCAGGGCAAAGATAAAGAGCTCCCTTGTAGAAACGCCAAGGTTGGGGGAATCTCGCCGACTATGCCAGCAGTCAGTTGGATATTTATGTTTAGAGCTCAGGAAGGGAGCTAAGGCTTAAGAAATGAGCCTAGAGGTCTTATGTTTACAGGTTGAAGGTGAAGCTATGAGAGCAGATGAGTCGACCAAGGGCACATATGTGACTAGTCAACTCACAGCCATGCGAGATGAAAAAGAACTACTGTTTTTATGCCACTAAATATTGGGGTGGTTTGTATGCAGAAAAACAGATAACCAAACAAGAGATCACTCTACCAGTAAGCCCAAACCAGACTAACTGGAATGGTGGCCCTCTACAGCAGATCATGCCAGAGATCCACAGTAACAGCACAGCTGGCATGTCTGCGTGTGCGACAGCTACAAACAATACAACAACCAGGCTGTGACATTACCCAACACCACCTGTGGCCAGGGACACATTGTAGCAGTTAGCTTTCCCCCTACATCCCAAGAGTGTGTCCTTAAGCTACAGCTACATAGGGTTCTGACGTCTGCCCCGTCACACCCCACAGCTTCCCCAGGAAACTCCCTTAGATACAAAGCATCTTAGACACTGCATTATCAAGCGGAATGTTAGAAGAATCATATGCTTGTCTGCGTGTGTCCACCATCTCTACACGCATCAGCAAAACCCTCCAAATGAACATGCAAGAGTAGCGACAAAGAAGCCAGGTGTTCACTACGTAGGGTGAGGGCTGGAGATGCCTTTTCTCTGGAGGTAAGGCCTCCTGTGTGGAAAGCACAGCTGATGCGAGGTGCAGGAAAACCAAAATGGAAGAGAAGAAAAATGTCCTCAAAAACCAGCAACACAGAGGAGAACATGCCAGAGGCCACGAGAGCAGGTGGGCTGGGTGCCGCCAGACTCAAAGGGGCAGGGATTCTGTTCCTGCAAAGATAAGAAGGCCTTATGGCAGTTGTGACATCTGAGCAAAGATGTGAAGGCCGTGCAAGATTTGAGCACGCAGAGGCAGGGAGTATCAGGAAGAGACCCACACGCAGGACACGCAGCAGGCGGTGTGGGTGAGGGGACCCTGCTGTAAGGCTGGCTGTGGATCGGGGGTACAGAGGAAGGCAGAGGAAAAAGGCTGGACCGAGGAGCACGCTGCACACACACTGCAAGAGCAGAGGACTTCGAGCTGTCGGAAGCGACTGAAAGCTTCTGAGCCAGATAAAGGTGAGATCAGATCTGAGTCTGAGCAAACTTCACTTGGCAGATACGTTGGGAACAGCGGCCACACGCATCAGAAAAAAAAGTGATGTGGAGTCCACGTGTCACCCCCACAGACACAGCTTAAACACAGGTGGCCGCACCAGTGAAAACTCGAGATGAAGTATTTTTCAAGGGACTTGAAAATCATTAAAACAAAAATTTTGTTCCTTTCTGTGGAACTCCAGGTTAGCTTATTAGGAATAAAATAGGACAATGCAATTTTTCAATCTACATTTTTGCATATCTTCTTGCATAACCCTTTAGCTTACCCCTACTTCAAGGACCAGCTCAAGCCTGTATTTCAGAAATTACTAAATTTCTCCAGTTGCCTGGATTGTGCATTTGAGCATAAGGCATTTAAAATGCATGCATTCGTGTATGTATAATTTATATCCCCCATCTTCCAAAAATGATTTGTAGCAAAGTAATTCATTTCATACTGTCTTTTCCAGTCACTGTTTTGCATATCTATCTTATCTACATTATAAACTTCTTTTGAAGAAGGGCTGTATATTATACATCTTTGGTTCTTTCAAAATTCTCAATTCAGTAGAGGCATATGCTAGTGCCTGACAGATTGTTGATTGATTTCTATTGCTCCCTTTCTTGGTAATATTTTGGAGAAAAATTCTGATGTCCATTATTCCTGGCTAACCTTTATTATTCCTGTCCATTACATCTAGCAAAAGTAATCTTTCAGAAGACTTACCAGTTTCCTTTTTAAATACTATTTTTTTTAGAGTTTATCAAAAGCTCAAGTTATAGAAACCTTATTCAAGTGTTAGAAATACAAAAAGAAAACCCAAGTTTCTCCTCTGAAGGAACCTAACAAAGGGTGTTCATGGAAGACAGACTTCAGGGCTGCCGGAGAGAACAAAGCCGTTGCTGCTGACAGGGTGATATAGACCGAACGTTTGTGTCTCCCCTAAATTCATATGTTGAAACCTAGTTCCATTGTGATGGTGTTTGAAGGTAGGGCCTCTAGGAAGTCGTTAAGTTAATGAGGGTGGAGCCCCATGCACAGGATTAGTGCCCTTATAAGAGGCTAAAGAGCCCAGAGTTCTCCCCTTCCACCATCGGAGGACACAGAGAGAAGATGGCCATCCATGAACCAAGAAGCATCCCTGACCAGATGCTGTGTGCACCCCTGCCTTGATTATGGACTCACAGCCTCTACAACAAGGTGAAATGGATTTCTGTTGTTTAAAAGCCACTTAATCTATGGTGTTCTATTACAACAGCCCAAAGGGACACAGATTCCAGGAAACAACAGCTATGAGACAGTAATTAAATCCCTTATTAGGTTTTTCTCCACATCGATCTAGAATTTAACAAGCAACATTCATAAGCTCTACAGTCATCATTTGCAGAAAACCAGGAAATCGCCACCACCCCACCATGGGTGGGTTACTGTTCCTGCTACTGATGCTGCCCTTTCCTTTTTTTATTTGACTTTTAAGGCAATTTTCTTAAACCAAGGCCTCAAAATGTAATGTTTAAAATCAAAGCAGAGTAGCTCCCTAGCCTTGTAGGTACTGAAGTCTTCCTACAACTGACCTGGCGTGTGTTACAATGCAGCACAGGGAAGCTACTACCTCTTGGGTCCATTCAAGAAGAACCTCATTGTACCACTTCACTCATGACATGGTCTCACATCCTCCTGGAGCATCAAGTGAGGCTTCTCTTTATCAATATTCAAACAAGCTGTGTTCTAAGTTCTAAGTCTAGAACTCAGAATTCACATTTTCCATAGAAACCATCCTAGAAGTGAGAGGTTCCCAAGACAGCTCACACAGCCTATATGCTCCAAATAGAGCAAATATGTTTCTATGAGGAAGTGCATTCAAATTACATATCAGCAGCTGTGCTTGGGTATACATGTGCCCCCAGGATGGGAATTTTTAGTAAAAACTCCATCTTTTGAGGATGGCTTCAATACATCATCATTTGTGAGTACATCGCAGTCACTTGCCACTTGGACAAAAAAAAACTGGACGAGGTCCTACCCTATCATTTAAATGCACTGGAGGTTCATAAAGGAATCGTTAAAGTGGCAGCCTATCTTACAGTGGGCTTCCCAGGTGGCACTAGTGGTAAAGAACCCGCCTGCCAACGCAGGAGATGCAAGAGAGTGAGTTCAAGCCCTGGTCGGGAAGACTGCCTGGAGGAGGAAATGGCAACCAACTCCAGTATTCTTGCCTGGAGAATCCCATGAATAGAGGAGCTTGGCTGGCTATGGTCCATAGGACTGCGGAGAGTCAGACACGGCTGAAACAGTTTAGCATACACACCCTATCTTACAGCAGCTTTGATTAATCGAGTATTTAGCATATGAACATTGTGCATTCCCCTCCTACACTCAGGGTGATAGGAACTCTTGTCTTCCAAGTTCTTTAACACTTTACCTGTAAAGTGTCCTAGGGCATTTACAAATCTTACTCATATTCAACTTATCTGCATATGCCTGGTAACTCAGTCACCACCACAAGTATTAGAAAGCTATCATCACCATTTAAAGACGGCACCTCCTAACAGTCAACATACATGAATCTCATCCCTTAATCCTTACAATCATCCCCCAAAGCGGGTAGACTCAGAAGGTAAGGGATATACCTGAAACAAAAGGCAAGGGACAGCCCCAGAAAGTGTTAGCTGCTCAGTTGTGTCCAACTCTTTGCGACCCCATGAACTGTAGCCTGCCAAGCTCTTCCATCCACAGAATTTCCTAGGCAAGAATATTGGAGTGGGTTGCCGTTTCCTTCTCCAGGGGATCTTCCTGACACAGGGATTGAGACTTCAACCCAAATCTGCCTACTACTTTGCCTTCTTTGAGTCACTCCAGGCTGCTTCTCTCCTTGTGCAGGAGTCTCTCGGGGCGCACGGGTGCTCATTTGTTTATCAAATGAGCCACATGCCTTAGGGCCACTGACATATCACCAGCCCCCAGGGCCTACAACTCAGTACTCATCCCCCAGTCTGGCTTCTATTCAGTGCCTGCCTGTAGCTTCTTCAGATCTAAACTCCCATTTATATACAGGTTGTACTGAAATTTTCCCAAAGCTTTTAATACTAACACACTGAAAGGAAAAGAGGGGGAAATGAGACTATACAAGTCAAGGGTTTGGCCAAGGGGATGATGATGTATTGAAGCCATCCTCAAAAGTCGAGGAGAAACTGGGGACCTACTCAGGTCAGCCCCATCAGGACCTGTCACTGGAATTACAGCCGAGCCCTCTGCCAGTGGACTTGGGCTATTTTAGGCCTGTTACTTCATAAGACTCTAGCATCTGCTATGCTTCTCCAGGTTTCTAATTTCAGCTGCAAAGACAGAGTCCAGGAAATGAGGCAGACACATCCAAGGGTCTACAGAAACAAAGAGAAGAATCCAAATGAATAACTGCCTGCCTTGAAAAGATTTCAAGTAAGAGGCTCAGAAGATAGAAAAGGTTAGAAGAAAGAAATGACAGATAAGCAGAGCCACAGCCCTAAGCTGAAATTCAGAAGAATCATGAAATCATAAAACCAAGAAACAGTGATGGGAGAGGCATTGAGGGAATGACTGAGTCTTGCATTTGAAAAATGAGGAGTCTAGAAAGGTTACGTGACAAACCCTAGGTCACACAGCTAAATGGGAAGGGGGATGAGAGTATGGGGTTCCTGCTTCTGGGCATTGTTCTAACAAACCTCAGGAAAGCAGAACGTGTGTGAAACCCATAACTTTGACTGATTCAGTTTCTAATGAAAAAGCATCCTGTCTGCACAACAAAAGAGTTATAAAGGTACCGTGGAAACCATGAGGCTCCTGGAAGAAGTTAGTCAAATGGTTAACTGGGCCATAACTTTCAGGTTCTCCAAAGGGGTGATATTCAATTTCTTAAAAAGCCACTGTCACTATGAACACCTTTGACATACGGGAGCTCAAAATGAAATTAAGAAAGGCGTTAGAAATGATACGGTATTAAGTAGGAAGTGAACACATCAAGTAGACACTCTAGTGTTAGTTAACTTACTGCATCACTGAATAAATGTCAAGACTGTTGGGCTCCAAAAACACTTTAAGAATTTCAAAGCCTAAATAAGCATGACATAAAATTCAAAATCCATAAAGGAAAAAGACTGACAGATATGCCATTCTTTTTAGATTCTCCATAAACAAATTTAAAAACAAATGATAGTTAAGAAACATGCGCAAATGTACAAAGAAAGGTTTAGTATCTTACTCTCAGAGCTCCTATAAATCAGGAACAAAATATATAAACAACCTTTCGAAAGACCAAGAGTTGATAACTAGTGAGAAGCTGCTGTGTAACATGGGGAGCCCGGCCCAGCACTCTGTGACGACCTAGAGGGGTGGGATGGGGGGGTGGGGAGGCTCAAGATTATATGATTATGACTGATTCACGCTGATGTATGGCAGAGACCGGAGAAGGCAATGGCACCCCACTCCAGTACTCTTGCCTGTCAAATCCCATGGACGGAGGAGCCTGGTAGGCTGCAATCCATGGGGTCACTAAGAGTCAGACATGACTGAGCGACTTCACTTTGACTTTTCACTTTCATGCATTGGAGAAGGAAATGGCAACCCACTCCAGTATTCTTGCCTAGAGAATCCCAGGGATGGGGGAGACTGGTGGGCTGCTGTCTATGAGGTTGCACAGAGTCAGACACGACTGAAGCAACTTAGCATGGCAGAGACCACCAAACACTGTAAAGCAATTATCCTCCAGTTAAAAAAAAAAAAGTGAATCAACATATGAAAAGATGTTCATCCTTAACCATGATTTAAGAAATGGCCATTAAACAGCAACATACCATTTTTTAACCTACAAGTTTTGCAAAATATTAAGACTGGTAACACTAAAAGGTAAGGAAATAGCCACATTCAACACTGTTGACAGAATAACAAAATGGGTTAAACCTAGAGGGCAACTTAACCCAGGTGGACAAGTCTGGTCAAGTCTAGGAGTCTCTCCTACAAAAGCACTCACCTGGAGATGAAGTAAATAAATAAGGATATTAACTGCAGCATGGTTTGCAGTTGTACAAATTGAGAATCGGCCTAAATTTCCATCAGTCATGGCGTGGAAACATACTGCACAGTCGTTCGTGTGACTAATATGTGGGAGCAGGCTAACACGCTTGCTTTGGAAAGATAATCAGGGCATATTAAATGAAACCATTACACAACACATACAGGATGATCCTTGTTTTGTTTTTTTTTTTAATGTTTTTTTTTAATTTTTTAAAAAATGTTTAAAAACATTTTTTTAAAATGGTGGTTTGTGCATGCAAAAGGCAAGTCTGAAAAGCTTATAGCAAAACCTAACAGTTATCTCCAACTGAGTGGGATTATAAGAAGGAAGGAGGCAATGTGTTAGGAAGAAAAGTAGTAAGATCAGGGATGATCATTATTTTCTCTATTGTTTTCTGCACCTTCCTAATTTTCCATAATACTCAAAGAGTTCTTTTGCATTGAGAGAAAATTCAATGAAAATACTAAAAATTTCATAATGAAATATATAGAAAAAGGTGGTGCATTGTGAAGGGAAGGGAGACGCCATCTAGGAGAAAATGACAGAGGTGGCCCTCAGTCTATACTACTGCCCCATGGGACCATTTATAAAAAAAAAATCTGTAAGCAGATAATGTTTTATTTCCATCAGAGATTTAACACAGACTGAGTACTCTGATGTTCTTAGAACTCCTCACCCACACACCTGGTACATAACACACAATGTCCATGATATGATACTGACTCTATTAGGCCACCAGAAACTAAAGCCAGGACATATTGCCCATGGACCTGCTCAGTAATAAAAACCTCTAAGCTTTAAACACTTTTTATACAACATTTCTCACAGCAAGACTGTCTGCAGTGCCCCTTTCACCAGAGTACTCAGACCACGTACTCATAACATGGCTGTTATGGCTCCTACATGAACCCCCTTCATAGCTTCGTATTTTCACACATCCTCAGGGATGTTCCATCTTTAGTGAGAATGGAATTACTTGGAAGTCAGAGGTATGAGTCAGCCCCAAATTTAGGAAACAAGGTGGGTCAGTATCACCCACCTCCCAATCCTAGTTACTTCTGGAGCTAGACTGTACTGGTACCAGGTGTGTGGGTGAGGAGTTCTAAGAACATCAGAGCACTCAGTCTGTGTTAAATCTCTGATGGAAATAAAACATTATCTGCTTACAGATTTTTTTTTCTTTATAAATGGTCCCATGGGGCAGTAGTATAGATTGAGGGCCACCTCTGTCATTTTCTCCTAGATGGCTTCTCCCTTCCCTCCTGGTCAACAAGTTCAGAACCTTGGAAAACACTTTTTTCTCCGTCATCTTCCAGTCTCTAAGATGATGAAGTAATCTGGAACACTTCTAAGAGTGAAAGGAAGCCCCTGTAATAGTAAGTTGATGCATATGAAATGACCACATGTGATCATTTTTGACCAACAGAAAGGCAGTTTCACCTATGCCAGGCCAATAGGTATAAACCAGCCATCTCTGGCGCAAAGACATGTGATCAGCCAGCACCTAAGCCACACCAGACCCTTTCCCACCTGCTTCCCTCACCACCTCTCCCCTTTCCCCATCTGAATCATTTTGGTCCAGGCATCCTTTGCCTTTAAACTCAGACTGGCAAGTGCTACGGTCTCCTTGCTTTCAATCTCTCTCCTCTCCGACCCAGCCTACCAATAGCTAGGAGATCCCCCTACCTGAAACCCAAGTTGGCTCTTCACTCCTTGTTCGAGAACGACCAGTAGTTCCCAGAGCCTTCTGTAGGTTGTTATTCGAGGCCCTCAGTGCTCTCTGACCACTATCTACACTCTCTCCTTCAGTCTGACCTTTACGAGCCACCCACTAACCTGTTATTAGTTGGTCCACTCTACGTAAGTGCAAATCCTTCGCCACTGACCTCATTCACACTGAACATCCTTAAAAATTGAATTCCCTGCACCCTTGCTTTGCATTCCTGCATCCTGTCCTGTTCCTGTCTCCTCTCCTTAATCTCTAACTTTGCATTTGCCCAGGGGCCCAACATTGGAGTCTATGATGGCTTCTCAGCTTGGCTACCATACACCCCCATCTCTGGCCGATGTCTGCGCTCAGCTCCTCTAGGAGACCCCGCTAAGCCAGCCCAGTCCCTGCAGCCTCAGCTGGTGCCCACCCAGGGGCTGGTGGAATCGGGGAACTGTCCCTGCACATGCAGTCAGCCAGTCCAGTGGAACTACCCCATTTCTTGAGAAAGCCCTGGATTTTCAAAATAACCAAATATGATTCCCTCTTCCTGGAATGCTCCACCCTCCCCTATCTTATCTTCCTGTAATTCTCCCCATCCTTCATGACTTCAGCCTTCTCTGACTTTCCTCCCACATCCATTCCCACAGACAACCTGGCTTGTCCCAGGGCTGCTCATACGCTTACATCAACCAGACAGGAGGCGCCATAAAAGCAATCTCAACCACTCTTTTGAATCCCAGACATACTCCACTACCTGGCTCACCGAAAGCGCTCAATGAAGATGTATTTAGTTGTACTGATAAAATGTGTTTGGTCCATGTGTAAATTATACGATGGCTTGAACACAACTAGAAGTTTCAAAACTTCTTGGGCTATAGCAGTGTGGTTAGGATAGTTCTTGCCAATAACAGGTAAACATGTAAATTCTGATATTTTTCTTAAGACTCATTCATCACTTTATAGCAGCAGAATATAGGGCTTATTTTCCAGACAATAAGCATGATGGATTTGTAGACATAAGAGGCAAAAAGTTTTAGGGTCCATATTAGGTATTGTCAAATGACACAATCCAATCATTGGGGAGGGAAAGTAACCTCCAATGCGAGTCCCAAGCCTAGCAAAGTCTACAGGCAAGTCACTGACAGCTCATGAGGCAGCTTCATGTGCCAAAGGACTCATTGACAACAAAGAAACCAGGGCAGTAGATCACAGACCCTGCTGCAACCGGGGTTCAAGTGAAACTGAGACAGAGCAGCAAAAGCAACATGAAACTGAAGCCAACACAACCTGGGATTGGCAAAGGAAAGTCCGCAGCTGGGAAACTGATACTCAGCCCTAAACAAAGGGGAAACTACACAGTTTTTGCCCAAGAGGCTAGAGGTGTGAGCCAGGAAAGGACAAGACTAACTAGACCCATTGACGTCCAGGCAGGAGACCACCTATCAAGATCAGAGTAAATGATTCCCTGCAAAATCAGTGACTGTTTCCTCTACAATGTAATTTGCTTGTAACTAACATTCTCCATCAAACAGGACAGCTTGTGGGTTTATTTATGGGTATGTGCGTACATGCTCAGTTGCTAAGTCAAATCCAACTCTTTGCGACCCTATGGACTGTAGCCCACCAAGCTCCACTGTCCACAGGATTTCCCAGGTAAGAATACTGGAATAGGAAGCCATTCCCTTCTCCAGGGGATCCTCCTGACCCAGGGACCAAACTCACGTCTCCTGCTTTGGCAAGTCAATTCTTTACCACTGAGCCACCAGGGAAGCCCACTTAGGGGTATACTTTAATAGTTCATATTCAGAGTTTTGGAGACACTGCATTGCTTAAAATCGGCTGCTTCTCTCATAGGTATGTTGCTCAGATTGCTTAAGGGCCGACGTGTTAACTGGTAAATGTTGCTTTGTAGCTACAGGTTCCAAACCTAGTTGCCAAGCTCTCTGGATTCCAATTAAAGTGTAACATTCATATTATACGTCCCAAAGACCCCCATCAAAATCGACACTAAAATATCTACCAAGTAGCAAGCTAGTTATTAACATAAAGAAAATACAGATGAAGCAGAAAAAAAATCTCTCTCACTTCAAGCAGCTTGTAAACTACAACTCAGTTTTGAAAAACATTTAAGCCTTCAACTGTGTGGGCATAGACTGGAAGTGCAGTAGTGTGGGGGCTGGATTAACTGGGAAAGGCTGCCAGAGATGGCTGGACTTAAACAGAAGGAAAAGGCCAAACGCTTAGAAACAGGAGTAGACTAGTGAAGACAATGCTAATGTAAGGTAGATGATGCAGTCAGCTCTCCTGGGCGATCAGCGGAGTGACTCTCAACCACTTCCTCCTGCAGCACAGGGAACTCAGGTGCCAACAGAAGTCACCTGAGGAGTGGCTCAGGGAAGAGACCTTCAGCAGAGGGGAGCAGGTCAGACCACAGAACCCGATCCGTGCAGACTCTGCAGCTCAAGAAGAAAATCCCTAGGAGGCCAAGGCCACCTGCCCCCAAGGTATCTCCCCAGCATCCAACCGTCGGTATCATACACCTTCATCCACCCTGAATAAACGTGCAGAACAGGTAGCAGTGACCTCTAGACGGACAGTCCAAGCACAACTCTAAGAGCAGAGCGACCCTTGGTAACTGCTATTAGGCTTGAAACACAACTTCCCCATTCTGTTTCCATTTAATCCATTTTCTCTGGCCACGGGCGCAATACATATTTCAACATGTCTCAATCTGCGTCCCTCGATGAAGTTTGAAGTTGTACATTTCCAACTTCAGACATTTTCTATGTCCTTATCTTTTATACCTAATGCTCAGAATAAAACCAACTGAAATATGGACAGGAAAAAAACAAAAAGCCTACCTGAAACAGAAAATGCATGTCAGGCTGTAATGGGAAATGGATTTGGACAGGTAAGAATGGGCAGATGAGGGAGACTTCTCAGAACTGGAGGCTGTTAGAGGCTCCAGAACAGATCAGTGACATGTGAGGACCATCCTTCGGGACTGGTTGTCCAGCAAGAGCGATTCACAGCAGAGGCCAAGAGAGACACAGAGAACAGAAGTGTGACCGGGTATGTTTCCTTCTACTCCCAAAGGCTGCCTTAGATAGAAAGTCACCAGCCTTGTTTCTTTGGTGAGTAAAATGCAGGTCACTCCTGAGATTCTCACCTCCAAGGGTTCATCCCCAAACACAATGCCCTTACCTTAGGTGAGAAGTTCTTGATCACAGGTGGTCCTGACCCCCAGGAGGCATTTGGTGAGGTCTACAGATGTTTGGGCCTAAGCTTTGAGCTGCTATGTGCCTTCACAGAATGGTTAGCTGAGGAACACAAGACATCTTACAGTTATTTTTCCCCAGCAAACCCAACTGGCTTCAGTGATGCTAATGGGCATCCAGCATTGGACACACTAACGTCATCCTCTACCAAAGGGCTACCTACATACTGACAAGTATTCAACAGGGCCCCAGTGCCTGCCATGAGCTCCTTGGGCTGGCTGAAGACACTGGACACAGAGTCACGGTTCTGGGGTCCAGACACAGACCCTCAGTGTCCATAACCCAGTGAGTGGTCATCTCCCAAACTCAGAGCCAAGATGCATGGCCCAGATGTTTCAGCAAAGCCCTGCCTGGAACTGAAGGAAGAACTAAAACGACACGCAGGTGTGGCCCACCGACAGCAAGGGAGGAGCAGGTTTTCTCTTGTACGTTAGCACATCTGTTTGGATATTCACTAGAGTAAATTCTTAAATGACTAACTCACAGTTTCACTCTGTCATAGTTAAAGCAAAGTGTTTTATGTGACATCTGCTCTGCTAAATCAGGATCTTGTTTTCTTCTGAGCTGTCGCAATGAAGAGATGTATGATGCTGGTTCTGCTACTTAAGTGAGGGCTTGAGAGAATGCCTTTTCACACGTGGGAATCCCAACTTCACCAAGCATCTCTGAAGCCTCGTTTACTGTCAGGCAACACCAGGCCCACCGACAAGAAAACTTCAGCTCCTGTGCACAATGTGGTCGTGTGGTTTAGTCGCTAAGTTGTGTCCGACTCTCGCGACCCCATGGACTGCAACCTGCCAGGCTCCTCTGTCCATGGGATTCTCTGGGCAAGAATACTGGAGTGGGTTGCCATTTCCTTCTCCAGGGGATCTTCCCAACCCAGGGATCGAACCTGGGTCTCCTGCATTGCAGGCAGGTTCTTCACCAACTGAGTTACAGGAAAAGGTCTGCATGGTATGAAAGGTGCCTACCACCCTCCACCTGCTTCCTTCTCTTCCCCCAAAGCACAGTAATACCAATCAGTTAGACCCAGGATACTGACGGCTACTAGGGCATGCTCACTGTCATCCAAAGGTCACACAGTGCTTCTCCCTCCTCTTCACCTTCTCTCCTCGAGGCCCAGGGATCAGCAAACTGAACCAGAGGTAAAGGCTCCCCAGTGTCGGGCTATCTTTGTTCACTCCCTCCTGTCTTTGCTTTGCAGGGGACACAAGTAGAGCATGGTAAGACCTCTAGAAAAGGATGTGGCTCAGTGTGAGCTGAGGCCATTTCCACCACTCAAACCTGCAATGCTCCAACCCAGAACTCTGCTTTGGAAGGCATTGGGCTTGGGGCTAATCAACATTTAGTGGAAAGTTGATCAATATTTGGCAATTGTTCCTTAAACAGGTTCCAGGGAAGAATATGGGTACTTAATGAGACAGTAGTCAGGCATCTGTGAGTCCCTGACCATATCATCTCTGTAGCATGTAATCTTTGCCTTAAGTCCTAAAAAACTTTAAATCTTAAAAAAACTTTAAAACAAAAAGAAAAAAGACCCTCTCCAAGTTTTAACCTGGAAAAAGGAAGAGAGAATGTTCAAAGAGAATTCACAGAAGGAAAGCAGCCCAGAAGGAGAAAAGCCAGGCAACACATCGCCCCTGTGGTCCAGTGTTGCAGAGACCCGTTGAGAAGGTAGAGATGTAGAGATGGCCGCATACTAGGAATACTAAGAGGGAGAGTCTGCAATTAGTAAGAGACCTTGATACAGGGCAAAGGCTACTGTAACTCAGTCTGGCCTGGCTCAGAAGAGAAGATTAGAACTTGGCTGTTCCAAGTTTGGTCCGCACAAGAGGAATAGCATCAGCAACACCTGGAAGCTTGTTCAAAGTGCAGCATCTCCAACTCAGACCCAGTGAATGAGAATCTCTATTTTTAAATATCCCCAGGTGTTCTGCATGCACACTCTAGTTTGAGCTTTTCCCCAAATCGCCGAGGCAAAAGAACCGCATGACCCCACGTCAGCCCATGATTCCCCAAAGGCCTTTCTTTCCTCTCCCCGGTTTCTGCTTCAGCCCATGAGAGACTTTTCTGCCCTCTCCAGGGAGTAATGGAGAGGCAGTCTTTTGTGTTTCTTCAGCCCAAATGCATTCCTCTCTCTTGAAGAAGAGTAGCTACTCCCAAGGCCTGGATGTTATCAGCAGGTGGAGTTATTAGGCTCTTGAAACAGACTCTGCCTCTTGCCCTTCTCTCCTGCCCCGCCCCTCCTTGTTTTGTCTGTGCTTAGGACTGCAGGTTCACCTCGGGTATTCAGCAAGCGTCCTTCGGTTAGCAGCCCAGGTGAGCTGCTTTGTGGGCTCAGCTATCTTGACATTTCGGCAACGTTGTGACCTCAACAATTTACCAACAGCACTGACTGTGAGAGTAACAGAGTGCTGCCTTGCACTCCTGAGGCCACCACCTTGGTCCCCATCTCTAACTAGTTTTTTTGTGTGGATATTGTCTCAACCCGAACCACGGAGGCTGGGCAGATGCAGACACTGTAGCCGAACCCTCCCTGGAAGTGTCAGCATTTCACAGTCTCACTTCTGTTCAATATCCTCCCCTCTCGATCCTTTTGGTTTTTCTTTATAACAACTCTAGTCAAACTCCTAACAGCTTTTTCTAACATTATAACCAGATGGCTCTTTGAAATCTGGTGGGTCCTCCCTAATAATCTGCTACCAGGAGCATGGAGTCCCAAATGGGTAGAACAACCAGGAAGCATCATTCCAGAACATGTAAGTAAGAACCTCCTTAGTAAAAAGTACCAGTTTAAAAAAAATTTTGTTTTAGTTTAGGTCAGTACCATGAAAGATTATAATTAAACTATTCATCTTTGTGATGGTTCTCATCTTTCTTTGGGGTGAAGAATAATGCTCAAATAAGGTGGGCCTCAGGATAAGAACATTCTTGGGTTTCCGTCAACAACAGAACCAGTTCCTCACTAATAATATCATTAATAATCACAGATTACAGACCTTGCTCTCTTAACTTTCAGGCAAATCAATACATATTTTTCACAGCCTTTCTCAAGGTTAAAAAATAATAATTCACATTCTTTGACACTGAACTTATTTCTACAACACTACAATTTAGGCCTCTTCACCTGGCCTCACTTGCCTATACTCCAGTGGAAACCAGGTTACAACCAGAAAAAATGTTACACCTGAATAGAGCCTGAAGGTCACTCCCCGTACTCCTCAGAGGACCACACTCGGGCAAACAGGAACCAAGAACAGAGGCGGACAGTAGCGACCACCACTCTCCAGAGAGGAGAGCAACAGTTTCTTGCAACATCAGGCTTTTATGTTGGAGTCACAGCACAAGCATGTCCAAGAGACCACAAGGCCCACGATCTATGAAACCTACTGGAAACTCCACACAGCAGCGGCATGCTCGTAGGAGGACGGGACGACAGAAAGCAGGCAGCAGAAAGCAGAGGATGCAAGCACCAGACCCGCCAGGACAGGGAAGCTCTGGAAAGAGAAGAGGGCAGAGGGCACCTCAGAGGACATGCAGCTTTCGAATCTACACCTCATGTGGAGATGGAGCTCTGTGAAGACACAGACAGGAGGAGGTGAAAATCAAGCCAGTGTGGTAACAGGCTGCTGTGTCATCAGCACGCCAGGCTTCTGCAGGGCCCTGGGGGTCAACTCGTTTATCCAGAGAGTGAACAGAGAGACGTGCACTCCAAAAGTCGCATCCACCCTTACTAATCTTCTAACTGGAAGCCGATGGACAGGAGCCCTGCCAGAAAGCATGGTAAACACTGGCAGTCACAGAACCACAAAATGCCACAGCAGCAGCACCTGTGGGTGGGCTGGGGCTCGGCTGGAATGGAGCGTTCTGAGGATCACCGGGACTCACACATCAGGAGGACTCGAGAAGAGAGGGTACCAAGAAGTAAACACTTGGCTTCTGCAGTTTAGGAGAACTGTATCCCTGCAGACTGAGGTACTAAAAAGGTAGGAATTCAGACCAGGATGAGGCTGGATGATGAAACAAGACAGAGGCCGGTCACTAGCCCTTGGGCAGAAACAAGAGGTACACTGAATGGTATGTTTAGCCACTAAGCTCTGCTTCTGTGACCCCATGGACTGTAGCCTGCCAGGCTCCTCTGTCTATGGGATTCTCCAGGCAAAAATACTGGAGTGGGTAGCCATTCCCTTCTCCAAGGGATCTTCCTGACCCAGGGATAGAACCACGGTCTCTCCTGCATTGCAGGCAGACTTTTTTTTTTTTTTTTAACCACTAAGCCACCAGGTTGGCACTCAATATTTGAATGAGTAAAATAGTATTTACTCTCATTTACATAAGAAAGTAAAGTATGGGACTTCCCTGGCGGTCCAGTGGTTAAGACTCCATGCTTCCAATGCAGGGGGCAAGGGTTTGACCCCTGGTCAGGGAAGATCCCACATGCCACATGGCACAGCCAAAAAGAAAAAATAAAGTAAGGTAATTAATTGGTAAAATTAAGCACTTTGCCAAGCATATATTACTAAAAGTTCCCAGAGCCAGGATTGGAGCCCAGATCTGTGGGACTCCATAGCAACACCCTGAATCAACACTTGCCTCTCCTCTTGAGTCAGTCAAATGTGCTTTTTTTTAAAAAAAATCCCCAAACATGTGTCACTCAGACCAACCAGTCATACTCCATAAACTCAAATCCCTAACACAGAGGACCCAGTGAAATTGGAAGTTAAGGAACAAAACCTTTACTCCATTATTAAAATTTGCCAAAGATGTTTGTAGCATGGACTGGTGAGTGTAAGGTTATTAGGGCTATTAACCACCTGGAGAGTTTGACAATGTAGAATATGGGTCTGTCCAAAAAAACATACATATACAATACACACACACACAATGTATATTTAAAAGTACAGTTAAAAATAGGGTAAAGGGAGAAAGAAAAGAAAGAAAGTGAAGTCGCTCAGTTGTGTCCGATTCTTTGCAACCCCATAGACTGTAGCCTATCAGGCTCCTCCGTCAATGGGATTTTCCAGGCAAGAGTGCTGGAGTGGATTGCCATTTCCTTCTCCAGGGGATCTTCCCGACCCAGGAATCGAACCTGGGTCTCTCGCACTGCAGGCAGACGTTTTGCCATCTGAGCCACCAGGGAAGCCCAGAGGAAAAAGGGAGAAAACAGAGCCAAACACCTATGGGTTCAGATTAGAGAATGCCTTACTAAACACACACACTTCAGAAGAAGATCCTGCAATCACAGTGCACTATGAACAGAACAGCAGAGGATAGGAGAGCTACTTTTAAATGCTCGCAATAACGAGGGCTCTACAGTATTGAGATTTCTTTTCAGGATTAGGCCACGTATTCCCTCTGGACCGACTAGTTAAGATTTTCATCCTTTGGTGGATATCCTACTAAGTAAGGAAATGGCAAGAAGAAGAAAGAATACTCAGATTAGATCAGCTCCAAGATTACTCGTGTGGGAACCGAGGCCATACCTTCTATTACCAATATAGTCGGTGCCTCAGTTTAACCACAACCAACTCAAAGGGACACAATGAGGCCAGTGCTAGAGGCATCACTACCATCGTTTATAATCAGCAGCATTTCTTGCTCAAATCATCGGAAAAAAAAAAAAAAAAAGAATTTAAACTGGTTACCTAACAGAAGCAAATTCTATTCATAAAACCACCAAGTCCCTCCCCTGAAAGGGCACTGATCAGTCACAGATTGAAATGGAGATGTACCCAAATTCAAGACTGTAATTTAAATTAGTAGACAGGAGAACAGTCCCTTCTAGGTCATGTCCTTTCTGCAAGCTCTGGTGTGGATTCTCCAGACAAACTGCATCTTTCACTCAAATTCATGTTCTCTGTGTTAAGTCAGTTGCAACAGAAACTCAAAAGAACCAGCAATCTGATAAAAACCCTATCTGCCTTAAGGGGTCAGTCATAACTAAGATCTAGAATGTGGTTATTGTCACTTCTATTGCCATATGTTTGCAGAATATTTTGCAATCACCACCAGTAGTTATGAAAGTCCTTAAATTCACTGTGGTTTATGCTGGCAAAGTTAGCTCATAAAGGTAAGACTGCAGGCTTACTAACATTAGGACTGGAGTTTCTAAGTCTTAGCCTTTTCCACCATTTCTTTATCCTACCGAGGGACTGCCTCTTACCAGCTCATCTGCCTCTCCCCGTAAGGCACCTTGAGCAACTGTAAGACTCACCTGGAGACCTTCATGCAGCGCATTCACAGAGCACCAACTATTTGCCAGGCAGGCTCTAGGCAACAGGGTACAAGAGGAGGAAGAGACAGGGTCCATGCACTCTGGGAACTCACGTTGTAGCAGAGGAGACAGATGACACCAGATACAGAGACAGTTGCTCTGGAGAGAAGCAAAGCATGGAAAGGGGCTTGGAAACAACCTGAATGGGGGAAACAAGACTGCCGTTTTAGAAAGTGTGGTCAGCGACGAACTCTCCAAGGAAGCGACATCAGAGGAGAGACACGATGGAAATAAAGCAAGACCCAAAGGCCCAGCAAGACTTTTCCATGGGAGGAAAGCAAAATAAAGAGAACTGAAGCCCTTCTCCAGAGGATCTGGGACGGATCCAGGAATCCACATTGCACACAACCTAAGTGACTCTGCCACAGGTGCTCCAAGAGCCTCGCAGAGAAACGCCGCATGGGTAAACACGGAGTCCTTTGTACTGACCCATCACAGTAAGTATGGCGTCAGCACTGAGATGTCCCACCGAGAGGCAACGACAGGACTCCTACTCAGCCATTCTTCCACGTATATCCACAAAACGGGACTCCACAGGCAGACACACAGGAGGGGACACCCACGCCTCCAGGATCAGAGAACCATAGCATCTAAACCAGTCGAGCACTGCCAGCAGGGTCTTCCTTTGACCACCCACTCTGTGTGATGCCTGACATAGCATAGCACCCCCTGTGAAAACCCTTTTCTCTCTGCCCTGTAGACATCAGGCCCTTCCAGTCCCATCTACCCCATGTACTGATACATACTTCCATCAGAGCAATAAACTCCCCCAATGAACTGGAAGTTTCTAAATAGGCATACAGTATGATCTCAACTGTGTGATCCAAGATGATAAATAACAATGACTAATGACAATATTTGAATCCCCACCATCAGGACACTTATGAAAATGAACCAATTTGCAACAGTGTTAAAAGCCAATGCAGCGGCTTTCTACTTTCACTATAAAGAGGTTGTATTAAAAGAAACTGGGTCATTTATTTCAATAAGACATTTATTAATGCAACACCATCACCAAACCTCAAAAACCCAAGTGTATCACCAACATTACATTTCAAATCATTTCATTTAATTAAGGTTACGTGGAAGCTGAGTGGCTGCTTATGAATAATGTACACTGGAGCCCTTTCCCATCACCAGGATTTTATAGTTGTTTCCCGAGGAGCTTGTTTGCACTGTGCCTGCAGCCCCCTGCACGCAGCACCAACACTGCCGAATGTGAGCAGAAGCTTTCTACAGCTCCTGTCCACTCTTCCCAAGACACGATCCGCTCAGCACCTCTGTGGTCGGCACTGTTCTAAGTCCGAGGCACAGAACGCTGAATGAAATGGACAAAAGTCCTGCCCTTGGGAAGCTTACCATCCTAAAGCCACATCAAGAAGCGCTTTGACATAAAACCAGAAGCCTGACTGGCTCTCCCAAGAGTCGCTAATGCCTCCCTACCGCTGTGACAAATTTCTGCCAACTTTACTGCAAGGCTCACCAAGATTTAGAGGAGAAGGGGACGATGGACGTGAGTTTGAGTGAACTCCAGGAGTTGGTGATGGACAGGGAGGCCTGGCATGCTGTGATTCATGGGGTCGCAAAGAGTCGGACACGGCTGAGCGACTGAACTGAACTGAACGACATTTTACATTTGTGCTAAAGATTAGGGACAATAGAACATTAGAGAAAAAAGCACATCACTGGGCCACGGAACACTCACTGCTCTGATATGGCTTAATTATTCAACTCAGAGAGCTGCTATTTCCTTTTCTTTATGTCTGAATATCAACTGTGGCCTCATAATCATCAGGTTCAGATAGGAAATTGCAATTTGTTTCTGTACATTATAAAGAATGTCCAGAAATGCATCAACCACCCAGAGATAGGTAGGGGTCCCTGAGATGGAAGTCAGTGCAGGGGGTTACCCTGCCGACGCCACTGGGGAGCACCTGCAGACGCCATTGGGGAGCACCTTCTGAAACTCCCTCCTCCCCACCTTCGTCCTGGTTTCCATTATCATCCTCACTGAGAGCAACTCAAGCAGGCTCTTATCTCCCAGGCATCACAAATGCCATTTCAGCTTTAAGTACATGGGAGTTTAGCTTTTGTCTAAAGCCTAAAGAGCTGCTATACGAACAGAAAAGAGAGAACATACAATTAACTCATTTTATCGATTTCTCAGGATAAGTCCTGAGGCTGAACAAATGAGATCAGATTGCAAAAGATTAAACTTCCATCTCACGGCCCCATTTACAGCATTTAGATTTGCCACCTGAGCTTGATTTTGTGGTCTTTGCCTCCTCTCTTTAAAGTACCCAGCACGCCAGGTTCCTCCTTCATTTGGCTTGATGTCAGCCCTATGAAGCAAGCAGAGGCAATTATCACCATTTTACAGATGAGTAAACTGAGGCACAGGTATAAGGCTAAGGTGGTAGAATTTATGTTTTTTAAAACATGTTATTCTAATACTGAACGTATCCTTCATAAAATTTGGAGAAAGCACAGAAGTCAAGTCACAGCTGGCCAAGGCAAGAAAGAGAAAGGAGGCCCGTGTCTCACAGAGGCCCGAGCCTTCAGCCACCGGACTCCCAGGAGGCCTTGGCCTCTCTCCGATCACTCTCCCCAGGCAGGCCTGCCGTCCCACACACTAACAGAGGGGAGGGGGCAGTTGGCATCAGGAAGGCAAAAGTGTCAACTGCCAACTCTCGTAGATGGGCACCTGCACCCACACGATCCATGTCATGAATTTCAGTCATGGGGTCGGCTTTCCCCAAAAACTCAGTGCTTAGCAGAAGGCTGAGACCAACAACCACCACGAAAAGAGTGAGTGGCAACTGCTGTCATTTAGTCCAAGCAACAGTCTTCTCATTGCCACACATGTCGCAGGAGCACAAACCAGGGAGGCCGGAGGAAAGCGGAAAAAGACTCAGAGGCAGACGCTCCCCCATGGTGAGGTCCAGGGCAGCGCGGGCCCAGCTCAGCCCTGGGAACAAAGCTGCTGGCCAGCACACGGCCTCCTGGACCCAGCCTGGCTCAGGGCTCAGCGCAGGCTCTGAGGCAGCAGACCTGCTGCCAAGCCCCCACCCCATCCCTTCCCGTCCACTTGACTCTGGGTGGGTTACAGGCCCCCCAAGGCCCAGATTCTGCATTTGTGAGACACGGATACTGGTCCCCTGGGGTACCACCTTCATGGGGTGACCATGAAGATTAGATAACATGTTTAAGGCAGTTAGTACAAAGCCAGACTGAGCGTGTGCTTTATGTGCGCTAACTTATTATTACTAAACTATTACTATTATTATTACTAAATCCAGGGCGAGGCTTTAGATGGCTCTTCAAACTATCCTGAGTGAAGGACCATGTACTAAATTTCCAAATATCAGACTGATGCTTCTGGAAAATAATGATGAAAATGAATCACTAGAAAAATCACGCACTTGAATGTCACAGCCCCGCTGACCTGCCCAACACTTCCCAGGGACCTTCCCGAGCTGCACTGACTCATCCAGGTCACCAAGACATCACTTGGGAAGTCTCATCACGTGACAGGTTCCGAGACAAGCCTCAAAGAGCCCGGGGGGCACAGCCAGGCTTCTGAGGGCAGCTGGCTTCTAATTGAGGGGTAACTGAGGCCTGGGGTGGAACCAGGTTTACGTAATAAAGTTACATAACCTGCTCCCAATTCCGACGTTTGTCTGAGCTGGGCAGGCGCGTTCAGGAGTCAGCTGACTCCCTCATGAGCCTCCACTCGCACTGCCTAAGGGAACTTGGCAAAGAGTTGAAGGACCAGAGCAGAAGCCAGAGTTCATCCTTCTTGAGGGATCGGCACTGAAGCTTCCAGGGGCAAAAATGGGGGTGACAATGAAGGCTGGGAGGTGCTGGGCCACCAGCACTGCGGTGCTGCTTCAACAGCTGCAGCGTGTGACTGGATGGCCTCAGCGAACCCCGTGCAGCATGTCCCGACGTCTGCAGATAAATGTCCACAGAACCTCCTTCGGAGAAGATCCACACGGCTACCCGGGCGCCCCCTTTCCTCAGCCAGGAGGCCCCTTGTTGCTCCATCTGCTCCACAGGGCATTTGAAAATCACAGACATGGGGCTGGCGGGGACCAAAACCCAGCAAACCCGGGTTCCAGCCTAGGCTCTAGCATGAACAGGCCGTTTGACCTTGTACTAGTCACCTCCCGCCCTGAGCCTCAGCGTCCTCACCAGCACACTCGGGGAACGGCGCTGACGTCGCCGTCAGGACCCCTTCAGCTCTGCGACTTTCGGGCCCACTGCAGGAGCCGCACCTCGGTGTGTATTTACATCTGACTCCACACCTGGCCTCTGCCCACCACACCTGTCCTACGAGTGCCAACCGCTGTCCTCTGACCCTGAGGGGTGACAGTCCAGACTGCTGATTGCAGTCTGCTCTCCTCCCCCGAGGCCTGTCCCCCTCCCTTCTCACGACACTCAGACAGGAGCAGGCCCTTGGCTAGTCTTCAAAAGACGTCTGTGGAACTGAGTCTTAAGGTGAGACTCCAGCCTTACGCAAGGGAGCCTGACAGTCACGGAACCTTCTTCTTTCAAAGAGAACTTCCTTGTCCCATTTATCAAAAGGTATTGAGCACCTACCATAGCCATGCCCCGTGCCGGACTCTAGAAAGACAGTGGCGAAAAGACACTGTGCCCGTCCTCACACACCTGACTGTCTACTGCTGAACCCTAATCGTCAGTATGGCTTCAGTCTTACAGAACACTTACAGAACTACTATTCTAGAACTACTAAATAATCTACTCCAATGTTTCAATCCCTGTTATCGCTATCTGTTCTTGTAACACATTGGGGGATTTTTAGTAGCAATGAACAGACTTTCTGGCGAGGATTCTGCATGTGTATACAAAGGAGAGTTATCGTGCAATGTTTTCCGTAGGGTTGTTTCCTTTTTAAAGATAGTATTTAGCTGACCCCCTTCTACTTGGGGGAAAACAAGGGGGGTTGGAATGTTTCCAGCTACAACTCGTCACCAGTGACAAGAGGAAGAAATAATCCAACATCATCATTCCTTCCATGTTCCACCCAGACCCTGCACAACTTCCCCATCTCTCTAAGACTCAGACATTGAATTAAAATATAGGGACTTTCTGGGACTTCCCTGGTAGTCTGGTGGTTAAGAATCTGCCTTCCAGTGCAAGGGATGTGAGTTCAATCCCTGGTTGGGGAACTAAGATCCCAGAAGCCATGCCACAGCTAGCGAGCCCAGGTGCCACAAGTGGGGAGACCGCATGCTCTAGAACCTGTGCACCGCAACTAGGACCCGATGCAGCCAAAAACAAATGTTCGATACATACATGTGCTCAAACCCTGGGCCGGGAAGATCCCCTGGAGTAGGAAATGGCAACCCGCTCCAGTATTCTCGCCTGGAAAATTCCATGGAGAGAGGAGCCTGGCAGGCTATATAGCCCATGGAGTCACAAAGAATCTAACACAACTGAGCACACACCCACAACAACAACAAACATAAGTGGATTTTCCTAATAAGTGAGCTAATGTTTTCCCAGATGATGCAGAATGGGTCAAATTTAATTAAAAAAAAAAAACAAAAAACAGTCTAGGCCAGAATCCTAAGAATAATCATAGCACATATTCCTGTGGTCCTTAGAGACCAAAGTTCTCGGCTACAGGACACACAGCAATTAGTATCACTCCACACAAAACAGGGCTGCTTCTCTCTCACTCTTAATCTCCCGATGACACGGAGACAGACCTGCCCCCATAAGAGCCTTCTCCCTGCTCTAGGGATGGCGAACTTGAGGTGAAGAGTGGCCTTTCTCATTTATTTCCTGGTTAACAGCCATCATCGAGGTGCTCCATGATCAGTCTTTAGAAGTTCAGTTATCAAATGAGTAAGTGGGGACAGGAAGCCTGTTTCCCAAATCCACAAGAGAAAAGCTCAGACATGGGCTAGGAAACAGCTGTGCCGTTGAAGCACACAGCCGTGATCTCACCAACCCAAACTACAATCTGTCCCTTCTGTAGGCAAAGAAGGTGTCAGCTCTAATCCTAAACAGGACGAGCAGGAGTTAGTGAGTTTGCTAATATGTAAAAAGCTCAGTTAACGTGTGGGAGACAATAAGGTGAACAAGA
The DNA here is from genome assembly GCF_029378745.1 of Bos indicus. Taxonomy (NCBI): domain Eukaryota; kingdom Metazoa; phylum Chordata; class Mammalia; order Artiodactyla; family Bovidae; genus Bos; species Bos indicus. Next base: position 50,091,193 of record NC_091783.1, read on the forward strand.
TAAGCTCTGACCTCAAGGCACTTAACACGTGCTCAAACATAAGAAATGGCCTGCCTATGAAGCAGAAGCTCTCAGATCATTCTTCAATGCCCTTCCAGGAAGTCTAACCTCCCCCACCTGTGCATAAAGCCCATCTCCAGAGGGCTGGGAAGGGACTTCCAGCCCTACTCAGGGATCAAGAGCAGGCCTCCATGAACCCCTGAGTCCATACAAGAAACAGTGCCAGGTATCAGTTATGAAATCTGAAAAGTAACTTTAGACTATATAATTCTATATGCTATACCATCACCCCCTTTCTGCCTGGGAGTCTGGTTTTCTTCCTCTCTAGAATCAAAACCTTATAATTTATAAAATGAGAGAATCAGAATACCTGCTTGCTTTTTAAATGCCCTGAAAAACCCAGAAAGAAATATAAGTGCATGAAGAAAATGGGGCGATTTTGCTGTGTCTCTAGGCCCCGCACTGCCCAGCAGAGCAGGAGACAAAACCTACACTCAGCAAACGCCCAAGAGCTTCCCAGCTTCAGCTTATGAACGAAATGATTCTGTAACTAAAACCATCCTTTCTTCCTCCTGACCCTTCCTGCCTTGAATCTGAACTCACAGAACAGCCTCTCCCCGGCTTATATAATAACACCCCTACCACATGGCAACCACTTACAGTACAAAAGGAGCATAAATGAGTGCTGGGCCAGCCCATCTCCTCCCCACAACTGTGCTCCTGTACTGCCAGGTTCCATGTGGAGACGAAAGAAAGAAAAGGACAATGGATTTCAGCGATGACAGCCATACATTAAAACAGACTTAATGAAAACGGCCTTTTTATTACCGCCTGAGCCTCCCACACTCAGTGCAATCCAGAAAATGTTTGTCAAATGATTCAACTCCATAGGACACGGCCAACTTTTTCCCCTCTAAACCCTGAGACCAGCTGGGATGCCCAGTCATTCCAGTCTGCCTGGGACTCTCCCAGTTCAGTATGTCTGGGGAAATTTCCCTCAGTCCCAGGCAAACCAGGACAGGTGGTCACCCTGAGACCAGCACATCCCAGGCTGCACTACAGGAAAAGAGGCACAACCACGTGTTTCCATGTGAATCCCAAGAACACAGTGTCAAGACAGGGCCATCACAGCCTTTCATAACTTAGAGTAAGTGTCGCTCCGGTGAGCAAGGCATGACAAAAAGCTCGGTGCCTAGGTGAGCACTGGGGTTTCAGAGTTTCCTGGAGGGCTTGATAAAATGGACCGACTGCCAGAGATTCTAGTCCACAGGCCTGGCCAAGGATCCATGCATCTGCTTTTCTAACAAGCTCTAAGGTGCCACTGAGGTTACAGGTCACAGGCCACATTAGGAACAGGAGCAGCCTGGGCTATAGCTCATCTATTAACTCCCTGATAAAGCTTAAGTCAACTATAGACCTTTCTGGGAAACCACCAACCTTCCTGGGCTTGTTTCTTCACCCAAAGTGTGCATGACCCCTGTAAGTGTTGCTGTTGTTCAGTTGCTAAGTCATGTCTGACTCTTTGCCACCCCACGGACTGTGGCACACCAGGCTCCTCTGTCCTCCACTACCTCCTGGAGTTTGCCCAAATCCGTGTCCATTGAGTCAGTGATGCTATCTAACCATCTCATCCTCTGCTGCCCTCAATCTTTCCCAGCAGTAGGGTCTTTTCCATTGAGTTGGCTCTTCACATCAGGTGGCCAAAGTATTTGAGCTTCATGATCCTGGTGAAGGTGAAAGTGTTAGTCACTCAGTCATGTCTGACTGTTTGCAACCCCACGGACTGCAGCCTGTCAGGCCCCTTTGTCCAAGGAATTCTCCAGGCAAGAATACTGGAGTGGGTAGCCATTCCCTTCCCCAGGGGATCTTCCTGACCCAGGGATGGAAACTGGGTCTCCTGCATTGCAGAAGATTCTTTACCATCTGAGCCATCAGGGAAGCCCCAAGTGCTCCTCAAATGCTGGGTTTCCAGAACAGTGTTTCTCTCACTTTAGCACAAAGAATCACCTGGTAGGCTTGTTGAAAGAGATCCCAGGATCCCTTCTACTTACTGGTTTGACAGGTTGGAGGACGACCCACCCAGGATGCTGGAGTCCACCAAGCACACAGGGGATGGTGATTCTGCCGAGGGGACCACTTGGAGGAGCACTGTTCTCCAACACCCAAGAGGCCCTTGGGATGTACTTATGCCAGTTGTGAAGATACAGCCAAGCAGCAATTACCCTACAGGCTTTCACATCTCTCAGCTTAATATTTTTTTAATCCTCAACAAATTCTATTTTCTCTCCTCACTCATTACACCAACAGCTGCATTCCATCTCCCTAAACGTTTTGTCTGTGGATTCACAGATTGCTGTCGCTGCAGACAGAATAATCTCATGGGCTGCATTAGTTTTCTGCTCAGTGGTCTGCCCGGTTCACATAACAGGGTCACGGAGAAACTCAGGCGGAAAGGACAATCTCTTCGCTCAAAAGATGAGAAGGATTCAGAGATGCAGTGAGGCCCAGAGTCAGTAAGCAGCAAGAATCAGTCTTCCTGATCATCAACTAAAGTATTTATTCACATCTTCCTTTCCCCTCTAAGGGAGGGGATATTAAATGGGGAAAAAAAAAACAAACAACACACACACACACCAATGTCCATCAACCCAAGATGTTGAAGTCAGGTCCATCCCGAGCTCCATTTCTGATCTTTTTCAATTATTTCCCCCAGAGCTTCTTAGAAAATTCTAAAAGAAGACAGGATTAGCTAGAGAGGATCCTGCCAATGAAGGCAAAAATCTTTCATCTGCTTTGAATGTCTTCTAAGAGGCAGAAATATTTTTAATGAGCCAGTTGACTAGGCCTTTTTCATCGCTCTGAAGTTGAAATGTAGAGTTCAACAAAAGCGCACTGGGATGACCCAGAGGGAGGGTATGGGGAGGGAGGAGGGTTCAGGATGGGGAGCACGGGTATACCTGTGGCGGATTCATTTTGATGTTTGGCAAAACTAATACAATATTGTAAAGTTTAAAAATAAAATAAAATTAAAAAAAGAAAAAATAAATAAAATTAAAGCATAAAAAAAAATATCTAACTTCTAGCACAAAGGACTTTCAAAAAGGTATTAAATGAGAAACAGCACTGTGTACACTGGACAAATAATATTGTGCATGTGTATCCATGAGTGCGTGCTGAGTTGCTTCAGTCGTGTCCGCCTCTTTGCAACCCTATGGACACTAGCCCACCAGGCTCCTCTCTCGAGGGGATTCTCCAGGCAAGAACACTGGAGTGGGTTGCCATGCCATTCTGCAAGAGATCTTCCCGACCAGAGATCAAGCCTGCATCTCATGTCTCCTGCATTGGCAGGCGGGTTCTTTACCACTAGCACCATCTGGGAAGACTATGCATGTATATATATTTGCTAATTTCTGAAATACTTAAGCAATTCACTTCAACTTTGATGATGGAGGGAAGGAACACAGGCTCATTGAACACTGCTTCCCAGTTTACTTTCCTCCTGGGGACACAGCAGGATGTCAGAAACTGGCCAGCTTCCCCACCTGCATGGTCAGTGTTCTTCTGGAGGCTTGAAGACTGGGTCTGCCTGAGACAGGCCTCACACAGAGCCCATGCCCCACAGGTCACACAGCCTCCTGTCCTCCACCAGGAAGCAAGAGCTTGTCGAGGTTTCTGGAGTCCGTTTCCTGAAACCTTTCCCTGACTCACTAAAGCAGGGGTCCCCAACCTCCAAGCCCCAGACGGTATGTCCTGTCAGGTCAGCAGCAGCAGCAGGTTAGAAATAAAATGCACAGTAAGTGTAATGAGCTTGAATCATCCTGAAACTATCCCTCCACCCCTGGGTCTATGGAAAAAATTGTCTTCCACAAAACCAGTCTCTGGTGCCAAAAAGGTTGGGGACTGCTGCAAAGGCCGAAACGGAAGACGATCAGGGTGTGGGAGAGAGGCCAGCACTGGTCTGTTGCTCAGACCCAGAGAACCCTGGAAAGGTCCCAACAGCTCACGTCTCAGGGAAAAGACTCCTGGAGAGTGGAGCCTCAGTCCACCTGCCGTCAGCCTCTCACCTGGCGCGATCTGCTCCCAGGTCCTGCCCTGGCCTTGCTCTTGGCAGGCTGCCTGGCCCTGAGCAGGTCGCTCCACATCTGAGCCTTCATTTCCTCACATGTGAAACAGAGACCATCCCTGCTTGGTCGGGGGTTGGAGGATGCACCAGGCTCAGGGGCTGCCTCTGCTTTCGGGGGAGCCCACCTGCCAGTTTATGGCCCGAGGTTGGTCTACCTTCAGAAGAGTAGTTGATGAGCACTGCTACCTCCTGGGTAGCTGGCAGACGGTGACACTCACCCACACTCTGCTTCACACGTTCCAGGAGCTTCTAGGCCAGACTCAGCAGCTGAAGCTCTCTTACCCACCACCTCTGACCTGCCCTCCAGCCCCGGAGCCAGCCAGGCCAGCAAGGCACTGGCCGTGTATGTAGACATTCTCTTCTCTGGGCCCCGGCCGACACCACTCCCCGGGCCTCAAATTCCTTCCCTCCACACCCCCCCCACCCCCCTGCCCCAGGCCTTTCAAATTCCTCAAGGCCCCGTTTGGGTCCCCACTCTGCCAAGCCTTTCTGTCCTGAGAGTTCTGTCCCCCTCCCTCCCTCCGGGTGCCATCATGAAGCCCTCTCTGAAGCCCCCACCCAGAGGCACTGTCAGCCTCCACTGTGAGCCCCCAGGGTGCACCCCCAGTGCACCAGCATGGTCTGTGGTTTACAGTTTGCATCTCTGTCCTCCCTTCTAGATTTATAAGCATCCTGTGAAGTGAAAGTGAGTCGCTCAGTTGTGTCTGACTCCTTGCGACCCCATAGACTATACAGTCCATGGACTTCTCCAGGCCAGAATACTGGAGTGGGTAGCCTTTCCCTTCTCCAGGGGATCTTCCCAACCCAGGGATCAAACCCAGGTCTCCCACATTGCAGGTGGATTCTTTACCAGCTGAGTCACAAGGGAAGCCCAAGAATACTGGTGTGGGTAGCCTATCCCTTCTTCCAGGGATCTTCCCGACCCAGGAATCGAACCAGGGTCTCCTGCATTGCAGGCAGATTCTTTACCAACTGAGCTATCAGGGAAGCCCCATAAGAATCCTGAGGCCTCACTTATTTCTTCCATCCCCAGTGTCAGTCACCAAAGTGGTTTAATAAACACTGTGAGGACACATGAACCATCTCTATATAGTAAGATAATTCAGTTACAGTATCAATGACCTTATAAGTAAATCCCCAAAGCCAGTCTATCTCACACTAAACAAACCACATGTAAAAATCAGATTTACCTAAAAGATACATCCAAAGGGTCACCTACAATAGGATTCACTGGAGGACTCTTTTTAAATATATATATTTCCTGTAATTTTCTAATAGGATTCAGTCTAATATTTATTTTTTCAGGAAGCTGCACTCAACTGAGTGAACCAGCTATTACCTAATGGAAGGTATTCCCCAGAACTGAGTGTAGCTGGGGCTTGCCCTGCATGCGTCCTCAACCTCATCAGTCCATGTAATTACAAAGTCTCAACAGAGTCCCCGAGATGTGAGGCTGTTCTGCAACCCCACAAACACAAGCAGGAACTCCCTTCCAGAGCCCCCAGCCAGGGACGCACCAGCACCCAAGGCCCCGACTCCCGAAAGGATCAGACACTGCAGACCGCCAGGACCCCAGACAAGCACCAACATCAGTCCTCTTCACTCACAAACCGTAAAGGCTTTGCTTTTCACTAAAACACATGAAATGAACACCTTC